>NC_056667.1:89336206-89644137 GCF_018350195.1 Panthera tigris | reverse complement strand
TAGGTAGCCAGTTCTCACTACACACATTAATCAGAGGGATAAAAAAGTATTAAACTATTCTTCTGGTGAGAAAACAGATCCATGGATGTGAAATAATTTGTGTGAATTTCCATATACAGCAAGGGGTAGAGTTGGATTTCTAATTTCAGATCCTGTATTCCTTCTGCTACTCTATTTTACTTGATCTCTTATTATAGGAATCTGCTCTTTTTTAAGTATAGAATAAAAATTGCAAATTTTATAATGTGTCTATTATTTGCCAACCTAGGAGCTTGAAAATCTTGTATGTATAAATAATAACATGATTCTTTATCACTATTATGTTACAAGGAGAAAAACCCTCTTTCTTCAGAAGCCGTAGCAGTCCCCACAAAAGACCCAGGTTGGCTCACTTTGGTCACATGCCCATCCCTGGTTCAAAATGTGACCTAGGGAGTAGCACATTCTAACTGATCAGGTTTGACTCTCTTGCCAAAGCCCCAAGCTGGAGGTTGTGCTAAGTACCACGCAAATCTTATGAACTAAGATGGAAGGACAACTGGATCGCTAAAAACATGGTTGACAGGCAGACACAATATTTCTACTAAGTAGTTAAGATGGAATATTAAACCTTAGTTATCATGTCAAAACCTATAGTCATTTTAAAACCACAATGTAGATTTCTGGGGCTAACTCTGTCATTACTACCATCTTATAGTTCAGTTTATTTTCAGTGATACTATGTGGAATGATTTGTCTGTGTTAGAAAAACTCCTATATGTATATTCATGGCTTAAATGTGGTACCTCATAGGATATTTAAAGAAGCAAGTATTGTTAGTAAGTGGGCTATCCTAATTCCTTGAGTTTTTATGTGATTCGAGGTGTATTTGTAGATTATATACTTTATGATATTTCTGTGTGGACAGAGTCTGAGATCATGGTCACAAGGAAAATGTTATTGCAATGTGACTGTAGAAAAATTAACTGCCATCTTTCCCACCTTACTTTACATTTGTCTCTATACTAGGTAATTGTTTGCATTAAGTCATTACAATGATGTTATTCTCAATCACATATGAAAGCTAGAAGTCTTCTTTTCATCATAAAATATTTTGGCTCAAATCAGTCCTGTGGGTTTTTCTTTCTTCAGTGTAATCTTATTTCTTGTAATTTTTTGTGAAATATATATAGTCATTTCCTAGGTAGAAATTGACAGATACATACTGTGGACATTCTAAGTGAAGTTTTACTTTTCAGACATGATCCATTTGTACTAGAAACAAGTAACAAAATATGTTGATAAAATATTGAGCACAAAGTTACTTAAAACTGATATTAAAGCATAACCAGAAAACACATTTTTAGACATATCACAGCTGGAACTTGTTTTGAGTTGGTCATGGTGAACTCCTGAGTATTATGCTTTTTATTCTTTTTTTTTTTTAATCAGAAAGATAAGTCTTTGCTATCCTTTCAAAATAGTTCAACAACAGAGTAAAACAACTATCTTGCAGATTAAATGATCTTTTAAACCTCTTTATCTTCTTACAATGATGGAGTTTACCACTGTGAATCTAGTATGCATTCCTCCTACAACCCTTCTTGGTTTTATTTGGGTGGAAAATGCAATGATCATAACAAAAAACAGACAAAGGAAGAAAAATTAACCAAGTCATCTTTTCAAATAGGTTGGACAATATGGAGCTGAACTTTCTGGAAAAGCTTTTTAAAAGGGATTTTCTCATCTGGGAATGGCATCCTTAGTGCTTCTTGCAAGTTGTACCTAATGGTAGGAGTTCCAGTAACCATCTTGTGTCCTTGAAGTTGGAAACTATGGTAACTGGAGAGATAGAAGGTCTTCAAGTCTTTAAAGTGTTTGTGGAACTGCCATAGCAGCCCTGGACTGGCCACGTCTGTAACTCTTTTACGTGTGATACACAACTGATATTTAAGGAACTGAAAGCTTTACCAATTTACTGCTTTATTACTTTTTGACTGCAATTCCCAGGTTATAAATTTGTTCTCTTTGTGGATCTGAAATTCTGTTTTGTTTTTACATACTTTTTTCCTTTTTTCAATATTCAAATCATCTCTCCACACTAACATCAATAAAACTAATTACTGTGTTTAGGTTCTATTCAGATTTACATATTTTTTTTTCTTAGAACACAGTTTGTGTAAATGTATTAAAAAATGTAAATTGCTTATCCAAATGGATTTGATGCCACAAGTTAATTGATGCTTCCAGTAATATATATTTAGGAACACACAAATGCTTCACAAATACTTGTGGATTGACTATAACAATTTTTTTTTAACCTATGGATTTAGGACTCCTAGAAATTCTAAGCTATAGTTGCTATTTATAAAGAAAAGTGTGATAGCCTTAAATCTAGATATACAGATGGAAGGATAATGATCAGCCACTGACAGAGTCCTACTCCCTGAAGCATATGCAGAGTCTCAGTTGTGCTTTACGCACAGCTCTTCAAAAGATTTTTGATCCTTAGATAAAGAATTTGCTAATACTTTAAAGTTTTAAACTTAAGATCTATAAAGATTTTTCTGTTTCTGAGTCTCATATGTGATGGTTTTACTTAAGCAAAAAAAAAAAAAATCCCAAAAAACAAAACAAAAAACACCTTACAATATCTAGATAAACACTCACCCCAGGCATTTTTGGGACACTAATATTTCAGTGAAAAAAATGTAGGAGATGTCCAAAAAAATCTAGCTAAAGATATAGTGTAATGAAAAAAAAATGACCTGAAAATTGGGTACTTTATGAGTTAACAATTAGGGATATTTAATTATTTTCCTATCTTTAAAACTTCCATTATTGCCCCCTCACAGTCTTGCCTTAGGGTGTAAATGTAATACCATGTTTCATTATAAAAGCTCTTTTCAATATCTCTTAATCACAATGAATTTAATTGTTTTTCTTTCTGTCTCATTGCACGTTAGTTTTGACTTTTCTTCTGGAGCCTATAGCATTTTAACCTACATCATTATCTGTAGTTTTTCTTTTCTTTCTTATTGGATTTCAAGTTTTCAGAACCTGTCTATATTTTATTCTTCCTTGTAATGTCCACCATCCATTTTCTTTCAACTCTAGCTGTTCAATTAATATGCTTGAACACATCCATAAATGACCAAAAGAAACCCCTTACCATAACTGCATCTAGAGAGGAAAGTGCTATTACAGCAGGTGTGGGTTGAGGGGGATCTTAAAGTCCACTCACTGTAGCACTCAGATAGTGTTTGTATCTCAGGGGATTTCTCAAGACCTCAAACAGCTGGGATTGCTCTTTGTGGTGGCACTGACATTGCCTGAGGGATATGAAAGGTGAAAAATCATTTTTTGTTTGTTATATCATTCTTCACTAGGCCTACAAAGATATTTCTTTAATATAAATATTCCATCCCCCAATTCTGATGCAAATATTAGGGAGTGAAGCCCTGGAATCTGAATTTTTCAAAAACAATTAGGCATTACTGACATAGATGACCCAGGCACTCTCTTTTGGGAAACAGTGTTCTAATTTTTTTCTTCCTTATATGGTTGATTGTTAGCTTCTGAACATATCCCAAATTGCCTTTGTGTCACTTACAGAAAAAAGAAAAAAATGAAAAAATGAATTTGGCAAAACTCCAATTGTAATGGCAGTACAATTATTTGAAAATAACTCAAACAAAAATTATATATATATATGTATATTTTATCAACCCAGCTACAAATGAATTCCATTTGTGAGCAAAGTCACATACCTTATTACTAATACTTTCATAATTCACAACTTTTTTGATGAGGAAACCAGGATAGACTGAATTCTGGATATATGGTTGAAACAATAACGACCAACCACTGGCATTGATGATTTCAACTCAAAATTACAATAAATTCAATATTAGTGTAGTTTTCTTTACAGAGAATTAAAAAAAAAAAAACCCTAAAACTTGTTTTTAGAATGATACTTCATTTCATGAAATCTAAATCTACTACAGGGATATGGAAAAATGGAATTCACATTTTTGCTTCCTATTTAATATATTTAATGATTTTAATATTTAAAAATATAAAGTTTAAAGCCAATAGCAGTATTTGCTCAGGGGAAATCTCTATTTTGTTTTTAAAGTACAGGTTGTATAGGGTTACATTTTGCATTAAAATATTATTTCTTTTCTGACATTTAATTCCTTTCAGTAAAATTAGAATTCATTTGGTATCTTTTGTTGGTTGTATTAAGATATTAAATGTATTTTTCTATTTATATCTTATACAAAGTGATGTAACAGAAATTTAGACCATTTTCCTTGTGGAAATAGTCTATTTTAAAATTTATTCTTATTTGATAGTGATATATTCACTTGTATAATTGTAGAAATATTTTATAGAATTTTTTATGTCATATATATTCATTTAAAAAATGGTTTTGGTAAAGTATTATGGGATACATTGATTGCTAAGCTGTTAATCCATTGCCTACATCATTTAAGTAGATATTGTGCTTGCAAATAACAAATTTCTGTTCAATAAAGATTTTTTAAATTCTTGAATTATTTTCTATATAGGTTTTCCCACTGGTACCTTTTAGTTCTCATGATATTCCTGAGGTGGAAAAAAAATGTAAAAAGTATGTATGGTAGAATTAATTTTATTTTCCATGAAAATTTGAATTTGCAGTTAATGATCAGTGGAGCTAAAATTTATTGGCTGCCTAATATACCAGATTCTGGGCTAAGTGTTTTACATATATTATTGTCTTTACACTTTCAAATACCTCATAAAAATAGGTACTATTATTAAGTGCATGTTACTGATGAAGATAATGGAGTCGACTCGCGTAATTTCCTGCAGGACACAGAGCTAGCAAGTACTAGAGTTAGGATTTAAACTGGACTCCATGGACTTCACTGTATCTGCAATAATGATGGGTATTTGTATAAAATCCATTTATATTATGAAAAGAGAAAATGTCTGCTTTCTAGTTTTATATTTTGGAGGTATGCGGTCATATTTTGTGTGTTATATCACCTATTCTAGTATTAAAAAATGACTCAGAAGGGGCACCTGGGTGGCTCAGTTGATTAAACATTCAACTTCAGCTCAGGTTATGACCTCACAGTGTGAACTGGAGCCCCACATCAACTCTCCCTCTCCACTGTCAGTGCAGAGCCTGCTTCAGATCCCCTTCTCCTTTTCTCTGCCTCTCCCCCACTCTCTCATGCTACCTCTACCTCACTCTGAAAAATAGACATTTTAAAAAATGACTCAAATACAAGCATTTTGAGAAGAGTAGTTTATGTGGGGAAGGAAATGCAAGTTTCAGGCTTTTGAAGTATTGACTCACAGATTAAAAAAAAGCAAAGGTATCTGTAGACAAAAACAAAAACTCCAAAAGAGTATGAAATGTTGGGTTAACATTTAGCTGTTCTGAAGGGAAAAAAAAGTTTCTCATAGAGTTATGACATCTGCAAATATATATCTTCAGATATTGCTATTCCAAAAGCCAAGGATGAAATTATCTTTGCTAGGAAATATAGGGAAAAAATAATAAAGTTTCATTTAATTTGAGGATGAAAACCAGACAAGGTGACCCAGGGGTCTTTAAAAAAAAAAAAAACTTTATTTTTAATTTGCAGTGCTGATGCTTCTTTTTTTCTCCTCATTTGTGGGATGTTATCTGCATGTCTATTTATATTGTAGGCAGGGTAAGAGGTGTCAATTTTGCTTCCCTGTTAGTCAGCTTCACTAGACAACATCATCAAGCACAGTGTCAAAATAGAGCCAAACAGAATGTCATTCAGTTTATTGTATAATATGGTCATAGGCAAACTCAATTGAAAAATACTCTCATTGGCTTCTGAGGTCAATGTCCAAGAGATAATTTACGAAGCTCATGGATCCAAGATAATTCATAAAGTTCATGTATCCAAGGTGATGTTAAGGAATGGAAAAATGGTCTCACAAAAAATTGGCAAAAACATTTATATATAAGACCATAGGAATATGGACAGGAGCTTTTAGTTTGGAAAAGCGGAGAGTCAGAAGCTCTGACTTCTGTGGGGATAGCTTCATTCTTTGAATTAGACACTTAGAATGTACGATCCCTGATCTTTTGGGCTGTAGTAGTAAGAAAGAGAGACTTATTTAATGGGGATGGCAATGGGCAGATGAGACCAGCTCTGATTTGTGTTTTTGGGAAAACCACTATGTTACTTTTTCTGGAGGTTGACTTTCCTCAAAGTCTGACACTAGACTGACATTGCCTCAAGATTGTGAACCTATCAAAGTTTACAGTCTCCTTTTTAAGACTTTTTTTAAAGTTTATTATTATATTTTGAGAGAGGAAGAGAGAGGAGGGTGTGCAGAGAGGGAGAAAGAGAATCACAAGCAGGCTTTGCACAGTCAGCATGGAGCTCTGAGGCTGGGCTTGAACTCACAAAACCCTGAGATCATGACCTGAGTCGAAACCAACTGGACGCTTAACCAACTGGGCAACATAGATGCCCCAAAGTTTACAGTCTCTCAAGTCAGGCTCAGAGACGCATGCTACAGGTACCAGACTAGTCTTCTGCCAAACCCTACCTAAAATCATGTGAGTTGAGAGGTTAGCATCTCTCACTAACGTGTATGCCTTTCAAATTTCAAATCATGAAAAAAATCAGTCACAAAATTGGGAAAATGCAAAAGAAAGTTTTCAGGCCATAAACAAGAACAGGAAATGCTGATATGTGGAGTCAAATAAGATTGTCATTTATGGGAACAGGGACAGGGGCACATCATAGAGAAGTTATTAGGATCTAATCAGCCACCCGTGTAGCTGTTGCTATGTAGTATGTGTGTACTTGTGATTATGTTTGCTGATAATGACAAGTCATTCTTGTAAATAAAATAAATTAAATTAATATAAATAGCTAAGATTAATAGGTAATATACATAGATTAATTAATAATGATACTTAATAGATTATATAAAGCTTATGAATGTTGTTCCAAGAAACAGAACTGTTTTGAAAGCAAAACAAGTTATTAAATTCACAATTATGACATGTAATTCTGTGTACTGCTATAAACCTTGCTAGGAGACCTTAACTGCTATTCATTTTTTAAAATTATTTATTTATTTATTTGTTTATTTATTTATTTATTTATATGAAATTTATTGTCAAATTAGTTTCCATACAACACCCAGTGCTCATCCCAAAAGATGCCCTCTTCAATGCCGATCACCCATCCTCCCTTCCTTCCCACCCCCCATCAACCCTCAGTGTGTTCTCAGTTTTTAAGAGTCTCTTATGCATTGGCTCTCTCTCCCACTCTAACCTCTTTTTTTTCTTTTTTTTTTTCCCTTCCCCTCCCCCATGGGTTTCTGTTAAGTTTCTCAGGATCCACATAAGAATGAAAACATATGGTATCTGTCTTTCTCTGTATGAAGTCGTTTTTTTTTTTAAGTAGGTTCCATGACCAACCTGGGACTTGAACTCACGACCCCGAGATCAAGAGTCACATGCACTACCCACTGAGCCAGCCAGGTGCTCCAAACTGCTATTCAAATCTGATAATGTTCATTCGTATTTTCCAGTGTTTGAGTTATTCACTATAAGTTACAGTTCTTTGTAAAACCTGTTAATGTTTATCATTCTTCATTAAACAGTTATCAGATATGCCTAATAATTAGTGAAAAGTATGAAAAAAATGTTGGGAATGTATTTAAGAAGATATAATAAATCCATTAGTTTATTGCCAGGTATGTTTTAAATCACTGCAATGTAAACATCATTGACTAGTGCACTTCAAAGGCATTTTGAACATTCTGAGAGCACACAAAGGGCACAATTCTGATAATGATCCTTTGAGCCAATGCCTACTGCTTCTTAGAAATCATGCACAATTTGGTAGTATATCAAGGGACAGTATTTAGAAAAAAAATAGTAAAATACTTTCTGTAGTAGCCATTATCTATCAACACCACCTTAAAGATGAGTGAATTCTCAGGGCACCTGGGTGGCTCAGTTGGTTAAGCGTCTGACTTTGGCTCAGGTCATGATCTCACAGTCTGTGAGTTTGAGCCCAGTGATGGGCCCTGTGCTGACAGCTCAGAGACGAGCCTGCTTCAAATTCTGTGTCTTTCTCTCTCTCTACCCTTACTCTGCTCACGCTCTTTCTCTCTCAAAAATAATGAATAAACATTAAATTTTTTTTTTAAAAAAAGATGAGTGAATTCTTGAGAATTCTCTGGAATTCTGATTTCTTGTTTCTAAATCCCAAAGAAAAATATTTTTTGGAATTTTGGAAACACTAGCTAAGACAAAGTAGGTACTTCCCAGGTTAGGCGCATGAAAATCTTTGACTTCTGAATGAACAGAATGCTGACCCAAAAGATTTAGGTCTCTGATGCTATTTTTCAACATTTATTGAAATTGATATTTATTGGTTATTTTAAAAATCTCTTCTTCTATCCTAATATTTTCATTTAAAACTATATATTGTCCTATAAATGTGTATTTTGCAAATCAAACACATTTTCATATACATTATTTCCACTGTTACTCATTTTGAAATATTTTCTAAAACTCATTGTAATTTCTTCTTTAATCTGTACATTTCTTAATCACAAATAATATAGGGAATTTTATAGCTACAATTTGTTACTGTTTCTTATTTCCATTGTGGTGATAAAGCATACTTGGTATAATTTCAATTCTTTGAAATTTTTCGAGACTTTATTAATGGCCCAAGGTATGCCTATTTTTTGAGAATGTTCCAAGTATACTTGTAAAGAACATGCATTATGACTTGTAGGAAGTAGTGTTCTGTATTTGAATTCGACTTTTTGTTGTTGTTGTTAATCATGCTTCTTCTCTAAACTTCTATATCCTTGTTGATTTTTGTGTAATTATTCATAAGGTATATTAAATCTCCCAATACTAATGTTGATTTGTCTGTTTTCCCTTTTATTTGGGTCTATTTTTGGTTAATCTCTAATAAGATTATGTTATTAGTTACATACAAATTTGTAAATGTTAAGTCTATCTAACAATTTGATCCTCGTATCACTATGAAGTGTTCTCCTTTATGTCTCAGAATAATTTTTGCTTTAAAATCTACTTTTCTAATATAACTTTAGTAGCTTTATTTGATCAGTTATGTAGTGGTGATATTTTTTTCCTTTTTTACATTCGATCTTTCTGTACTTTTATATTTTAAGTGCTTCTCAGTGTCATACAGTTGATTTTTTAAAAATTGAGGTAGACATACATGTACTTCATCTATTTATATTTAAGTGGTCACAGATAATTGGGTTTAAATCTACCCTCTAAGCATTTGCTTTCTATGTATTCCTTTCATTCTATTATTTTTTCTTATTTCCTTCATTATTCTGGAATGACTGAGCATATTTAATTACTTGTTCCCACCACTCTATATGGACTATTAATATACTCTTTTAACATCCTCTGTACAGTTCTTCAAAAAATAAAAACCTACATCCCTGACTTATGAAGTAGAATGTGAATTAATATTTTCCCTCTTTCTTGATAAAGAACATTTTAACATGCTTCTGGCCTCGTCTTTTTCCTTTACTTCTAGGATTTTATTTATATGTATGTTAGACTTTCTTGTGGTATCCCCTATGTCTCTTTATCTCTCTTTTCTATTTTTCTTTTGTCTCTCTGGGCTTCACTCCCATGATTTTCTTTTGATCTTCCAATATATATTCCAGTGTAATTATTATCTCTTTAGCTCTCTCTAATTTCCTGCTAAAACTTACCACTGACTTCCATGTACTCCAGGAATACGTATCCTGATTATTTTCTTACTTTACTAGATGGTTCTTTCCACACTCCTTTGACAGTTAATCCTGCTTTACCAAACCTTTGAGTGTTAGGGTTCCTTGATTCTTGATCTTAGCCTCTCTGTGCTCTTAGTCTGTTTAGGTTAATTATGAGAGTCATAAACACAAATATTATCTATTTTTAAATCCCTTATTCATATCATCTTTATTTTTCTTTTCTGAGATGAATGTCAATGTATAAAAAATCTCAATTCTTTAGGAGTCTTGTCCCATATATTTTTTCTTTCATTTATGTTTACTCATGATTTCTATTTTTACTGACTCCTTCCCTTCATAAGTTAAAATGCTTGTATCTTAAGAAAACCCATTCCTAACCCCAAGTCCCTTTTTTAACTAGCAATTTTTCTCTTTATTCTGTTTCATATTAAGCTTTCTGATAAAATTATCCTTACTCATTGTCTCATTTTGATATTTCTTTTGTCCTCAATCAGTTGCTATCTGATTTGTGTCCTGATCACTTTATGTGAACTTGCCTAGTAATATAGACAATACTCATTATTAAATCTAATAGGTGTATCTGAATTCTTATATTTCTTGCTCTTATATTACTAGCTGCATCAGTTTACACTTTTTCAATTATTTTCATTTAAACACTTTGTTCATTTGGCTTTCTTGACAACACTATCTGGTTTTTCTTTTTCCTCACTGGCCACTATTTCTTAGTATACCTCATGTCTCTCCTTGAATCAGGTATTCCCAGGATTCTCAATTTATTCTATTCAAAATAAATTATGTAGTGTGTGTGTGTGTGTGTGTGTGTGTGTGTGTGTGTGTGTGTGATTCAATAGTGCCCTTTGCATACTTTTAAAATGGCTGTTTCGGGGCGCCTGGGTGGCTCAGTCGGTTGAGCGTCTGACTTCGGCTCAGGTCATGATCTCACGGTTCGTGGGTTTGAGCCCCACATCAGGCTCTGTGCTGACTGCTCAGAGCCTGGGGCCTGCTTCAGATTCTGTCTCCTTCTCTCTCTGCCCCTCCCTCGCTCACGCTTTGTCTCACTCTATCTCTCAATAAAATAAAATAAAATAAAATAAAATAAAATAAATAAAATAAAATGGCTGTGTCAAACTGTATTGGATCTTTTTGTCTATTTATTTTACCAGATGATAAAATCTTTAAGGAAAGATATTGTGGACTACACAATGTTGAATATATCCAATTTTGGAATCATAGTAGAGTTTAATATATATTTGTTTAATGAATGAATGAAAACACTAGTCCAATTAAAAGTTGGACACACTGACATTGTGTATGCCAGGAAGAATAGGTAAAACTTAGGCGTCCTAAAATTAAATTTAATATTCTTCCCTTTAGCATGCTTTTAATATCCCTTCAATAGTCTTAAGTACCAGGGCTCTCACTATCTGATCCCCACATCCACTGTCCAAATAAGTTCACGAGTATTTTTTTATTGAGTATAGTGTATATGGTTCTTCAGAGAAATGAATCCCAGACTTCCATGAGCTTATAATCTATTTGGAGACAAAAGATGCACAATTGACAAAATTTGGCTGCAGCATATCAAATTTACACGAACAGTTCAAAATAACAGTGGAAAAGAGACAGCGGTTTTGTCAATGCTGCCTAGTAGAATGGATATGTAAGCCATATATATAATTCAATTTTTTCTAAGAGTTA
The DNA here is from genome assembly GCF_018350195.1 of Panthera tigris. Taxonomy (NCBI): domain Eukaryota; kingdom Metazoa; phylum Chordata; class Mammalia; order Carnivora; family Felidae; genus Panthera; species Panthera tigris. The sequence continues at coordinate 89,632,665 of NC_056667.1, read as the reverse complement.
CATTTAAAAGTAAAAATAAAAAGATTTAAGTTTAACATATTTTACTTAACACAATATATTTAAAATATTAGCTCTTCAACAATATATACAATTTTGAGGCATTTTGCATATATTTTTCTAAGTCTTTAAATTTTAGTGTTTATGTTATAATTATGACATCTCAATTAAGACTGAATTTTTTTATTTAAAAAAATTTTTTTTAATTTTTATTTATTTTTGAGAGAGAGTTGAGACAGAGCATGAGTGGGGGAGGGCCAGAGAGAGGGAGACACAGAATCGGAAGCAGGCTCCAGGCTCCGAGCTGTCAGCACAGAGCCTGATGTGGGGCTCGAACCACTAACCATGAGAACATTACCTGAGCCGAAGTCGGATGCCCAACTGACTGAGCCACCCAGGCACCCCAAGACTGAATTTTTATGGGAAATTCATGACATATATATAAGTTTCATAACATTTATAGTTAAAAAGGTAGATAGCTATACCCATTTTTCTCAATGTTTTACTTCAAAATTTTCAAAGAAAGTCAAATATCAAAAATATAATAGTTTCTTTAATATCCACATCCTATCTACAAAATGTTCTCTTTTTTTAGAGAATTGATTTGGATTTGAACCAAAAGCATAACCATTTAAAAACTACATATGTCCAAGTTGCACAGCTTCTCTAATTCTTTTGTTAGCTTAGTGTTACATTCATCAAATTCAAAGGGGTGCTGCCTACACTGAAGGACAGTTCTAACTTTATCAATAGTGAAAAAGCCCTCTTAGAATTTTTCTTCTTTCTGTTACAGGCAAAGTATATGAATCTGTGGATTTCAAGAAAAATCTTTTGCATACTGATTCATGTTAGAAAAAAATGTGTGGAATCACTACTATTGGTTGTATTATGTTTGGTTTCAATTTCAGCACTGTCTGGTATATGACACAACGCCATCTGCCTACTTAGATCACGATAAGGTTTCCACTTCACTGGTGCTACGAAGTTTCTTCTTTCCATATCCTGTGATATCAGTGAGATAACATAAATCATGCTGTAATTTTTTGGTGTTTGATGATTAAATAATTGACAATAATTTGCTTCATAAAAATCCTGAATTTGAGTTGTCATACTAAATGTTTGTAAGACTCCTCACAACTGAATCAATGACCGTTGACAACAGATACAATTATCAGTAAAAACACTCTCTTATTTCTTTTAGTGGTTCCAAAAAATGGTGATTCTTTTCATAGCATTTGCATGTATATACTGAAAAAATTTAACAACTTATATCCCTGGCACTTTTTATATGTTTTACTTAGTAAATCAAGCACAGACATTTTCAGTATGTATCATACAATTCAATAAAGCAACAAGGTGAACACTAGTCTCTTCTTTTAAAATCTTAGTAAACCTGGAACACAATCTTCCACAGCAATTTTTCTTTTACAGATGTAAGGGTAAATATGAAACAAAAAGTAACCAAGATATTATTGATTAGTGTTTCTTATATGGTACAATCTATCTAAACCTAAAACATGCACATTTTAAGTTTTTTAATCCATCATTGTTATTATTAGAAAGATCCTATATTATGGAACAATGTTTTAGTGATTTAATTGATAATCTTTCACTTTTAGTAAAATATATATTTTTTCCTTTCACTCATAATTTTTAAACACAATTTCCACAACAGAAATAAAAATTTATTTTTGCCATCTCTCCATATAATCATAATACCTTATTATTTTGAATGAACTTTGAAGGTCAGTTATTTAAATAAAAATTAAATAACTGGGACTGTGTACTGTTATAAAGAGGTCTTATAATTTGGATTTATGTATCTTGATTATTTATCTTAGACTATGGTTTACCTTATCTTAGGTATTTTATTACCAAAGATTACTTAAAGTACCTATTACTGCCCTTAAGTTTAGGAAACTCAACAACCATCATCTTTCTGAAACAGACTCATATTAAGTGTCACAAAGAGACTGATATATTAAACTAAAAATTTTATGCATTTATATTTAGTCTTAAATGAATTTGTCACATGGAGGAAAATACTGGTTTCAGTCAGCGTGGAATTCTAACTTATCAGAAGATTTTGGGGGGAAGATATCAGAACAAGGTAAATTAAATAACTCAACCTTATAAGTCATTTGACTTTGGATTTATTTACTTGATCAATCTAATTAGAAACACTCGAAATGCCCATACCTCCATAGATGTCTCCACAACACAAAGAGCCATACCATTAGCACTGAAGCCTCTGGTCCTTGTCCTCCCCATCAATGTTAGCTCTTATCCCCATGAAGGCTTGGATGAGAATTTTTGACTAAATTTACTTTCCTTCTTCTATGGGCCCAAGGTTGATCAAATCACCTCCACCCTCAAGACTTTTCCGTTCTCCTATTTTTTCATTAGTTAATATAAATTTGATAAGGACAGTGAGTCTTACAAACTTGGGAGTTAGTTTCCCTGGGATGGCTTTGTTTGGATATTAATGTATTATTTTTATAGCTTAACTTTTAGAGAGTGTTCTTAATTTCACATTTCCAATTATTTCTGAGAAAAGCCTCAGTGTAATTTTCTAAGTACTGAAAAAAGGACTGAAGAAAGAAGGTATATACAGGAAATTCAACACTTCTCTGCAAGTGCTAGGTGTATAAAATACATGTATGAGATCTGAGAAGTATCTGGAAGGTATCAGTTGACCTGACCCACTGTCTTTACTTTCTCATATAACAACCTTTACCCATGAAATATCTTCAGACTGAGAGGCCTTTTGAAGAGTCATTCCCAGGACTGGTTTCAGATAAAGAAATGCGGACAAATGGTTAGAAACTGTCTCCCAGTACTTCCATAAAGATTTGAAACAAAACAAAACAAAACAAAACAAAACAGAATTTGTTCTAAATTGTCTTGTCTTTCCTCTTTTTTTCTTTCTTTGAATACCTAATGAGTATTATTTATGGCAAGAGCATAAAAGTGATGAAAATTAGTCTTAAGAAGGAATTCAAATCCAGAATTTCATTCACCGAACTTATAACCTTTTAAATAAAAGCAAGTTAGAAAAACCAGTGTTATTTTTATGCCACTTTTCTGTTCCATTTTACCTAGTATATTTAATAAGTAATTAAAAATAGTATCATTTTTAAAATACCAAAGTATACATTGTGATCTTTAAGAAAAATTGTTACATTCGTCATCTATTGGGCTATAAAGAAATATTAATAACATTTCTGTATTCTTTTATTTTTTATCAAAGAATATTATGCTAGCAGTTTAACACCTTGGATTCATGGCCTATCAATTTTGAGACTGTTTCCTATACCGTCAGTGCTTTGTTTCCAAGTTATTTTACTGCAGCAAGCAGGACATCTAACTGAATACATTGCTTCACTGAAACAGCCTGGACTTTAATTCTGTAACAGTCCTGTTACATTACCATCTTTCACGAGGCCTGTCACTAAGCCATGGCAGTAGGAAAGAGGAGCAGGAAAGGAACATTGATGAAGGCAGCTGCATTCTGGTGATTTCCCAAGAGAAGACAAACACCAATCTACTGAAGGACTTTGGCTGCCAGCAGGTAAAATCAGGACACGGCCTTTATTTCCAGCATATTAGGAATGTTCATTTCTGCCTTCCTCAGCTCGATGGAGAACATGCTGACAGACCCTGACCTTTCATTAGGGGAATCAGGGAATCTGAAGGTTATTATAGGACTACCTAGCGACAAATTCATAAGCCTTACAATTTCTAAGAATGAAGTATGTGGCTTTCTTATTTAGGGAATATAGTAATCTATTTATTTCTGCTATAATTTCAGAAAAAAATAACATATATCTTACAATATTTGTTGGGATTTTTCTCCCCTTTTTTGTCTATTAAATGGAGGTGATTACTCTTACTTTTTGGTGTGCACTGGCCCATTTTACAGTAGGTAAGAAATGTATTAATGTCGTCTATATCCTCAAGATGCAAAACTGGCTTACTCTGATTTGTGCATATTATTGACTGAGGCTTATCACCGCCTCGTCGGCATCTTGTCCTATGTTCCACTATGACTATCCTTTGCTACATTCACACTGAAGTTGTTCCCAGCATCCATTGTGTGCTGTTTACATCTTCACGGTTTCTTCACCCATGTTGCTCCTCTGCCTGGAACATTCTCATTTCTCTTTGCCTGCTCTGTTAGACCACATTTCAATTTCTCTAGGAATGCTTCTTTAAACGCTAAATCTGGTAAGGTTAGCTGTGTCTCCTTTGCTCTCATGGCATCTACTATATTAGGTTATCCTAGAACCTTTTAAGTAAACTAGCTGTTTATTTCATGGGAAGTAAAGATCATGTATTTGTCTTTTTGTCTCCAGTGCATAGCATACTTGCTGAACTATTGTAGGCTTGGAATAAATGCATAATGATGATTTGCTATTTAATGTTTATTAAAGAAGAGAATAATTGTTATAATTTTCCCCTTAATTTAAAGGAGGCCTCATTTCTAATTTTAAGGGCTTTTCCTAGACAAAAGTGCATTAGAAAAAAGACATATATATTTTTTATTTCCATATTAATAATATGTGCTCTAAGGTTTAGAGAGATTTACTTCCATCGTTTTTAAAATTTTCAGTTATATTGGGGTGCCTGGGTGGCTCAGTCAGTTAAGTGTCTGACTCTTGGTTTCAGCTCAGGTCATGATCAAGCCCTGTGTCACATCAGGCTCTGCATTGGTGGCACAGAGCCTGCTTGGGATTCTCTGTTTTCCTCTCTCTCTGTGCCTCTCCTGTGTGGTACATGTGCTCTCTAAAATAAATAAATAAATAAATAAACAAACAAACAAACAAACAAACAAACTTTAAAAAATAAATGTTCAGGGGCGCCTGGGTGGCTCAGTTGGTAAGCGTCTGACTTCAGCTCAGGTCATGATCTCGTGGTTCGTGATTTTAAGCCCTGCATTGGGCTCTGTGCTGACAGCTCAGAGCCTGGAGCCTGCTTCAGATTCTGTGTTTCCCTCTCTCTCTGTTGCTCCGCCACTCACACTCTGTCTCTCTCTCAAAAATAAATAAACATTAAAAAATTTTTTAGGGGCGCCTGGGTGGCGCAGTCGGTTGAGCGTCCGACTTCAGCCAGGTCACGATCTCACGGTCCGTGAGTTCGAGCCCCGCGTCAGGCTCTGGGCTGATGGCTCGGAGCCTGGAGCCTGTTTCCGATTCTGTGTCTCCCTCTCTCTCTGCCCCTCCCCCGTTCATGCTCTGTCTCTCTCTGTCCCAAAAATAAATAAAAAACGTTGAAAAAAAATTAAAAAAAAATAATAAATAAAAAAAATTTTTAAACAAATAAATATTCAATTACATTAAAATGTTAAATAAAGCTAAAGTTGTATACTATTTATTTATTCATGGATTTTATTACTTTCTTCACTGTCTCTCAAGGTCCTTCTGTCTTCTGTTCTGTCTTTTTAAGAACACACTCTGAAATCTATTGGAGTGACAAAAGCCCAACCTTCATTAAATCAACCCTGCCAATTCAATTCCACTCAACTGGCCAATAGACCCATCACTTGATCTGTAATTTTACTCTCTCCTCCGTTTCCTCCCTTTCACTTTCTATCTTCTGTTTTTACCCCTTCCAGATGAATAATTTCTCCTAAGCATGAAAACATGATCTCTTCTATCTCTAAAAGTATTTTTCCACTCTATATCCTCTCCTGTTGTTAATTAGTTTATTTCTCCTCATTCTTTTCTCCTCTTTAGATCAAGAACATAGAAGTCATCTATGCTTATGAATCCAATTCTCTTTATTCATGCTCTCTTGAATCTTCTTTGGTCAATTTTCCTTTATACCACTCAACCTAAAGTGTTCTGGTCAAGGTCACAAGTGGCTTCCATGTTGGTGATTACAGAGGTTAATTCTCAGTGTTCATCTCAGTATTCACTAGAACTAACCAATAGCAGAATTTAACATAGTTGATTTTTACCTCCATTTTAAGATAATCTTTTAATTTGACTTTTATAACACCACATCTCTGGTGTTAAGACAGACATGTTTGCCCAGGTATAGTCAGAAACATATGCATTATTTCTAGAGAGGTTAAAATTAATGACAAAACTTACTAAAATGCTATGTTTTGATTGTCACAATTCATTAGTAATACTTTCCTTAAAAATTATATATTTATTTATATATTTCTATTTTGCTATGCTGATGTTTAAGAATGTTAATAATTTATAATCTTTAAGTCAGCTCCTTCTCAGCCTTGACTCACAGAGACTCAGCTTACAAGCCTTTTTTACTCAGAGTAATCTTGTGATAATTCAGAATTGTTTGAGCTCTTCTCCAGAGTGATTTGTATCTCCAAACCCTGGGGATTCTGCACATTTTTAAATGTGGATTCAAATAAGAGTGATGCATGTAAAGATGAAGAAACAAGTCATGAAGTACTTCAGTTCTGTTATTCTGTGTAACAATGGGATTTTTAACTTGTGTATAGAATTTAAAACAGTGAAATAGTGACTAAACCTCAACATGTTTTTGTTTGCTACATGTGAGTTTTAGGTCGTAAGTGAAAGAGTCTACAGAATCCAAATAATATCTTTAAAGTTGGATTTAGTCTTTTTAAAAATGTTTATTTATTTATTTTGAGAGAAAGAGAGGGGGAGAGAGAGAGAGAAAAAAAAAAAAAAAAGAACAAGCAGGGGAGGGGCAGACTGAGAGGGAGAGAATCCCAAGCAGGGTCCATGCTGTCAGTGCAGAGCCTGATGCAGGACTTGATTTCACAAACCATGAGATCATGATCTGAGCCAAAATCGAGAGTAGGATGCTTAACCAACTGAACCACCCAGGTGCCCCACAATATCATCTTATTTTAGTTGTTATTTGTTTTAAAAGTAAGAAATGAAGAAAATAGAAATTGCATTATTATAAATTACTGTGCTATACCAATATGTCTTCCTTATTTAAAAGAAGTTATTAAAATTACTAATCTATTTCACTATTTATACCATAAAATTATGTTTTATGTTTTACTTTTTATTGAAATTTATTACTTAAACAATGGAATTTAATATCTCTAGAAGTGCAAAATCAAGATGACAGCAGGGTTGGTTCCTTTTTAATTTTTTTAAATGTTTATTTAGTTTTGAAAGAGAGAGAGAGACAGAGTGTGAGCTGGGGAGGGGCTGAGAGAGAGGGAGACACAGAATCTGAAGCAGGCTCCAGGGTCCAAGCTGTCAGCACAGAACCTGACGCAGGGCTCGAACTCATGAACTGCAAGATCATGACCTGAGCAGAGGTCAGATGCTTATAAACAGAATGACCACCCAGGAGCCCCAGGTTAGTTCTTTCTGAGGGCTATGAGGGAAATCTCTGTTTCAGGCCTCCTAGAGGACATGTCATGTCATCTGCATACAAAGACAGTTTTATGACTTCTTCCCCGATTTGTATACATCACTTATACCATTTTCTTGTCTTATTGCATTAGCAAAAATTTCAGTATGATGTTGAAAAAGTGGTAAGAGGGGATATCCTTACCTTGTACCTGAAATGAGAAAATCTACATGACTGTGAATATGGTGATACTTTTTTGGATATAACACAAAAGGCACAATCCATAAAAGAAATAGCTGGTAAGTTGGGTTTCATTAAAATTAAAAACTTCTATTATATGAAAGACAATGTCAAGAGAAGTAGAAGACAAGACACAGACTGGGAGAAGATATCTGCACAAGATATTTCAGATAAAAAACTGTACCCAAATATATAAGGAACTCAAAATTCAACAATAAGGAAACAAGCAACTCAAAAACAGGCCAAAGACCTTCACAGACACCTCATCAAAGATGTACAGATGGGAAACAAGCATATGAAAAGATGGTCCCCATAATATGTCATCATGGAAATGCAAATTACAACAATGAGAGACACAACTATATACCCACTGGAACGGCCAAAACCCAGAACACTGACAACACCAATGGATGCAGGACAAAAGAAACTCTCTCTACAGCTGCTCTGGAAGACAGTTGGGTGGTTTCTTACAACTAAACATACTCTTACCACACTCTTTGGCATCTACCCAAAGGATGTGCAAACCTGTTTCCAGAGAAAAACCTGCAGCTCTGTTGAGACTAGGCCAAAAGGGTAAGAGTGTAAGAAAGAAGGCCAGTTGTATTAATTTAATGAAATATTAAATTTCTGTAAGATTATGGTCTAAGTCACCATCATCTCCTGTTTGAATATTTCATTAAATTAATACAACTGGTCTCCTTTCTTATACTCTTACCCTTTTGGCCAAGTCTCAACAGAGCTGCCAAAGTAATGTTTAAAACATTAGACATACATGATATTTCTTTCTCAAAATATTCTAATGTTTTCCCATTTTCCTTATAGTAAAAGCCATTGTCCTTAAATTACAATGGGCTTCAGGGTCCTGGGATGTCTATTCCTTATTGCTTTCCTCTCTCTTTTGAACTGCTCTCACTGCCATTTACCCAGTTTCACGTCCATGTATATCTTTACTTATCCTGAACATATCAGGAATGCCCTCTCCTTAGGGATTTTGCCTCTGGTATTTAATATTAATTATTAATATTAATATTTTCTTCCCTCTCTGTTTTTAATGAGATTTCTATAACTAATCTATTGAGAACTATAATATTTCCTTCAAACCCTGTTGCTACAACAATGCCCTAATTTATTACTCCTCTATATTTTATGTAGCACTGATTTACCATACAGCTTATGTGTGTGTGTGTGTGTGTGTGTGTGTGTGTGTGTGTGTGTGTGTTTGTGCATTTTTACATAGTTGTATCTTTGCAACAGCTTTGCTAACCTCTAGTAAATGAACACTTCAGGAAGACTTTTGCCTGTTTTTTAAATTCCTTTATCTGCAAGGATTTAAATGGCACATTGTAAGTGCTTAATGAATACCACTGAATGAGTTGGGGAAAAATGTGAATTTAGAAACAACATTAAAATTTTGAATAGATCTCAGTTTGTCATACACACACACACACACACACACACACACACAGGGATTCTAGTTAAAGTAACAGCAGCTGCTATAACAGATACATCTGAATTATCAGTAGCTAAACTTAAAAAGTAATCGTTTGATAAATGCGTTCTAAGTCAGCAGTTCTCCAAATGATGACTCAAAAGCTCTGACACCTTCCACAGTGTCAATCAACCATTTTCATTTAACAGTTTCTATGATTATCCTCTAATTGTGCTCATTCTGGGAACATTCTGGGTATTTTAGGTGCTAATTCTTGAATTGGTTTGCCACATTTCCACTCCTATTTCATGAGTTAACACTTAATCTGATGGCCACATTACATGTGCTATATATGCCCAGTTTGAAAAGGAACTTTGTTTCATAAAGAAGTAACATTATCTGACACAGAAAATAATGGAATGGACAAAATAAACATAGGGTGTCTGTTTAAATTTGAATATCTAATAATGTACATTATATTCCAGTGTATTATGAAGATATAATTATATAACTGTCTTAAAGGATTTGTAAAAAATTATCTGTGTTTCAGATACATAGTTCTTCTATTTTGCCTATTACATGAAAAACTCAAAGAGTAAATCTTGCCCAACAAAATATGTGAATTATTGCATTTGGTGTTGTTTTACATTTTCCTGGCAAGTGGATTCTTGAAACCAATACAGTGTTATGTTCCTACAGATGGGTTTGCCAACCTGAGCATCTGGTTTTGTAGATTCCACTTTCCACAAAAATTTTTCAGGCTGAGATTCACCCTCAAGAGCACAACTGGAACTCAAAGAACCTTTAGTCTAAACATATATGAAGGCTAAAGAATGAAGCAGAATTAAAAGGTTCATTGACTCAATTTGGGGGGAAATTATTTTGAGTATTCTAAGTATTACATTAATTATTTAAATTTAGACATTCTATGGCTCCATCTCCCAAATATGTACCACAGAGCAGTAGTTATGTGACATGACCAAGGTGGAAAAAGTTTTGCCCGTGGACAAGATTTCTAGAAAATATCTCATGCAATAGCTCTTCTTCTCTAGGAATATCAAAATAAGAACTACAACAGTGAAGTCACTAAGGTACTGTTCAGTTCAGTTTAGCTGTGTGTGAAAGTATGTGCCTCACTCTATTTTGATCATGAAATGATTTTCTCACATCAATACCTATTGTATTAGTTACCTAGGGCTCCCATAATAAAGTACCATAATTGGGTGTCTTAGAACAACAGAAATTTATGGTCCTACAGTTCTGGAGGCCAGAAATCTAAAATAAAGGTGGTGGCAGGGTATCTTCCTCTGAAATCTATACAAAAAAGGATCTTTTGTTGCCTTTTCCAGCTTCTGGTAACCCCAGAAATTCCTTGGTTTATGGCAGCAAAATTCTAATCTCTGTCTCTAACTTCATACGTGTCAAAATTTCTCCTTTTAGTCATATTAGATTATAGTCCAACATAATGCCTTCATTTTAGTTTGATTACTTCCATAAAGACCATATTTACAAACAAGATCACATTCTGAGGTATGGGGATTAAAATTTCAGTATATATTTGGGGGCTAGGGTGCACCAGCTAACCCATAACACCTGTTTACATGTTTTCTGAGGAATACAATTTGGCATATATTATGCTAACAATTGCCATCTCTTAACAATTGTAGTGGCAGTGTGTATGTTGTATGCCTTTAAAAAGATATCCTAGGGGCGCCTGGGTGGCTCAGTTGGTTGAGCATCTGACCTCAGCTCAGGTCATGATCTCACAGTCTGTGAGTTCGAGCCCTGTGTCGGACTCTGGGCTGACAGCTCAGAGCCTGGAGCCTGCTTCAGATTCTGTGTCTCCCTCTCTCTCTGCCCCTCCCCTGTTCATGCTCTGTCTCTGTCTCAAAAATAAATAAAAACATTAAAAAAATTAAAAAAAAGATGTCCTAAAGTTATAAAAATATCAGAGCAAAATACAAACATATTAGGTTAGTAATTGTTCCATAACCACAACTTACCTGCTGTATCCCCATTTCTGTCTACTCAATTGCTAATACCATTACAAAAAGTGACTCAAATTCGTAACTTGCTGGCAGTTAATTGGCAATATCTATGAAGAATATTAACAACAAAATACATGCCTTTGTGCTATTACTTTCAATATAAGGTTCATACTCTCAACTGTAATACATGAGAAAGTACATAATACTCATTTTAATCTTCATCTTGAGTCAAAGCCTCTCATACACTAGGATATTGACATGTACATTGTGTCACTCATATATTGTCTCATTTTGTGCCTGATTAGCCTAGAACTTTGGTCTATCATATCCTTTCCCCTATGCCTTTTCCCCTACAGCAACATAGGCACATTGAAACCTTAATCATTACTCAAGCCATACTCAATTGCTAATCCTTTCTGTTGCTTTCTTTACTTTTCACCCAGAAAGTGGTAACTGGAGATTTCTTCTTTGGTGGGCTGGTCAGACTACAGCTAGTAGTCAACCTCAGAACACATTTTATATTCTAGTTGTTAATACACAAGATATAATTTTTAAGTCCTGTGGCCATCTTCTTTATCACTGCATGTCCCTGGCCCTGCCTGGACACTAAATGGCTCAGCAATCCCATGAACAAATTGAGGTTATTTAAAGCCCAACAGTTTAGCCTTGAACTCCAGGAGAAAATTCTCAAATTTACTGTGTCTCATTAACACTCACCCACTTTTTAAAACAAATGTTGAATGTGAGGTTCGTGCGCTTGAGATTCTGAATGAGAAGTTCTGTGTTAGGGCCCAAGTTTTTGCATATTTATTAACAAGTAGTCACATCATTCTGGTACAGGTGATCTTAGGATACATTTTGGGAAATGAAAGTTTAATGTACAGAAAATCCTCTGTGCTCCACCTAATCATCCCTTCCCCATCCTCCTACCGCTGCTGACAACCACTGACCGTTAACAGTTTATATGTCTATTCTTTCACCAGTACCACGCTATCTTGAGCATTATAACTTTATAGTGAGTCTTGAAGGCAGGCAATGCCAGCCCTCCAGTTTTGTTCTCCTTTAATACTGTGTTCGATATTCTGGGTCTTGTTTTTCTCTGTATAAACTTTGGAATCAGTTTGTCCATATCCACAAAAATATACTTGCTGGATTTTGATTGGGATTGGGTTGAATCTATAGATCATGTTAGGAAGTACTAATAAATTGATAATTTTGAGCCTCCTATCCATGAACATTAAATAAATCTTCACTTATTTAGTTATTCTTTGATTTTGTTCATCAAAGTTTTATAGTTGCAGACACAGAATCTTCTTGCCACTATAATTCCTTCAGGTAAGTCAGGAACTGGACCTGAAGAATTTTTTAGGGGGCACCTGGTTGGCTCAGTTGGTTGAGCGTCTGACTTTTTATTTTGGCTTAGGTCATGATCTTATGGTTCATGAGATCTGGTTCCCATCAGACTCTGTGCTGAAAGAACAGAAACTGCTTGGGATTCTCACTCTTCCTGTCTGTGCCCCTCCCTTGTTTGGGCTCTCTCTCCTTCTCAAAATGAATAAATAAACATTAAAAAAAAAGAATTTTTTGGATCTTTTTCTTAAATCTCATATACCAACTCAATACTCTTCTCACTTCATGGGTTATTTTTTATACTCAACCTTCTGTTTGGGCAGTGTCATTATTTTTTTCTTATATTCTTCCTGCTGCTTTCTACACTTTTTGTCATCACTCTTAGGCTTCGAGGTTAATGAACACGTGGAAATTTGGGAATGGTGGCATGCTCAGAGAGGGCATGGAAGCTCCACATGGTTTCCCCATACCTTGCCCTAAGCATCTCTAACTTCTGACTGTTCCTAAGTTATATCTTCTCATAATACATCAGTAATCTGGTAAGCAAAATGTTTCTCTTAGTTCTGTGAGCTGCTCTAGCAAATTAATGTAATTTGAGGAAAAGGTCACAGAAACCTCGTATTTGTATCTGGTTGGTCAGAAGCATTATAGGCCTAGGCTTGCAACTGGCATCTGAAGTGAGTTGGGGGGAACAGTTTTGTAGGACTGAAAACTTAACTCATGGAAGTGATGCCATTTCTGTGTAGTGTCAGAATCAAGTTGAACTGTAGGCTGCTAAGCTGGTGTCAGAGCACTGCTTTTGTATTTGTGGGGACCTATCCCCACACGTTGAAACTGGGTCCAGGAGCCCCAAATAAAGGGTAAAATAATATTTCTTATACATTTGTAAGACAATTTAAAATTAGACTTAAACTTGACAACATGGAATACACATTAATTCAGAAATTGTATTATATACTGCTTATTTTCTATCCATCCAGAAAGAAAAAAAATTATTAACTGTTCAGATCTAATCATTGTTTTATATTTCAGTATACAAATAGGATATCCTAGATTATTTCCACAAATGTTGTAAAGCAATACGTTTTAGAACTCTTCAAAAGTGAGTAGGCCTTTTATTTCTAATGGATTAAATAGCTCTTCTATTGTACACAGAATTTCTACATGCCATCTGGTGTGTGTCACCCTAGATGTATTCTTCAGTTTTATCAGTAACTACTGTTACTATTACCCTTCTTTCAGTCTCAACTGTAGCCCCGTTTGAATGATAAATGAAATGGAAACAGTGGATTTCCGAAAAGTTGCCATGTGCTTTTCAAGAAAAAAAAAGCTTCAATTTTTATTATAGAGGACATAGTAGCTAAAAAATATTAGAAGGATGTGAATACATAAAGACTGAAAGAAAAATGCTTCCAGAGAAAAAATATGCTGAAGAAACAAAACAAAAACAAAAACAAGCAAACAAAAAGGGTGGGCCTAACTCAACAAACTGCTAAAGAATAATAGAATTTAGGGAGAAAAATGGAGGTAATACAATTTTCGAGTTGGAGAAAAAGAAGTAATTATAGGTATTTAATAGAGAATCAGGGAGTACAAGTCATTAAGTTGAGGATTCTCCTATATGATGATTTCACTGTTTTGTATGCTGTAGGACATAATACTAGTTGCAAGTGATAGATCGAAAGGGAAAGTAGGATACCTACAAGCAAGGATGTTTCTCTATAGCAAGTTTGGGTAACAGGAAATGTAGCTGCACCAAGGCAAATATAGTACAGATATTGAGGATTCATTTGAAATTGACTACCACATATATTTGTAGTTGCAACACTGTGCAGTTTTGTTGTATTTTGCAGTTGTACTTGCCAGCTGTGCAGGTGTGGGGAAGCTGAATACCTGGATTGATCCAGAACTGTAAACATGTAAGGAATAGGATAGAAGAACTTGAGAAAACACACAAGAGAGTGTTTAATAAAATATATCACGGTTAGATAAGGAAGAAAGATGAGAATAAGGAGGGAACATGTAAAAGAGACTAAGATAGAAGCATAGTAAGGGGTGGTTGGGAGGAGATCAGAGGGTAGCTGAAGTTGGGACGAAGGGAGTTACTGGAGCAGGCAAGCAGGGGTTGTTGTCACAGAGGAGGAATAAAGGCTGAGACAACAAACAATCCCTCCACAAAACAATGCCCAGTTGTGGCCGTGGCATTTGTTCTAATCATTGGGTTTGAAACATATAGTCTTTAATAATCTTTACATTTCTGATATTATTTTAGAATCACATTCTCTGCAGAGAATAAACAGACATTTGTTCAGAAGTTATATGAAAAATGGTGTTCAGAGACTGGGAAAATTTGCCCTGTTCCCAGGTTGATACTTTCTTGGAGAAATATTTTCCTTAAGCTGTGAAAGAGCTTGCACTGTTCCCTATGCCATGAAGAATGCCACACGTATCACTCCAAACTCGGAGTACCTAAATCTCTCTGTTGTGCCTCCTCCTGCAATTGGAATGTTGACGCACAATGCATCAATTTTTAAATTTTTCCTGAAAAGGGTCCACACACCTAAATAAGAATATAAAAGCACTGCAGGGTGAGGCCAGGACAACTTGACCTTCATCATCACATTTAGTCATTGTATGTCTGCACACTCTCTCTCTTATCACTTTTATATCCATACATTAACATCTCTCCAAGCTCCTACTCCATTCTAAAAATTGTCCCATTTCTTCTCCTTCCTCCGAGTGTTATTTCTACCACTCATTTTGTTCCTTAACTCTGTATTTTCTATAAAGCTATTAAAAATTGTTCATTTATGTCTCTTTTCTCAGTGTGCTTTATTATTCTTGGAGACAAAGGACTCATATTTATTTGTGTAGCACCTACCAGAGAAGGAGATTATTAAATGCTTTTAGAATTGAGTTATCATGAGGAGTCGTCAGTAAGTTGGGGGAGCAAGGATGTACAGGGAAGTAGGGCTGCATCTTTAGAGACTAACTTGGTCACCACCCTTTCATTGTCTCCTGTGTTACTTGTCTGCATTATTTATCTGCATTGATGTTCTGCAAAGACAACAGGGAGGAATTCATTACGCTTTCAAAGCAGCACATAGTACTAAAAGTGGTTACAGGTCACCAATTTTTCCATTATTCTTGGGAGCTCTTAATTGTACACACTATTAGTATTGTTTCTTTTCAGGCAATAGAAAAATGAGTCTTCATAAATGCTAAGCATATCAGTCCATAAATGTGCAAATTGTATATGCTGCTTAATGTAGTGTTGCTGATGTAGCCCAACTGGGTTTATGACATACATATTCCTGACTCACTAACGAGGCTGGGAGAAATCTGTAAGTATGTGCTTCTTAGTTCTGCTACTGCCCTTACTGCATGAATAGGGTCATGGCCTTGATGAGGTTTCTTTCTTTATTTATACCAAAGCCTGGTTTTCCAATATATAAGGGGTAAAAGGAGACATCCTTACATGTTTTTATAAAAACTTTTACCAAGCTTAGTATTTCTGTACTTTTTTATAGGAAAATTCAAAGTAAATTGGAAGAACTGAAAACTATTAATATGCACTCATGAGCATCTAGTTGATAATTAGTAATATTCCTATTCAACTGAGTCTCTTATGTATGTTTACCAAATAACAACCTAATTATAAAATCCACCAGGAATGATGTTAACATTTAACAGTCAAGTTAACACTGTTTCAAGAAAGATGTTTTTAGTCATATCATAATTATTACCAATCTCACTAAATATATAGTCATATGCATTTAAAAAGGTTTTTTTTTAATGTTTATTTATTTTTGAGAGAGAGAGAGAGAGAGAGAGAGAGAGAGAGAAAGACAGAGCATGAGTGGGGGAGGGGCAGAGAGAGAGGGAGACACAGAATCTGAAGCAGCTGTCAGCACAGAGTCTCACACGGGGCTAGAACTCACAAACTGTGAGATCATGTTCTGAGCCAAAGTTGGACTCTTAACCAACTGAACCACCCAAAGCACCCCATAATCGTATGCATTTCTAATAACATTGTTATTTTCCTAAGAAATAAAGGCAAGGGGATATAAGTCATAGTAAATATTTTTAAAAGTAATTCTTAAAATCTAAGTTCTCAATTATGAAACCAATGCCTAAAATAGTATTATCCATGCACCTGAGACTCAATAAATATGTGTTGTCTTGTTGACTGACCACAGCATTTGAGATAAATATTAAGTATGTCTTGAAGCAGCTGCTCATAAAATATAGACAAATTATTGGAATGTTTGAAGGTTAAACTCATTTCCAATAAAATGGAAAGGGTTCATATAAAAAGTAAGATAAGCGATGATTTAAAGTCACTGCTTACCAAGAATTAAGGAATTTCAATGGAAAAAATGGAGAGGTATTTCAGGTGGAAAAAATGAGAATGGTCCTGTGGCTTCCAAAGAAGGAAATTTTTCTTGAGAACACACTTCCTTATGTTTGGAAGAAAAGAGTTTTGTCTGCTCTTGGTTATAAAATATCCCCTCTGCCATTCTTTTAAAAGGCACTGAGTATTCCCAGTTTTCAACCTCATCCACATGAACTACTAGAAAGTATTATCATGATAGAAATAAGGTTTTTTTTCCTCAGCAACAAACTCATGAATGCATGCCTTGTTTATCAATGAGGATATAAATGGATATATTTATGGATATAAATTTTTGGATATAAATTTTGGACATAAATTTACGGATATAAATTTACTTCACAAGAAAATAAATATTTTGATCTCAGATAATAATACAGTACAATACTTACAGGAGCTAGTGCAAGGATGGGAATGATAGAGCTATATGCAATTTTGTTGAGAGGATTTTAATTTATAGCAAGCTTAGGCCTAAATCATAATTTAATGATAAACATTATGTGGCATTGCAAATACTTATGTATGTTTCAGCATTTTACCTATTTTCAACAAAGGCAAGTATATAATGAATTATTTCTACCCTTTATCAGTTGTTAAGGATAAAATTCAGGACTTAGATGATCAACATTAAGGGGAATTTTTTAAACAAAACAAAATATAAGAGTAGGCTATTCCTCAGAATGTACCACTTTTCATTTCAAATAAAGTGTTGAATTGATCAACTTGTTCTCATCCAAGTTGCTCCAACCCAATACTTGGATTCTAATTAGTAAACATATAGTGTGATATTGGTTTCAAGGGTAGAATTTAGTGGTTTGTCACTTACAGACAACACCCAGTGCTCATCATAACAAGTGCCCACCTTAAGACCCATCACCCCCCTAGTCCGTCCCCACCCACCTCCCTCCATCAACCCTCAGGTTGTTTACTATTGTTAAGGTTCTCTTATGGTTTGTTTCTCTTCCCCTCCCCCTGCCTTTATTTCTCTTTTCCTCTCCCCATATGTTCATCTGTTTTGTTCCTTACATTCCACATATGAGTGATATCATATGGTATTTGCCTTTCTCTGGACTAGAGCCTTATAAATATTATTAATGCTGCTATCTCACCCAATACTAAGTTAGTTGGTACAGTGGATTTTACCACCAATAAGTATCTTACATTGAGCGATGAGAACAAATAAGAAGCCTATAACTGACATGTAAGAAAGTAAAAGGAAGAGTACCTGGTAAGGGTATGTGAAATAGTAAAAGTGTAAGTAGAGACCAGGAAGTTTGTGTGACGGATCATGCTTTGCTGTGATTACTAATGTGACCTTATAAAAATTACTTTCCTCTTTGAGTCTTAGTTTTCTCATCTCTTATATATGCGGGTTATATTAGGTGATCTCTGATCTTTCTTTTGGCTTTTATATCCTTGACTACAACATTAGTCAACAATATACAACTTTATATATCGTATACAGAAACTTAATTTCCTAGCTGTAGAGTAGAGTTAAAAATGTATAATTCCAAATATTGGCCCCAATTATAGGCTTTGGGCCAAGAAGGGAATACAGTCATCATACTACCTTTATAGTTTAAACACATATGACAATTGATAGAGCCTTGGGTAATTTTTCTTCACTTTTTACACCTTCAGTTGCAGACATGACATGTTAAAAGGGGGGGGGGTGGATTGAGTTCATTTTTTATTCAAATATTTTCAAACAGATTTTACTGGAAAACTTCAATGTTTACTATAGCCTGCCACTATTATCTACATGTCACCTACCAGCATATATCTCAGGAGCAGTACAGCTGCTGAACTGAAGCTGTGGTGTTTCAATAAGGCATATGGACCAGAAAGGGCAACTGAGATATTTTAGGTTGGAAGCAAGAAGGAGCTAATGGGAAAACAAGTTTGAATATTTGTTCTAGAAGGTCATTGGCAATTAATTTTTGAGTCTCATTCTAGTTAATGTAAGAGTATGATAGATAAAACTATTTTCATTTATGATCTAGGTTGTCTTGATTTTTTCCCATAACATCTGTTTTAAGGGAAAATAGTTTATTTATATTTAAAAATGTTTATTCATTTTGAGAGAGAGAGAGAGAGAGAGAGCATAAGCAACGGAAGGGCAGAAAGTGAGGGAAACAGAGAATCCTAAGCAGGCTTTGCACTGTCAGCGCAGAGCCTGATGCAAGGCCCAAACTCACAAACCGTGAGATCAATGATCCGAGCTAAAATCAAAAGTCCAACACTTAACTGACTGAGCCACTCAGGAGTCCCAGAAAAAAAAAAAAAAAAAAAAGCTTAGATATTACTATTATCTAACAGCATTATCAAATAATAATAGACAACCTTCATTTACTCAGTATTACTACATATAGGTATATATAATATATTCAATAAGTTATTTCATAGAGAACTGACCATATGAAGATTTTATACATAATTGAATATATATGGACATATATTTAGAGGCAATGGACTACTAAGAACTATGGTTTAGGTCCCTATATTTGTTTTTTCCCATCCAAAAATATATATCTTCTCCAAGTCAGTCATAGGAACCTGTCTGAACCATATAAACATATGTTAATAACTAATATTTAAGAGTCTAGTAAGTCTCAGACCCTGAAATAAGTCCATAGCTAGAACAGCTGGAATTGTATGTACATACACAAAGTCTGTTCTTTCATACTAGTAATCTATTCAGTACACTTTTGGTTTCTGAGGTAAGTATCTCTGCTTGCCAAATGTCCTCCAACTAGAAATTTCCCCAGACTCACTTTTGGTACAGCCAAAATAATCATAGTTCATACCAGTTAACTGACCAAAGATATTTCCCATCTATAGTCATTACTCTGAGGATTCATAATTGTGACTAAGGAATTTCATTTTCAATATGTGCTTGTCTTTTAAAGACAGGAGACATAACAGCCTGTACTGTCATCATGTGGATTTAAAGACAGAAAATCCAGTGCACAGAGTCAGAGTAGAATGAAGCAGATTCTGAGAAAAGTAGAAATGAAGGATGGCAACAGTTGTCTCTTCTTTGGTGTTCTGTACGCTCCCTGCATCCCCACAATAAACTTGATTACCTTTTGCGTAAGCTAGTTTCTGCTGGTTTCTCTGACTTGTAAATAATCTTCCTGAATAAAAGAAACTTCTAACTAAAATTAATCATGGTGATTTGGGACTTTATTCTGTTTGGTATAGAGTTACATAGAGGATCCAACCACTGGAGGAAACTGGGTACTCCAATCTCCTTTACCCAATTAACACAGGCTAATCAATTAAGACAGGTTTAAAAAGACATCTAACTGGTAAATCATATGGAGAACAAAAGACATAATCAGTTCCACCTATGGTCCCCACAGCAGAACATTATCTTGGCCCATATGTACTCTCTCTCAATGGTTATTAGAGGGATGCCTCCTTTTGGACCAAGGTTTGGACAGAGTCGACAATTTTAATTTTTTTAATAGGAGAAGCAAAATGAGTTGATTTATTCTGAAAGCATTATACAAACAAGTAAGGTATACATTACGACATCCCAAGTCAGTACTAAAAGACAATAGTATTATTGTGATTTCTCCTGAAATTCTTTTTTCAATTCTTTTTTTTTAACTTTCAGTAGTCCATATAACAAAAAGTTATTATACTAGAAGCAATAGTTCACTTCCCATGACCTTATTTATTCTAAAGCTAACTCCTCAGGCAGTGACCTAATTATTTTATCCATGTTGCTTGAATTTGTTCAGTGAGACAATAACTGAGTACACTAAATACCTCTAGATATTGGTCAGTAGTTGGAATGGCAGGGCACTGCTATTTTGTTTCTTTACTTTCAACACACTTCTAATTCATAGACAGACATCACTTTATCTCTAAAAGCAGAGTTTTAAGTTCTTTTCTTAATGTTTGTTTGTTTGTTTATTTATTTATATATATATATATATGTATATACATATATTTATTTATTTATTTATTTTGAGAGAGAGAAAGAGAGGGAGGGAGCAAGGGGAGGGCCGAGAGAGAGAGGGAGAGAAAGAATCCCAGTCAGAGTGCAAAGCCCAATGCAGGGCTTAAACTCACAAACTGTGAGATCATGACATGAGCTGAAATCAGGAGTCGGACAAATAACTGACTGAACCACCCAGGTGGCCCTTAAGTTCTTAACTGGATAACCAACCACTAACAAAACAAAAATGCAATTTATAACTTCTGAACTTCTGAACTTCTGCAGTATATAACTTCTGAACAAAATAGTTCTAAAAATCTATTAATGCAACCTAAAGCTGGAGGAAAAAATAGTGAATGGGGCGCCTGGGTGGCTCAGTTGATTAAGTGTCCGACTTCAGCTCAGGTCACGATCTCATGGTTCATAAGTTCAAGCCCCACAGATAGGCTCTAATTCATAATTAGACTCAGTGTCTGGAGACTGCTTCCAATTCTGTGTCTTCCTCTCTCTTTACCCTCCCCTGCTCATGCTCTGTCTCACTTAAAAGTAAAATAAAAACATTAAAAAAAAAAGAAAAAAGAAGTTAAGGAAAAGTCACAATTTACAAATAATTCTATACATGTATACATTTGTGTATAAAAATCACTAATTACAATAAATGTGAATGGAATATATTCAGTTAATAATGAAAGCTAATACTAAGCACTTCCACAAACTAGTCATGGTTTTAAAGGCTTTAACATAAACTCATTATATAAGTACTCCAAATAAACTCATTATATAAATAATACTCCAAATAAACTCATTATATAAGTACTGTTATTATTCCTATTTGACAAAAGAGAAAGCTTAGATAATTTAAGTAAATTTTCCCAAGGTCACAAAACTGAATCCAGAGAACACTTTGTTGATCACTATTCTGTTCTCATCAAAATATATATCAAAAATATATTATCAAAAATATAGACAATCACAGGCTTATAAACAACATCCATTGATAGACATTAGGTTGTTTCTGTATTTTGGCTATAGAGAATAATGCTGCAGTAAGCTTGGGAGTGTGGTGTATTTATATAATGGAATACTATCTAGCCATGAGAAAAATGAAACTCAGTCATTTCCAGCAACATGTCTGAGCCTCCAGGACATACTAAGTGAGAGAAAATGGTGGTTACCAGGGGCTGGGGGGTGGGAAAATGACAGACATGTTTATGGGTACATACTTGTAACCAGTTGGCAAATAAGTCCTGGAGATCAAATACATAGTACAGTGATTATAGACGACAAAACTACTATAAACACTGAATTTTCTAAGTAACTAGATTTTAATCGTTCCCAACGCTAGAAGAAACAATAATTATGTGACACAATAGACGTATTGGCTAACACTACTATGGTGATCATATTGCAATATAAATGTATCAAATCAATATGTTGATAATATTGACACAATATTTTATGTCAGATATAAATTCAATTACAAAATAAGCAGCAAGGTGCTCTTTAAAAGATATACATAAAACAAAACTGCTTAGAAACATCGAAATAAGAGATGGAAGAAAATGCATCTAGTAAATTCTAGCAACTAAATGTAGTTAATTCCTGGAACACTATTTTCCCAGAAACTGACATGATTTGATCTATTAAACATTCTCAGGAATCTATTCCAAAGTCATCTCAAAGAGGCTTGCCACCACACCCTATTTCTTCACCAGCTTTATTTTTCCTTATATCAAATATCATTACACAATATTCCAAAACAACCAGTTTTAATTTTCATTGTTTATCTCAGTAAATAAGTTAATATAAGTTAGCCCTCCCTTTTTAAAAAAAGAATATTTGCATAAATATAGAAATTAAAGGAATGTTTATAACAGCAACAACAATGCACTAAAATGCTATTAAAATTACTACTAGAAATATTTTTTTAAAATTTTTTTAAATGTTTGTATTTATTTTTGAAGGAGAGAGAGAAACAGAGCATGAGCAGGGGAGGAACAGAGAGAGAGGGAGAGACAGAATCCGAAGCAGGCTCCAGGCTCTGAGCTGTCAGCACAGAGACTGATGCGGGGCTCGAACCCATGAACTGTGAGATCATGACCTGAACTGAAGTTGGACTCTTAACAGACTGAGCCACCCAGGTTCCCCATTACTAGAAATATTTTTAAATAATGCTAATAATTAAAAGGAGAAACTGGCAAATTCACAATCACATTGGGAGATTTTCACACATCTGTCTCAGAGACTGACAGATAAAGCAATTAAACATGAGTAAGGTAATAGAATAGTTGTACAAAAATGTAATGAAATGATTTATTAAATAAAGTCTTAAAATATTAGTGAAGAAACAAAAGGCATTGAACAGAAAATGTGATTTAAAATTTTAAAATTTGATTTTATATGTCTGTATGTGAATACATTAATAGACAGACTGATCCTATACCTGAAAAATAGGGGATCCATAGTCTCTTCATGCTTGTTTAATAGGTCACAAAGGATTTTCACTTAAAAAAAATCTAAAATGGTGCAAATTTCACTCTCTGATTATAAATCAATAAAATTCTTAATAATAAAATAAAACTCAAACCTCTGCCTCAATATACTTAGAAATGAAGAACACACATTTTGTATGCTATGCAAGTCACAAATCTATACTTCATTCTTTTTGTCGTAGGTATTGCTCTGCTATACTATATAGTATATATATACTATATACTGCTATACTATATAATATATATATATATATACATATATATATATATATATATATATGTATATATACTGCCCTGCTCTGCTATTTAATCAAATTTCTACTTTTATTTCTGGCACATGTGGGATACAGCTTCTCATACCGTGGAATTGTTACTTTTAACCAACATTAGCTGCTGCTCCATTTGGATGTTATTCATACTAATTATGGTATTTATGTCCTGGTCACAGTCACAAGTACAGATTAAAAGCCCAATATATGAGTAAATGACACCATAATAAAAGATCTGATTTATTTTGGAGGAAATAAAAAGATAGCAGGGGGGATCAAATTGCAGCATATCACCTTGAAGGATACTTAGAGTTCTTGTGAAGTCTCCTAAGTATGTTTATTTTCACACCCTTCAGGAAACTGTACAGAATAGAAAAAAGTGCATAAGGAATAAAACTGACACCTGTGTTTAATAGGGGCTTCCTCTGCTAGTGCTGCCCTCTTAATGCAAGAAGACAGATGAGACACTAAGGTCTAACTTTATTATTTTCTAATCAATATTTTTAGTAAAATTGAATTGAGGAATAAGAAGTCTTAGGTTACAACTATTTCTCATCTTAGATCCTCTTTTGCTCTATTAATTGGACATCAAAATTATCTCTCTTTTTTCTTCTCTCTCTAAAAAGGCTTAAAAATACCATGTATTTTGATCTGTAATTTAAAATCATCTAAGCAAAATACTGAATTGATTGTTATTCTGAAACCAATACCTGATATAGATGAATACTATAAAACAAGTAGCTTTCTTTATGGCTGGAGCCTAGAAACTACAGTGTCAGCTTTCAGTGAATAAGGGATAATTTGCAATTGCTTAACATGTTACTAACCCTTTTATGGAAGGGGTTTCTACACTGCTTTTAAGACAATGAAAGTTTAGGACTCCCATGTAAACACACATACACACACACACAATTTGCAGGCTTTTCTAGTGTCTAGGATACAGTCAAGTTTATCCATGGGCCCTAGATTAGAGTCTTTGTTAGATGTGAGTCTCATGTTAATATGATATGCTTCTGTTCTCTTAATAGTTTCTTCAAAAATAATAAACAGCTGTTACTAGTTTTACCACTAGTTCTTAATAGTGAAAGTTTCCTAAAGTGACCAAATGATCATGTTTAACATAAAGAGACAGCTAGTTTGTGAATTTGGGTAAGGGGTTTTCATATTATGGAGAACACATTACATTTCACAATGAGAGGTCATACTGAAGAAAACTATATAAATGATGATAATAAGAAAAAAAAATAGCACTGCATGTTAATGACACTAGAATAAAAAAAAAGTATTTTTTTAAAGAAAACAAATAGGTGAATCAGAAAGCTTGAACTGAACAATTAAATCCAGTCACTGTATGTTATCATTTATCTGCAGTGTAAAGTCTCATGTATAAAATGAGTTTAGCAAGGGCTTTCTAATAAGATCAAAGATACTGAACAGGCAAATCTCAACTTGGGGAAACAATCGCTGGCTTATTAGTAGCATTTTTATGAGACATGTGTGATAAATTAAACTATTTAACCAGTTTGTTCCGTGTATGTGTAGCATTTTCTAGTGTAGGGCAATGTATTTTTATTTGCTTTTTTGGGGGGATGCATCATATCTATTAAATGATTCTTTGGAACTTATAGAGTTGTAAAATATACTTACATACAATGAGTTACTATGTTTTTAAGTTTGTTTATTTACCTTGAGAGAGAGAGAAAGAGAGAGAGAGAGAGAGAGAGAGAGAGAGAGAGAGAGAGAGAGAGTGTGTTGGGGGGAAACAGAGAGAGAGAGAGTGAAAATCCCAAGCAGGATCCACATTGTCAGTGAGTAGGTCCAACACTGGGCTCAAACTCATGAACTGCGAGATCCTGACTTGAGCTGAAATCAAGAGTTGGACACTTAACTGACTGAGCCACCCAGGTGCCCCTCAGTGAGTTACTAGTTTAGGATATACATTTTCTGTTTTGAAATTAGTTCTGGGTAAAATATTAGGTGCAGTCGTAATTTTAAAATTACTTTGTGTTTGGCATATTCTCTATTATCTGGTTTCAGTGTTGTAACTGATAAAACAAAATTGTTTAATAATTACATCATGACCCTTAATTAAAATGTAGGGAACTTAGTTTTTGGATATTATCAAAACTAGTGTCTGGACTTATTTTATATAGAATTAACTAAAATACTTATTTGCTTTTTTGATGGTTGAAATATCAATTTCTTCTGGACATCCTGATTGTTTCCTTAATGAGTGTTTCAGTTTTTAGCTTTTAGGCCTTTAAAAATCTTGTTAAGAATTACTTCTGATAGATAAAAATAATGATTTTGAAAAAATAGTAAAAATGGAAATCATTAGTGAGCCTTCAATTGCTAAAATAATTAAATGCAATAAAATGTTTATTATTCTACATAATATCCAGATGACACAGAGGATTTCGTGAAATTCAACCTAACAGTAATAAAATATGACTGAACAAAGCAGGTCACTATTCTGAAAGTGAAAATGTTTATTCCCTTGATAAAAAAGATGGCATTTATAATTTTTCAGTCTCAAAAGACAATATCAGATTCAGCATGCTAATTAAGAAAAATTATATCAGCCCTGTCTTTAATGGCAATGAATATGTGATAGTTGTTTTCATTATCGACTATAATAATAATGTTATAGAAGCAGTATCTACCATGGAAAAGAGTGAAAAGTAAAATTCCCTACCCCTCAATCAATACTACCTGGAGATAATCATTGTCAAAGATTTTTAGTGTAGTTTTTCCTAAATTTTCTGGCAAACGAAATATATGTATAGCTGTATTTTATAAATGATTGAAATAACTGGAATCATCCTGCTTAATCCTGATTTTATGTAAAAATGTAAGAACATTTTATATATAATTTTGAAATCTGATTTTTTAATTAACAGAATATCTTGGAAGATGTTCTATTCCTTTACTTATACCTTACTTTGCATTTATTTTCACACCTGAGCACTGTATTGTCATTATGTAACATATATTTTTTGCTGTTAGAAAAAATCAGAGACCATTCATACATATTTGTCTTTACACACCTGTTTTTGACTAGAACTTTTTAAAATTCCTAACAGTGTGATTTCTAGGCAAAGGGGTAGATATGCTCAGATACCCGTTGCTGTCACTAACCTCCTCTCCCAAACTGCTGCATACTTTAGTACTCCCACAAATTGTGAGTGTGTTTCTTTCCTCAGGTACACTGAATAATGAGAAGATTCTTAATATTCCAATTTGACAGATATAAATTCCAGTTACTCTTTCCTGTATTTCCTATATAATATTATTTGAGCTTTTTAAAAATTGCTTAACTACTAATGATATTAACCACTTGTGGTCAATATATTTTATAATTCACTCATGCCTAAATCTTGGTAAACCTCTTTGAAACATTTGAACCTTATAGTAAAAATATGAGAGTAGATAATTTAAGCTTTTTAAATATTTTCTGATTAAAAATAATACAGAAAATGTAAAACGAGTAATAGAGAAAAACAACCACTATCCATAATTCCAGAAACCAGGTATAACCCCCATTAAATACAGTATATTTCCTACAAGCCATTTCTTCCTTACACACAGCTGGACATTCTTTCTGTCTCTTTTTGTCACATACACCCACACCCACACATATAACTGATACATGTGATTCTGTAATGCAGAGTCATGCTTACTTCATGCTTTGCTTTTTTTTTTTTACCCCTGGCATTATTACAATTCCTTAAAAGCTATTTTTAATATATTTACATTACATCCTATGGCTGAATGCTAGTTTCTTTCTTTATTGCTGGACATTTAGCTGGTTTCCAATTATTTACTATAGTAAATAACAGTTATAAATATATTTGATCATATCTGTAAAAATGCACTGCCTATGGTGCTTTATTTAGTATTTGTCATTAGACTGTGCCATATTTTGAAAAGCTGTCTAGCCATGTATCATAGAATAAGCTTACAGCTCTTTTTAGAGTGGGCCTGTCTTGCATAAGTAGGATCTCTGCTAAGGAAACTGGATATAAAAAGGGGGGTAATCTGGTCTTAGACTGAAGGGAGAACACATTTTTTTGGGACTCACTCTTTGACAATCTCTACTTCAAAAAAACTCAATCATGCTTGAGGGAAGGGAGGACCTTACTGTAGGAAAGTGGAAAGTCAGAGTGAGACATCTCCATAGGCTGTAACTGTAGATAAGTAACGTTTACAAAATAACACATAATAAAGATTTTTATATTACTCTCCATTTATTTCACTTTGGTTGTTCTCTAGAGAGTAAAATTCACCTAGATAGTTTTAGTGCACTCATGGGAAAATGAATGAAGGGTCATACAGCGGGCTTTACGCAAAGATATAAAAGGTAAACAGAGCTTGGCCAAGACCAGACTGGGACTGACTATAGTTTTTAGTAAGATATCATAACTTTGGAGATCAGAAACCAGGATACAGTTCCAGTTACTCTTTCCAATATAGGTTTTTCCTACCTTCCCACATAGACCTGCTCTCTCTGGCTTTAAAATGAGTTCTATATTAGAGGTAGGTGCCTGGGTAGGTCAGTCAGTTAAGCAGTAAGCATACTGCTTTGATTCAGGTCATGATCTCATGGCTTGTGGGTTCAAGCCCCATGTTGGGCTCTGTGCTGACATCTCAGAGCTTAGAGCCTGCTTCAGATTCTTTGTCTCCCTCTCTCTCTGCCCCTCCTCTGCTAATACTCTGTGTCTCTGTTTCTCAAAAATAAATAAACATTAAAAAAATAAAAATAAATAAAATGAGTTATATTAATGTCAATAACACTGTGAATAGTAGCAATAAGAATTAATATTTACTGAGTGCTTAACATTGGCTGAACATGTTCTAAGAATTTTACATATAAAAATTCATTTAATTTTCATGACAAACCTATGAGGTAAACATGATAAATATTTTCATTGTACAAATAAGTTAAGTAAGAAAAAGCAAGTTCAATGTGCTACTTGTGGACACAGTGCTAATCAGTGAAAAAGAGCCTGGATTTGAAACCAAGTGGTGTGCCTTCAGAGACCATGCTCCTAACTACTGATAAACCAGCTGTCAGTATAGGGCAAACACAGATTTTCTTCCAGTAAACAAACTTTAGCTTTCATTTCCAAACTATTTTCTATAGAAATATCACACTGTTTTAGTTTTCCACCTGCAGTGCATTAGATAGCCCATCTCTTTTACCTCTACAAACTGTGTAGTATGCATTTTACCTAATACTTGTCAAATTTAGAATTTGACATTTTATAAGGGTGAGATAGTTTTGATTGCATAAGATTATGAATGATATTACCATATGTATTAATTATTTATAGTTCTTTGATGGATTGGCTGTTCTTTTGCCTGCTTTTTCTTCTCATTTTATATACACTCATTTATGCAGAGGTTAACTTTTAAAAATTGATTTAATTGCAGGCTATCAAAAATGCTTACTGATGTATTAAACTCATTTATATTTTACATGTCAGTATTTTATTTTTTTCCAATATGAATTCGTGGCTTTTTAATTTTTTTGGTAATATGTTTTCTTTCTAATTATAAATATAATACGTATTTATTGATAAAATTTGAAAAAAGGTAAATATAATTTAGAAAATTTTAAAAGTTATGAATATCACCCAGCACCACCTACTCTAAAAATGTGGTGTATTTTACTCTATTTATATCCACGTATAAACACATATGTGCATTTATAAAATTCGTATTTTATACTATAGGAAGCTTTATTTCTTGCACTTTTACTTACAATTATATTATCACTATATACTGTACTTTATTCCTTAAGGTCTGTATACAAATAGATAATGCTTTATTTAATACATTAGCTATTTTGAATATTAGGCTTATTTGTCATTTACACAATCATAAATAATGCAGTGCTAAACATTCTTATTTATATTTATTTAAGGGCATTTATGCTAAGACTATTTCCACTGGATTAGTTCTTAGAGTTTTTAGATCTAAGACCGATTATTTCTAAAACTTTGTATACATATTTTCATATTGCTCTTCAACTTTAAGTGTGTTTCTTAACACACTTATTTCTAAAACTTTGGTTTAGAATCTGAAGCAGTCTCCAGGCTCTGAGCTGTCAGCACAGAGCCCGACGCGGGGCTCCAACCCAGGAGCATGAGTCAGGACCTGAGTGGAAGTCGGACACTTAACCAACTGAGCTACCCATGCACCCTGATCTGTAGGAACTATTTAACGTTAACACTTTATTTATACTTATATCAGATAATATACCATATGTAATATCATACTATAATACATACTAACATTATTTCCAAAATCCTTGCTCATAAGAGTTGTCACTGATTGGGTGGCTTCTTTCGTGCCACTTCTGATCACTTAGTCAACTTTACTAAATTAGTTTCTGGTGTAAATATATAAATGTGGACAAGTTGAATGGTTGACCCTCAGAGAATTATATATTTCAGAGAAGAACCTGAAAAGACATTTTTACCCATTTCACATTAAATGGCACCATGAAGATAAGGGAGAATAAGTTGAAATAACTGTAAAGAGCAAGATTAATGATCATAATTCAGCTCCCTAAATAGACAAATGTAATTTGTACCATTTTCTTATTAATCTTTAGGATTTCACAAATAAAACTGAAAGTAACTATGTAAACTAAGAGTAAATTTAATTTACAATAGCCAAATTATGGAAACAGTCCAATTACCCAACAATAGATGAAAGGATAAAGATGTGGTATATATACACAATGGAATATTATTCAGCCATGAAAAAGAATGAAATCTTGTCATTTGCAGTGATATGGATGGAGCTAGAGAGTATAATGTTAAGCAAATAAGTCAGTCAGAGAAATACAAATATCACAATTTCAGTGATATGTGGAAATCAAATAACAAAAGAAACAAGTAAAGGAAATAAAAAGAAAGAGTTAAACCAAGAAACAGACTCTTAACTACAGAGATCAGACTGATGGTTACCAGAGTGGACAGGGGAAAGGGGATGGGTGAAATAGGTGATGTAGCTTAAGGAGGGCACTTGTGATGAGCACCAGGTGATGTATAGAATTGTGGAATCACTATATTATACACCTGAAACTAATATAACCCTGTATGTTAACTATACTGGAATTAAAAATAAAATAAAATCACAACTGGAAAGAAAAGTAAATTAAAAATTTAGAAAGTGAGTATTTCTGTTAATAACTAAAGTTTTCTAAACTGCTAAAACTGTTGATTTAAATTAGAATTCACTCTACTGAATTATTCATAAAGTATCTGCTCACTTCATTGAATATGGAAATATGCAAAAATAAGAGAATACTACATTAACACCATATTTGCAATGAAAAACAGTCTCTATTAAATTTTTTTTTTTAAATTTTACAGAAAAAGAGAGCAAGCGAGGGAGAGGGCCAGAGGAAGAGAAAGAATCTTAAGAAGGCTCCATGCTCAGCGCAGAGCCCGACATGGGGCTTGATCCCTCAATCCTGGCTTCATGACCTGAGCTATAATCAGGAGTCAGACATTCAACCAACTGAACCACCCTGCTGCCCCTCTGTTAACTTTTAAAACCAGGCCATCCTATCTTGAGGAATACATGTACATTTTCCCTAAGCCATAGAAAGTTAATTATTTAAATAGTATCAATAATATTAAAATTCCATACATTACCTATAACAAGCACTACTAACAGTGATATTTGGGTTCATTTCCCAGAATAGATTTCCATGAATTATTTTCTGAGGTTGAGGAGATGGTAAGATAAGGAGGTAAATTAAGGGAAATATAAATGGGAAGTCAAAAATATTACCTGAACTCTCAGATATGTAGCTTGCCTTTCAGCATTTGGATCAATAAAACACATATTTAGAAAATGCCCAGCACCTTTTGTGAAATAATATGTTACAAACTTTGACAGCTTTCTATAATTTCTCTATCAAACAATCAGTTTACTAATCATCTAATGACGTCAGTGTCAGTGTAATTTTCAGTGTTTATCTACAATTAGCACTTTAATAAGCACATTCCAAAGAGAGTATAATATATAGATTCTACCCATGAAGATGGATGCATTTTCTCTTCTATCTGTCTTCTCAGGTGGCAGCTGTGGCACTCTAGAAAAATCACTGCACTTTATTTTTGTTTGGATTTGTGCTATGACTTGTCCAATTACCAGAAACATAAGCAACTTTTCAAGTTTCTGTATCTGTGAACAGATTCCCACAGATTTATTCTACAGATAAAATGTAATCATGTATGCAATCAATGTAATGTGAAAATTTTATGTTGCTGTAATTAAAAATAAGTACAAATAGAGAGATACAGAAATGAATATAATTAAACCAGACAGCAAAAATGCTTATTTTTCAGGGAGTAGATATAATCCTGATATCCATGCTTTAAACTATTTGAGGGTTGCAATATCAGTAGAGTGTTCAGAGTTTATCATAGTTTTGGGAAAGTTAACAAAGCCGGGATCAGTAAATTCTACCTTAAGGTTAAGAAAAAGGTAAATAATGTTAGGAAGACAAGAGATTGTAACAAGTGGCATTGCTGAAGAATGACCGGGTAGCAACCACTGAGGATGCAGGTGTTTCCTGAATGGACAGGAGGTTAGTTATCATCCCTCTCCTGCAACACTGCATTGGAGGTTGTTGGGAATACTTCAAAAAAGAAATGATTATGACAAACTGTCAATGATAATAAAAAGAAAATTAAAAAGGAAAGAAAATGGGACCAAAACAGTCATAAATTGAGATTTGAAATCTGTGAGGGGTATAACTTCCATTAAAAATTATCTCATTAGTTTAAGTAAGGCAAGCACTGTAACAAAATTAAAACATTAGTTCAGTAAAGCTTCCCCAAAACCTTACAGTATAGTAGATAGAAACCAAAAGAAAATAAACATTCTACGTGAACTGCAGAAAAAAGTCAGGTAACTTGTTTGTGTTTATTAGTAGACTTTTTGTTTTGAGTTTTAATTAAAAATTAAATATTATTAGAGCAAATTCATCATCTCACATAAAGGTGTAAAATTCTATTTTATTTTAGGAAAGTGCAAAAGTTACTTGATTTTTGAAAATTTTGTGAAAAGAGTAGATATGTTTTCTCAGAGTCTAGAATGTGTGTTGTGAGATCACTGATAAAATGCTTGCTGTCTCCCTAGGCCATTTTGAAAGGTTGCATTCATATGATCAAGGGAAGTTCTGAGGGAAACAATGCCACTTGTTTTGCTTTTTCACAGTTTAAAAAAAAAAAAAAGTGTGTCTGACTGTAGCCTTTGTATTGCCTTTTCTGAGCTCCAGAAGTTTAAATAAAATACTCATAAAATTAGTTATTTGTTTTAAAACCAAATCATATATACTTTGTTGAATTTATTGATACTTTAATCATTTGAGCCAGATCATGTGCAAAATCAGGTTCATAACAGGACTTTTGCTTATTTTTATTTTTTTAAATTTAATGTTTATTTTATTATTTAAAATTTTTTCAATGTTTTTTTTTGTTTGTTTTTTTGTTTTTTTTTTTTTTTTTGAGAGAGACAGAGCATGAGCAGGGGAAGAGCAGAGAGAGAGGGAGATACAGAATCTGAAGCAGGCTCCAGGCTCTGAGCTATCAGCACGGAGCCCAACGCAAGGCTCCAATGCATGAACCCTGAGATGATGACCTGTGCTTAACCAACTGAGCCACCCAGGCGCCCCTTTTATTTTTTTTACTTTTGAGAGAGAGAGAGAGAGAGAGAGAGAGATTGTGAGCAGAGAAGGGGCAGAGAGAGGGAGACACAGAATCTGCAGCAGGCTCTAGGCTCTGAGCTATCAGCACAGAGCCTGACGTGGGGCTCGAACTCACGAGCTGTGAGATCATGACCTGAGCTGAAGTCAGATGTTCAACCAACAGAGCCACCAGGCACCTCTGGACATTTGCTTTAAAAGTTGCCCTATTTTAATTCTACTTAAAAGATGTGTAATAGGAGGAGGGCACCTTTTGGGATGAGCACTGGGTGTTGTATGGAAACCAATTTGACAGTAAATTTCATATATTAAAAAAAAAAAAAAAAAAAAGATGTGTAATAGGAGCTACATTTACTGGTCCTCAAGTTTATAATTACAAGCACCAAATATAATTATTCGAATATTCAGAATTACCTTGAACTCTTAGAAATACATTTTATTTTTAAAGAAAAATCTAACTGCTGTCCTGAAAAATAAAGTATATATGTCAATGCCTAAAGTTAAAGGTGACTGGTAGTTACAATATCGCTTATTATGAAATTATTAGAACAAAACCATAGAAATCAGCATGTAATTTAACTCAGCCAATCTAAAAAAAAATGCTCATGAAAACAGATACATGCAGGAACAAAGAAAGAAAGAAAGAAAGAAAGAAAGAAAGAAAGAAAGAAAGAAAGAGGAAGAAAGAGAGAAAGAGAAAGAAAGAAAGAAAGAAAGAAAGAAAGAGGAAGAGAAAGAGAAAGAGAAAGAAAAGGAAGGAAGAAAGAAAGAGAAAGACTTAAAGGAACAAAGAGAGAGAAAGAGAAAGAAAGAAAAGGGTAAGAGAAAGAAAGAAAGAAAGAAAGAAAGAAAGAAAGAAAGAAAGAAAGAAAGAAAAGAAAAGAAAAGAAAGAAAAAGAAGGAGGGAGAGAAAGAAAGAGGTAGGGAGAGAGGAAGGAAGGGAGGAAGGAAGGAAGGAAGGAAAGAAAGAAAGAAAGAAAGAAAGAAAGAAGGAAGGAAGGAAGGAAGGACCCAAAATCTAAGAATTCTACAGTGACTCATGCAATGGAGCAATAAATAGTTTTCCTTTTTTCTTTTAGGTTTGATTACAATTATTTGAAGTAAAGTAGGCTATAATCTGTTCCTGGTTTAGAGAGCCATGCTTCCAAAGCAAGGGGACAAAGATATTGCAGACGATATTCCAAAAATACTTCTCATAAACCTATCTGCATATAAGTCCAAAGTAACACCATCCAAATGAATCTGCGTTCAAGTAACTGCTTTGTCTATTTTGCGTGCATGTATGTGTGAGGTTGGGCAAAAGAGGGCAGTGGCTTTGTTTTGCCAGTAGCTTTGTTCTTGCTACAAAAGATTAAGTACTGATGTTTCATAACTAGAGATGTTTCTCTTTTTTTATGGAGAACTTTATGTTTTTGAAAAACATTTGCAAGATGAGTTGGATGTTATAGTAAATTAGTATCACACTTTATCACACTTTATTTTTTCCATTTGGCAGGATACTAAGAAGATCAGAGAAGATATCCTCTATTCATTTTTTCACCATGGTCATCACCCAATTATTATCAAATCCTGAGTAGATGATTAGGTAAAAAAAAAGGAGAAAATGGGGCAATGAATCTAGGAGGGTGGCTGGTATATTTTCTGAGTTGTCACACTGTCACATCTGATACTGTTTTTATAAGATATATACATAAAGGTAAAATACAATCTCTGGTGTCAAGATATGTATTTTTTAAGTATAAAATATAATCATTGGTAAAATAATATTCACTGTGCCAATTTGAGTCATTTTGTTCACTCCTCTCAGAAGGTTGTGCTGGGGGTTATTAATATCGCATAAAATTTTGAAAAAATTCTTTTCAGCAGAAGCTTCACAAATGTGGGGGATCCTTTCAGTTTATTTCATTTTTAAGTCAAATTAAAATAGTCAACATAATGGTATGCATTAATTTTTTTTTTTCCTTTTCCTGATCAAGTTCCTTCTTCACATTGTCCAAGGACTGAGCTTAAAAGTCAAAGCTCCAGTCAATTTGGCAATACTCATTTACTCTCCATTTATGTAATTGTTGAGAAGCATTTGTTGAGTGGTTTCCCTGTGCTAGGCACTGGGGTAGGAACAAGGGAACTGAGCAGCCAACACAACAGACGCTGGCTGAAAACTTATCTAGTGAACTAGACTGTCATGCAAATTAAAACATGAGTACAGTGTGATGTGGCTATTGTAAAAGGTTTATGTGAGTTGTGATTGGGTGCATGTGGGAAAAAGCACTATTCCTCTTAAAGGACTTCTGGGAGTTGGTAATCAAAGAGCAGCCTCAAATCCTTTCTGCTAGGCAGCTGTCATCTGCCTGTCAGTTTAAAAGTTGACATGTCTTTCCTATCCCTTCTCTGATGGTAAAAATTATATAGAGGCTGGAAGCAGAGACAAAATTGAGATGACAGTGCTACAGCATGAAAACTGGAAAGCTGCCAGGAAATGTAATGATGAGGAGGTGCTCATCGATATAAAGAACCGCAGAGATATCAGAATCCATACTTTCAGAGGTGCGTGGCAGAGAGCTAAAACAAATGGGTAGACTTCACAAGTGCACATTCTGTAGAATAGAGGCAAAATTGAGAACACAAAGAGTAAGAAGTGCAGATTGTGAGAGGTCAGTTTCAGGTCTGCTCCCTTTCTTACTTCCATTTGGAATCTGCTAGTAATTTATTTCGAGATGAAAATATTAGGAGGTGCTGTCTAAAGAAATATATTGCTTCTGTGCCACTGAAAATAAATTTAAGCAATCAAAACCTAAATTATATTATTTTTAAAAGTTTTAATTTATTTAAGTAATCTCTATACCCCGCGTGGGGCTCAAACTCACAACCTTGAGATCAAGAGAACCAGCCAGTTGCCCCTAAGCCATATTTTTTTGAACAAAAATAATATTTTATGAGAGATTATTATGAAACTAAAAATGCTCTTGAAAATAATCAGAGGTTAAAGATTTTGTATAACACATATATCTATTCCATCTTGAAACTGTGGTTGTTAAGAAAGTACTCTATTTGCACTGTGGTTAAGTGTAAGAAACATTAATCAGAAGATCACTTGATTCTTAAGGATTTATTTAGGAAGTTCTATAGATTCAGGCATCACAATGATATTTTAGTGAATATATTTTATGTGTGTGTACAGTGGGGAATGAGATCATGTATGGTGTCCTAATATAAATTTAGGGAGCATCTGGATGGGTCAGTCAGTTAAGCATCTGACTTTTAATTTCAGGTCAGGTCATGATCTCACGATTCGTGAGTTCAAGTCCTGCTCCAGGCTCCACACTGGCAGTGCAGAGAATGCTTGGGATTTTCCCTCTCCCCTTCTCTCTCTGTTCCTCCCCTGCTCACTCTCTCTCTCTCTCTCAAAATAAATAAATATTTAAAAAAATGAAATTAGGAAATATAAAGGACTTTTAACAAATTAAGATGCATAGATTAAGTGAAGATAGGAATACAAAATATGTTGTCAATCCCAATTATTTCTAACACATGGGTATTCATAGAGGACAATTTTTTTCTGTGTAGTTAGGCAACTCTCAGTGCCCTTTCCAAAGGTCAGCAACTCCCTGAAAGATGGATTATATATAGGTAGAACGATCTGGCATTCGTTATGTTTAAATTCCTGCTAACACTAATAAGATTATCTCTGCCCTTTTCCTCCATTTCCAAACAGTTTTGGAGACTACATTTTAGAAAAATGTCCAATATAGCTTATTTGAAAGAATATTCCCCTTTCCTATTATTTGATAATAAGTTAAGATATTTTACAAAGAGTATTATTAAAACAAAGCCTTTTTGGAAATGAAGAAAGCGTTGGAGTATAAAGGGCATTTGTCAATTTCTAACTGAACTCCAATATGTTTTAGTTGGAAAAGCATTAGCACAATAGCTATATTAACTTTCTTTATTTTAGAATGGTATAAATAACTGTGAGTAATCAATCCCTTTACAAGCAAAATGAGGTGTTTATCAGTAATGTTTGGTTTCCCCAGGTGCTTGCCTACGAGGTGGGCCCTGCCATGGACTACTGGTCATGCTATTATCCTTTCTGAGTTTTTAAGGTCCTTTGCTTATGGAATACAAAACAATACATCACTTGCAAAAGTGGGCCTGCTTCTCTCCATGCAAACACTTGCATTAAATAACATCATCATGAAAAATTTAGTTAGTAGACAAACAAAACCTGGTACAATCTCATTTCCCTTGTATATGCAGACTTAGAGTAGACACATTCATTGTGGGATACAGATTGATATTAGAAACAATGTGCATAGAAAGATTTATTTTAGGGGCGCCTGGGTGGCTCGGTCGGTTGAGCGTCCGACTTCGGCTCAGGTCATGATCTCACGGTCAGTGAGTTCGAGCCCCACGTCAGGCTCTGTGCTGACCGCTCAGAGCCTGGAGCCTGTTTCGGATTCTGTGTCTCCCTCTCTCTGACCCTCCCCTGTTCATGCTCTGTCTCTCTCTGTCTCAAAAATAACTAAACGTTAAAAAAAAAAAAAAAAAAAAAAGAAAGATTTATTTTACAGAACACACATGATGAATGGTGATGTGTGTAAAGTGAAATTAGAAATCATAAAGATTGTGATGAATTTACTCCAAGCAGTCTTTTTAAAGAATTTAAAACAGCAAGTGTTAATTTATCCATTAAGAATATTACAGTTCCTAATAGCCAACTGGTTTGGTAGAAGTCCCCTGAAAACAAAAGCATAATTATATTATTTGCTTATCATTTACAATAATAGTGAAATTGACAATGAAGGTATTAACTAGGATAAAAATTATTTAATATCATGGTTATATATTTTAAACATTACTGAAAATAAATTCTGTCCACATCCCTATATCTTTCTTATATTTTTATAGTAAAATCATATTTCCAGCTCTAAATTTTTATCACATTTTTGAAGTAATTAAAAATTAATAATGACTTAGTTTTTATGGCTCTAGTTTCTCCATATGGAGAAGGAATGTAATATAAGTTATTATGGTGTTGTAATTTTAAATAGATGGACTTTTATCATCAAAGTAATGCACACTCAAGGGCAAAAAAGAATAACAAAATGCATTCAAATCCCACTACTCAAGAGACTGGTAGTGTGAACCAATAATACACTATATAACCTAATCCAGACATTTTTATATACTTAAAATAACTTAAAAAAATGAATCATTCAGCAGATTTCTGTAATATCCTTTCTCCTGCATTTTTATAGTACTCTGATACATTTTATGTGCCATCATGTGTTAATCAAAATCCTTAATGTTAGGAATTCAGTAACTTCTAAATCTGGATTTTTATATTACATTGCAAGGTGCACTGTTGCAGCAATCTTGCCTCTCACCCTTTATACAGCATTTGAAAAGAATGCCCAAATGGCCTTCAAAAATCTGTACAAAGCAGTTCATGCAAGTGAATTGTTTAAGGAGTTCAGGTAAGTGGTTACTTCTTTGCATGCATTAATTATCTTATTGAACATGATTCTGTTTTAATTTGCTTTTCTGATTTTAAAAAGTGGGCAATTTAAATATGTTTATTAGATTTCTAAAAATAAATTTCTTGTACAAGTTATTTGTATTTCAATAGGCATATTTTCATCATTTTCTAATGAATATGTAGTGTCCTTTATATATTTTAATAAGCAATGACTTCTGCAAAATTTCTCATCCTGAGCTACGTGAGATACTCAGCGCTGAATTTAAAAATTTTGCATTTTAAAGAATCAGTCATATAACTGACCAACTTATATGTTACATGAAAACCACTGCTATGGATGGGTTAATGTTAACCTGAAAGAAATCTAGTGATTATCTGTACTATATAAAACATTATTAAGTCAAACACATGAAGAAATTACAAAATACAGATGTTGAAAATAGGAGATGCATGTGCCCTCGTGAAATAAGTTTAAAATTAAAATTGGCCATGTTTAAGAAGAAAAATCATAACATGCTAACAAAATAAAGAGTAATTAATGAATAGTATACTACAGGAGGAAGGACAAATTGACAGGATATAAAGTTTGATGATCTAATATTTTGGGTGGAAAATAATTTTAGTGTTATAGTGGACTGTAACCTTGAAGTGTTTCAATGATAAGGAGTGAGTGGTGATGAAAAAGCATGACATTCGATAGCATTAATGACTAATGTAATAGGAAATTGATTTCCTAACACCTTCCCTTTGCATAGTGTCTTTTCCCTTAGATTGAAAGAGAATCAATATGTGAATATCTGAGTATATGAGAGGCAGCCAAGTGGAAAGAAAATGCTCTTCAATTAGCAATTAGAAGACTGGATTTCTTAACTTAATTGCACCACAAATGAGTTGTATGACCTTGGGCAAGTCATTTAGTCTTTCCAAGGTTTACTTTTCTCATGCACAAAATAAAATGGTATCTAAGGCCCAGTATTAAATTTATGCAATTGAAATTTGGAATAAATTTAAATCAAAAAGGGAGTATTAAATGCACTGAATGTCCTTTAGTGATGTTTCCCAAACCATTTTCTACTGAAGACCATTTTCCTTTTTGTAATAACTAATGTTTTGTTAAGGTTTAATTTGGAGTAAGCACCATTCTTAATGAAAGCTCACAGAACTCTAGAAGATCAGTATTGCTATTATTTCACATTATAAACTAAGAAACTAATCTAAAGGGAGGATAAACAATTCATTCCGGTTCTCCATGCTAGGATTCAAAGTCAATCTGACGCCATAATCTGTAACTGTAAGCATTGCCCACACTTTCTAAAATATGTTTTTTTTTCTCAAATAA
Source organism: Panthera tigris (assembly GCF_018350195.1). Classification (NCBI taxonomy): domain Eukaryota; kingdom Metazoa; phylum Chordata; class Mammalia; order Carnivora; family Felidae; genus Panthera; species Panthera tigris. Next base: position 89,592,705 of record NC_056667.1, on the reverse strand, counting down.
ACTTGGAAAACACTGGCTTCCACAGAACAAAATCAGTTGATACAAAGTACTTTGGAATACTGAAGATTTACTTTGAATATCCAAGAAGGACATCATGTTCAGGGCGGCCTACATTTATTTTGACCATGGAAGTTGTATAAAAAGGAATAGTGACCACGTCAAAGGAAGTTCTGCAAAATGATTTGAAAAATGCTAATACTTGGGTCTTAGGAGGCATCTAATTGTATTTTTATTCAGGGAGATCTGTATAGAAAATAATTTCTTAGTAACTTGAAGAAGTAGTAGTAAGTATAAATAAAAAAGATCTCTATGGGATTTACTCTTCCATAAAATTAATTCCCACTTTCCATTTTTCATTTTTTTAGTGCATGTTAATGTAAAAATTCTTACCAGCATATTAAATATGTGTTTACCCAGGGAAAATTGTTTCAGGATGGGGACTGTAGTGCTCTGAAGAGGTCTAGATATTTTTACATTAGGATCATTCATTCCTAGCAGTGTTGCTTATGATGCCTCCAGTGTGGGTAACGTTGTTTACCATCTGTTAGTAGTTATGAAACACAAACATATTGGTTGTTTGAAAAATATTTCTGTATTATAAAATGATAAAATAAATACAATTTATACCATTATCCTGTAATGCTTATACCTTTAAGCATTTCATTTATACTCATCAAATAAGCAAGCTATAATAAAATGAAAGACATAAATCTTCCAAATTAGATACTTCACCATATTTAATCATCTGAGATTTCCCAAATATCAATTTGAGTGACAAAGATTTACAAAAAATCACATAATCAAAGAAATAATTTATACTTGATGACAGTGTCAATGATGGATATAGAATAGATAGATTAGTATTTGATATATTTCATATTGCTATTTCTCTTTCTCCTGGAACCCATAAAACATATTCAATCTCATGAAATACACCAGAATTAGAATACAGGGAACAGCATTATACAGTTCATACCTACTATTTACAGATTCTGTATTTGCCAATTAGCTTACACGCTAACATGCATCTGAAACCCCAAAAGGAATACTTACAGATACTTTGCGGTCATTCACAGATACGCTCAAAACCAAGGAAAATTTGTGTCACTCAACGCACTTGTTTCCAGTTCAGGCTGAATGAGATTGTACTCTGCCTTTGCTTCAGTTCTCATATTGTAATAAAGTATCCTTTTCAAGATCTATTTATTGCCTTTTTTTTCCTCTACATTTTGTGCTTTTTGTTGGTGGCTTTGCTGTTTAAAATGCCCCATTAGCATAGTGCTGAAGTGAGGTTCAGTGTTCCTAAGTGCATGAAGCCCGCAATGTGCCTTATGGAGAAAATATGTGTATTAGATAAGCTTCATTCAGGCATGAGTTATAGTTCTGTTGGCTGTGAGTTCAATGTTAATGAATCAACAATGCCATACATCTAGGAAAGGAAGACAGATTAAAAAAAAAGTGCAATAGATAACATTGTTGTGAGCTGAAATACGAAGAAATTTACAGTCATGTTACCCAGGATAAGGAAAATGTTAAAATCTTCCTGACTAGTCTGGTTGGATTCTATGTTTCAAAAGGTGATAAGGTCTGAGGAATGTTAAACTCTCAGGCAAGGCAAGTTCTGCAGATTGGGATGCCTTGGAAAAAAATTTAAAATACTTGCATATAGTATTTATACTATATGGAAAATAGTTATGTAGAACAACAGATTTTCAATGCTGATGAGAATATGTTGCTTTGTAAGAACTTTGCCAAAGAACTACCTTTGTAAGGGCTTTGTTGAGACCAGAGGCTCTCAACAACCTGATCCTGTATTTCCCCAGGTGGGATAGTTCAGTATTTGCTAATTCAGTGTTCATGGCAACTTTGTAGTAGATAAATACTGTGATCAATGAGAATCAACTATATATTTTTAAAATTTGTTTTTTGATACCTCCCTGGCTTATGTTCAAAACTTGTAGAAATAAAGCTTGCAAAAAAATGCTGAGGTACTTTCCAAAGTCATATCACTGCTCTAGGGTTCTAATGTGGGGGGGGGGGTGCGGGGAGTGGTGTCTAGTGTGGTTGAAAGATTTTCCCTATTCCAAAAATGAACTGTTGTATAATAGGACTAAGGAGCTAAGGTGCCACTTTGAGACCTCAAAGGAAAATTATGAGAGAGAACCCATGACATAAAAATCAGGATTCTTTAAGCTATGTGGGTAGAAAGAAGACCCTCTACTCCCTTAAAGTAGATTCCTGGACAGGAAACTGCCAGAGTGGCAGAATATGGCAGGATGGGTCTTAAGCATGAATAAGATACTGAGATTCACCAGACATACTTGGGAAACTTAGGAGCTGCATTTATTCTTTATGCAAATATTCAGAAAAGTTTAAATTATTTTCATTCATATGATACAGTCAATCGTGTTAGCGGGTGGTATACTTTAGCAAAGCCTGTAGAATCTAGGATTATAGCAATAGAAGACATATGAGATTTTATGTTGTAGACAGGCTGCTATATATATAATATGGTACTGTACATGTAAACTTTAAGGAAAAGCAGTTATTTCGAAAAGCAGATCTCTGTTTCAAGAGAAAGGGGTACAGATTTTAGGTATAGATATGTTTATTGATATAGCTACCAAGAATTATAGATACTAACATATATGTATACGTACTATTGAATATATATATATATACACACACATATATATACACTTAATAATGTTTATATTTTCTAACTATATATTTATCCATATAAATCACAATACATAGATTTGGTACTCGTTGCAAATAAGGGTTGTTGAACACAAAGATACATATGAATCTCCAAGGCAAAATGTATAAGGAATGGTCGTCAGCAGCAAAAACTTGGTAAATGTCCACTTTAGGGAGTTTGTAGAAGAAAATAAATTAGCAAAATAGAATACATGCCATAATGCTATGAAGAAAGTAAGAGAGAATATAATGATGTGTGACCACTGGGACCAGATGTCATCATTAATGTGATTTTCACATCAACGGAGGTAACAGGCTGAAATAAGATGTGTTATATTTAAGGCAATCAGTGTGCCTCACAAAAACAAAGTTGAAGGAACACTATATGGAACACTTGCGATAGGGAGGAGGGTGAGGGGATGAGAAAAACAGTGATCTAAGCAAAACTAACCTTCCTTATGCTTCCACAGCATATGTACTTTCATTTTGAAAAAGAATTCTATGGTGGTTGGAACGTGGTAGAACACTCAAGAGATTTAATTTATATGAAATAATTTATTTGGAGTCTAATAATAAAAGGAATGATGAGACCTAGATAATATCAATACTTACATTAACGTAGGAAAAAACTGAGGTAGTGACATTAAGTAAACTGTACTAGGATACACAGTACAGTCAGGGTGTAAATGCAGGCCATTTCAGATTCTCAGTTGTAAGGCCTACTCACATAAGTTAGGATGTTGGTGTGTAAAACCTTTCTCTCTAAAGACTGACTAATTGATTGGTTGAAGTAAACTTTATTTTTTAGAGTAGTTTTAGGTTCACTGCAAAACTGAGGGGAAAGTACAGAGATTTCCCACATACTGATTGTCCTTATACACACATAGCCTCCCCAATTATCAACATTCCCCACAGAGTGGTATAACTGTTACAGCTGATGAACCTGTACTGACACACTATTAATATTCAGAATCCATATTTTGCATTAGGTTTCAATAGGTGTACATTCTATGGATTTGGACATATGTACAATGGAATATATCCACCATTATGGTATCTTATAAAGTAGTTTCATTGCCCCCCAAATTCTCTGTGTTCTGCCTATTCATCTCTCCCTGCCCCTTAACCTTTAGTAATCACCCATCTATTTACTGTCTCCATAGTTTTGTCTTTTCCAGAATGTCATATGGGTGAGATCATATAGTATATCAATTTTTCAGATTGGCTTATTTCACTGACTAATACCCACTTAAGGTTTCTCTATATCTTTTCATGGCATGATACCTCTGAATAATATTCCATTCTTTGGATGTATCATAGTTTATTTATCCATTCACCATAGTTTATTTATCCATTTTACTGAAGGAAAGACATTTCGGTTGCTTCCAAGTTTTAGCAACTATGAATAATGCTGATATAAATATTTTGATACTGTCTTTTGTGTAGCTACACTTTGCAGTTCCTTGGGACAAATATCAAGGAGTGTGATTGCTGGATCATATGGTGAGAGTATGTTTCATTTTGTAAGAAACCATCAAATAGTCTTCTATTGTACCATATTCATCCCACCAGCACTGTATGAGAGTTCCAGTTGCTGCACATCCTCACCAGAATTTCACATTGGGGCGCCTGGATGGCTCAATTGCTTAAGTGTCTGACTTCAGCTCAGGTCATGATCTCACGGTTCATGAGTTTGAGTCCAGCATCAGGCTCCATGCTGACAGCTCGGAGCCTGGAGCCTGCTTCTGACTCTGTGTCTTCCTCTTTCTCTGCTCCTCCCTTGCTTGCACTCTGTCTCTGTCTCTCTTAAAAATAAAAATAAATATTAAAAAAATTTAAAAAAAAGAACTTTGTGTTATCAGTTTCTTGGATTTTGGACATTCTCTAATAGGTCTATAAGGGTATCTCACTACTGTTTTAATTTGTATTTCCTTGATGACATGAAAGGTGGAACATCTTTTTACATATGCATATTTGCTATTTCTATATCACCTTTGGTAAAGTGTCTATTAAGATCTTTGGCCCATTTTTATATCAGGTTGATCATTTTCTCAGCGCTGACTTTTGAGGGTTCTTTGTATATTGTGGATAACAGTTCTTTATTAGTCTGTATCAGTTGTTTGCAAATATTTTCTCCCAATTTGTGGCTTGTTTTCCATTCTCTTGGCATTGCTTTTTGCAGAGCAGTTTTTAATTTTAATGAAATCCATTTTATTAATTCTTCCTTTCACGGACTGTGCTTTTTGTGTTACATCTAAAGTCATCAACAAGCTGAAGGTCATTTGATTTTATGTTCTCTTCTAGGACACTATAGTTTGTCTTGTTATTTAGGCCTGTGATACATTTTGGATTTAGTTTTTGTGAAGGATATAAGGTCTGTATTTAGATTTTTTTTAATTTTGCATCTATATGTCCAGTTGTTCCAGCACCATTTGTTGAAAAGAATATTTTGCTCCATTGTATTGTCCTTGCTCCTTTGGCAAGGCCAGTTGATGTAGGTCTACTTCTGGGTCCTCTATTCTGTTCCATTGATTTGTTTATTATTTTGCCAATACCACCTTGTCTTAATTACTATAGCTTTATAGTATGTCTTGAGGTTGTGTAGTGTCAGTACTCCAACTTTTTTCTCTTTAATATTGTGGTGGTTATACTGGTTATTTGTCTTTCCATATAAAATAAGAATCAGATTGTCTATATCCATAAAATTATTTACTGAGTTTTGACTGGGATTACACAGAATCAATAGGTCAAGGATAGAAAGAACTGACATTGACAATATTGAGGCTTCCTATCCATGAACTATTTATTTAGCTTTTTGATTTCTTTCATCTGTGTTTTGTGTTTCTCAGATCTTGTACATATTTTTTTATTTACATCTAAGTATTTCACTTTTGGGATGCTAATGTAAAATGTATTATGCTTTTTATTTCAAATTCCACTAGTTCATTGCTGGTAGATAGGGAAGCAATAAACTTTTGTGTATTAACCTTGTATCCTCAATGCTGCTATAATTACTTATTTGTTTTAGGAGTATTTTTTGTCAATTTTTTTTTTTTGGATTTTCTCCATAGTCTATCATGTTAGCTGTGAATAGAGGTAATTTTATTCTTTCCTTCCTAATTTGTATACTTTATTTAATTTTCTTGTCTAATTGCACTAGCTTGGTCTGCTAGTACAATGTAAAAAAGAAGTGGTGTGGGAAGATTCTTGCCTTACGTTGATCTTAGTGGGAACACTTCTAGTCTCTCACCACTAATTATGAAGTTAGTTTTAAGTTTTCTTAGACATTTTTTTTTGTCAGATTGAAGAAGTTCCCCTTTGTTCTTAATTTACTGAGAGTTTTTTATCATGAATTGGTGTTGAATTTTGTCAACACTGCTTTTTTGCATCATGTGATTTTTCTTTTGTTCCTCTTCTTCTTTTTTTCAATCTGCTGTAATGGAATACATAAATTGATTTTCAAATGTTGAACTAACAATACCAAGGAAAAATCCACTTTGTCATGGTGTAGAATTCTTTTTATCTTTTAGTGGATTTGATTTGTCTTTGTTGAGGATTTTTTCATCGATGTTCAAACTATAGTCTGTAGTTTACTTCTAATGTTTTTATGTAGTTTTGGTATTAGAGTAATGATAATCTCATAGAATGAATTAGGAAGTATCCCCTATGCTTCTGTCTTCTGTGAGAGATTGTGCAGAGAATTGGTATAATTTTTTCCTTAAATGTTTGGTAGACTTCACCTGAACCCATCTGGGTCTTGTGTTTTCTATTTTGACAGGTTATTAGTTACTGATTTATTTAATAGATAAAGGCCTATTAAAGTTATCTATTTCTTCTTATGTGAATTTTGGCAAATTTTCACCCCTCTTTATCCTTGATAACTTTCCTTGGTCTGAAGTCTGCTCTATTTGAAATTCATATAGCTCTTCCTGCGTACTTCAATTACTGTCCACGTGGCATATCTTTTCCCATCTACTGACTTTTAATCTATATGCATCTTTACAATTAATGTGGGTTTCTTGAAGACAACATATAGTTGGCTCTTGTTTCCAGATCCACTCTGACAATCTTTGACTTTTAACTGGTTCATTCAGACTTCTGACATTCAAAATGGTTATTGATATAGTTGAATGAGTATCTATACTATTTGTTTCTGTTTTCTATTTGTTTCCTTTGCTGTTTTTTTCTATTTTTGTCTTCCAGTCTTCTTTATTTTATGGTTTTAACTGAGCATTTTATACAATTTCATTTTCTTTCTTTTCTTAGCATATCAGTTATACTTCTTTTTTCTCATTTATTTTTGAATCAGTAAATCATTTAATTTTATTTGTATTTTTATAATTAGTATATTATTTGTGAATGTATAATTCTCTGAATGGTGTATGTAAAAGGATCACATACTCAAAAAGTCAATGATTTTTATATTTTTCATTATAAATATTTCATGTTGAACATTATTCAACATTTCATTTTGGCACAGTTAGCATTTTTTTAAATGTGGTTTTAAAGAGGTTAATTTCCACTACATCATAAATGTAAGCATTCATTTTAACAGTATTTGTATTTTAATTCAGAAGTATTGAAGGGTGCCTGGGTGGCTCAGTCAGTTAAACATCCACTTTTTGATATTGGCTCAGGTCGGGATCTCAAGGTCCGGAGATGGAGTCCTACCAACAAGGGGCTCCGTGCTGGACTCCACGCAGAAAGAAGCCTGCTTGGGATTCTCTCTCTCTGCCTCTGTGCCCTTCCCCCACTCACACACACACACTCTCTCTCTCTCAGAATAAATAAATAAACTTAAAAAAAAAAGTATCGATGCCTACTAATGTGTGTGTGACATCTTGCCATCCCCATCTTAAGTATTCATCCATTTAAAATTCACATGAATATTAAAGGATATATACCATTTGATATTTGCAAACTAAATATTTCTAGGACAGGAAACTTTGTACTATTTCACATTTTATGAAATCATATTGTACAAAATAAAAGTTGTAAAAAATAAAAATAAATTGTTAGAAGTAAGAAAGATAGTATTTTGTATATCTATATGAGTATCTGACACATTTCTACTACAATAGTAAACGTTGTTCAAATATGATTAGGCTCTTTTCAAGGTGTGAATGCCTTCATTACTCATTCAGGTTTCCCATCTTTGATATATAATATTTTTTGAACATTCAGGAATGGATTTTAATTGTATCAATTTAGCTAAACTGGAACTACTTTTCCCAGAATTCTCTTCCCTTTATGTTACCAATTATGGTGAGCCACAAGAGGTTTTTTGTTTTTTGTTTGTTTGTCTGTTTTGTATGAGAAACAGAAAGTAGAAAGCATAGGTGGGCACTCCTTTATTCCACAGAAGATAGTTCATACAGATCCCATGCTCCAATACTGCTCACATTCATTGTTGCTCATCTGCCGCCTCACTTACTGGTACATGGCAGCATCCAGGACTTCCAGATCTGGCCAGTCCTTTCTTCAGTCTCACGGACTCCTTAGGACCATTTTCAACACAGGGCCAAATGGAATCGACCTTCCTTACACATCACCTCCATTATCAGTGTTTGGAGTTTGGAGGTGGTGAGGCACTGACAACTGTGTCCATTGTAGATTTCAGCTCACCCTAGCAGGTCCCCATTTTTCCTTGCTCCATCCCACTTAGTACTCATTTTTCCTTCCAGACCACCTTATCTTGTGGTTTTGAGTCATCTCAAAATGAAGTTGCTATGCTTCTTTGTTCAAACCTGACTGAAACAGGCAGAGACAAATTTCGGCAATATTTTCTACTTTGGTGGTATCCTGGCCATACCTCTATCTCAACATTTATAAATTGTCTTGCACTTACCCATTTGTCTCTCCCACTGCACTGAGGGTAATGACAGGAAGATTTCTTTTTCTTTATCTATCTTTTTATTGTAATAGAGGAGTTCTGTGCATTGTGCATTAAAAATAATATATGCCTGCTGAATTGAATCAGGCCCTTTACAAATTCATGTTTACTTAAACATTTCCAATAAATTATTTTTAAAAAGTAAAGTACTTCAAGGAAGTCTAATGTTGTTATGGTTTTTATCTTAAAGGGCTCATGTATGTAATAGTAGTAAGGTGAGCAGGTGTCTAATTATAAGGAAGCCCTTAGGTCAATTGCTGATGTATTTAATAAAGGCTATTTTCACCCCAAACCATCTGTGAATCTTAGCTTTCATCATTCAAGGACTGTAGCTTTGTTTTTGGTTACATTTGAGAACTAATGGTATAATAGGCTGTATCATTCTATAAACCTTAATCTATTATAATTCTTGCTTTTATGTTTACAACCAAAGACTCTGTTTTCAAAGCCTGTTCTGTCCTGAATCCATATACTGGCTCAGTCACTGCCACCATTTTTTTGGGAAAGACACACCACTCCAAGTGTGTCAGGGATAATATCTACATTATAAATAGGGTTATTATAAAGGATAAAAAACATGTAAATACAAATTATACACAGTCCTCAGCACATAATATTTGTTCAATGGGTATTAGCTATTGTTACTATCAGATTTGTTTTAAGAAAAAGGAGAGTAATAACTGAGCACTTTATAGGTGGCTATGTAACACCATAGTTTAATTCATTGCATATATATACTTAGGTACAAAAAAAAAGTTCACTGCTCGGTTGAAGCTATGAATTTTTCATATCTGTAACCAGGTCCTACTAAATTAAGAAATCATTTCTGACTACAAGTTAACCAATTTTTAAAATTGCTATTCTTCCATTCCTGACAGTATAACAGCAACATATTAAAATGCTAAAAATGCAACTCTTAACATTTGTAGGTATAGCTCATGAAATACTATTTACAATGAGAAGTTGACTCATTGTCTTTCAACCCCGTATTTCATAAAAGAAAAAAAAGTTCTTGGCCATGTAGACTGTGGAATTTTTTTTTACATTTGATATTTCTCTATGTGACAGTCTGAATAAGTTAAGTTAATGAAAACAATTTCCAAGGAAGAAAATATCTGGTTTTTAAATAGTCATATGTAGTGATATTACATTGGTATTTATTTTGGTATTCACTGTAATCTGAGTCTAAATAAATATTGATGACTATATCCTGTTCCCAATAATATAGATTCACATTTAGTAAACTGTACAATATCTGCCAACAGAATCTTGCAGTGTTGTTAGGACACTGATACTATGACTAAGAGTAATAGCAAATTATTTTAGGGACTTTAGCAAATCCCTGTCTTGGGGGTTTCCTTTTATTATTACTACCCATAAACAATGAACTGTCAAATGTGTGAGGAAAGTTATGTGATTATAAAAATCACTATGTGACTTTTAAGAGCCAATATACTCCTTTTTAAAGTATGTTATCAGGTATAAATAAATAGACAATTATAAATAAATAAATAAACAATTAATTAATTAATTAATGGAATTAATAATTTTATATAATCTGTATTGTGACACTTTATGACACAGAGCAATATCATGACAAGTGACCAACTGATTAACAGTCTGTCAAACCTTCATGGAGGGGAGATTTCCTAGGAGAAAGATTTTAAAGCAGAACAAAACAAAATGAAACAAAACAAAGCACACAAAAAACACAACTTCCTTTAAGTAGGAAATTTTTCTGGTCAGAACATCTGTGTAAAAAATGTGTAATGCTTTCTCTACATGTTTACCAGGTGAGGTTTCCAGATTCAGTTCATCCTTATCATTGTTAAACATCACCCTGATAATCCATAGTGCCATTCCCCTCTCATCTGTGAGCTCAACATTTATGTGCATCATGATTATAATTCTAACTAATTAGTTTATTTTAATTATAATCAATACACTAAGGAGAAGTTTGAGACAGCTGATATGATGTATTACCAATTCTAAAAGCATTTGTCTTGCTTTTGGCAGTTGTGCTATCTCTGGAATGGCCCTGCCTGCTTGGCAGGAACCTGTCAGGGCCATTATGATTGCTGCATGCAGGGGCATTAGCTGACAGTTCTTCTTCCACTCCTGATAAATGTATGCCTGCAGTGTAATCACATCCACATGGTCTTGCTCTAGCATTTACCTATAGCTTCATCAAATATGAGAATATGTAACATAAATATATGAGAGTCACACATATACATGAATCAAGCATAGCATCATAGTAGATGACAGGAAGTCTATGTGATAGTCTCTTCTGAAAGCCTATGCTACATGAAGCTATGTAAGTAGCTCTGTGGGGAGAAAACACTTCTGTTACTATGTTAAGGATACTTGAGTGGTTCTTAAAAACTGATATACTGGAAAATGATTTCAGAGGCATGAGAGGATTTTCCCCCAGTGTAATATTTACAAATCAGTGATTCTGAAATATCATAGGCTTTGTGGTAAGGTGGGAAATTCCTATATGAAGTTATTAACAAAGACCTGTACTGGACTTAAATTGAGCATTCAAATATATAACTTTCCTCTGATGTTGTTCTAGCATATACTCATATTTTAAAACTCCACATTGGAAACTTGACCCTGTTTTTATTGATAAATCTTTTATTCTTCTCTCATGAATTATTCAAGTACTTGTGCCAGGCAAGCTTATTTTCAGTGAGTGAAAAGGAGATTCTCAAATCATATGCCATAATTTCTTTCAGTAAAAACCAAACTCTTTTTCTATACACATAATTTTATTTTGATAAAACTGTATGTGTTTGGTGATTTAACATTCTTTATTGTTGAAATAAACATCATGATTTTAAATGTATTTGATGCATTGAATCAATCTTAAATGAATTAACTTGCTCATGTTATTGGTCAACACCAAAGAATACGGCTCCATTAGAAATGTGCACCTTGTCACACTGATATGCTAGACGCAGTACTGCTCTGAGAAGGAGACAGAATTGAAACCACTAAAGACTATGTAATTGTGTGATAAGGAAGAGACAGAAAGATACTCACAGCTGATAAGAGCTGAAAAATGGCCAGGAATAAGGTACTGATCTCTGGCTTACTGACTGCATGTACATTAAAATGAGAGATAAAAGTTGTCAGATAGGATATATTTTTAAAAAAAGAAAAAATAATTAGCTTTAGAGAGATTAAAGGCAACCTTATTAAGCAGTGGACTTTGACTATAGGCAGTATTTGATAGTAAGTTAAATAAATGTGAATATTTTACCATGGAAATATAAGAGGGAAAACAGACAAAAACATTTTACTTTTTTTTTAAGTGGAAAAACTTTGTATCTTAATTTCTTCATCTATGTATTTGTTTTTTAGTTTTCTTGAAGTTAGATTATTGGAAATAGAAGGAAACTTTAAAACACTCTTAATTTTACAGGAAAGGAAACTAAAAAGTCTAAATGACAATCCCCCAAATCTATTTATTATAAGGACTGCTTAGGTTAGAATGTTTTCCAGTTTGAGTTCATGTTAAACATTCTGTACTGGCTTTCCCTTTTTCAAATGTGACTTCTTCCTTAAATATATATTAACTATGCATTGTTTTAATATTCTATATATATGAGACTTCATATATACACAAAGTGTTTCTTTACATCAAAGCCACTACATATTATAATTTTAAAAATGAAAAAATTGTGGTATGTATAAAGGATCAGTAATATGGTTAATTTTCCAGTAAAATGTAGGAATAATTTTCCTAGTGAATGTCTATAGTTCTATGTATTCACTGTGCAAATATGCCTTAATATCAAGAATGACTGAATTCCAGGGTGCTTGGGTGGCTCAGTCAGTTATGTGTCCAACTTTGGCTCAGGTCGTGATCTTTTGGTTCATGAGTTTGAGCCCTGCATCAGGCTCTGTGCTGACAGCTTGGAGCCTGGAGCCTGCTTTGGATTCTGTGTCTCCCTCTCTCTGTGTCCCTACCCAGCTTGTGCTCTGTCTCTCTCTCAAAAATAAAATAAACATTAAAAAAATTAAAAAAAGAATGTCTGAATTCCAACCACTCATCTATATAGCAAAATTAAATGTACCTAAACCTACTTTCCTGTGAACTCCCTTTCAATAGGCACATCTACTCTATATGTTGACCACAATCACATAGTGCTGGGCTTTATTTTCTGTAACTCATATTACAAGATCAATTATACTATAGATTACGCTAAATGCTTTCCAAAAGTACATATTGTCCCCTCCTCTGTATCCTCTTAGAGCAAGTATACTGTCTTTAGAGACATGGACCTGCCCTCCCTCTCCAATTCCTCTAATACAAGTCACTCTTCAGAAAAGGTGAGGGAGATGGAGAAGGAAAAGGAGAAGGAGGATAGGGAGGTGTAGGGGGAGGAGGAGATGATAAGTAGGATAGTTGATGGTTGCTTAGGGCTACACAGTAGGTGGTCTGCTGTAACTGGCTTTAAAAAACAATGTGTTAAGGTCATTGCCCACTTTTTCCATATTAACAGACTCTCCATTTTAAGGACTATCCAACTCCCATGTGATTTAGGATTATATTTCAAATTAATCTAAAAATTAATTATAGTAATCTCATTCAAGCTTCAATTTTGACTTCCATGAGGCCTGGCACTTTACCTTTGTGAATCTGCTGGGAAATGTTTCCTCCTTTATAAAAGAAAGACCATAAGAAGAAATAATCCATCTTTGTGGATTTATTTATTTATTTTTCCCCACTAGACATATTAGGACTTGTTACTGAATTGTGACACATATATATAACAAAGAGGGGACTATGGAGTTGGATCAGGACTCTCAGGGGTAAGGATATTTAATGTAGATAATAAAATATATTCTAATTTATAAATCTTCCTTTTTGTTTCCTATTTGTGTTCTTTCCCAAATGCAGTGCAGTTTTTTTGTCCTCAAAATATAGTATAGTTCCATCTATATTATGGAAAATATATATGTATATAAAGATCCATGAACCACTTGAACAGCAGCTTTGAGGTAGGTGTTGAGACATGAGACAAACCCCTTGGGATCTTAGTGATGTGGTATCTGAAGAGAATTTTAAACGTGTGAGTTGTTGGTATGTATTCTGAACATTTACTGACCATTGCTCTCCTTTCTGAGACTATCCTGGTTTTCTCTATCAGGAGCCTTGGAGGGTTTTGTGGTTTGGGTTCACGAAAGTGTGTGGATGGTAAGAGTAAACATTTCTTTCTCTCTCTCTTCTTTCCTCCCTCCCTCCTTTCTTCCCTTCTTTCCTCACTTAATTGCATTCCATTTTATTGAAAAATATGCGAATTAAACATTCACTGTCTACCATTAAAAGTTTATCACATATTTCCATTTCTGCTCCACTTCCCTACCATCCCCACTGAATACTGTACTCCATTAGCCAATGTACTTTCTTAGTTATCATTCTCACCTTCATCTCATAACAATGAGTCTCCTGCTAATAGTCATTTAAAAAAATGTGACATGGATGAATGATTAAATATGTGAAAGAAATGTCTTGTAGTATGCTTCAATCTTTTCATGACTTAATGTTATTGTCAGGGAATTATATTACTCATTCTATTAAACGATACTCTCTCACTAAAATTTTATTCTGCATTAGATGAAACTGGGGGAGTTGGGATCCTTTCATAATTGAAGTTTTTCCCAGAAGTAGGTTGGCACCATCTTGTTTACAGAACAGAAAGAACTAAGGAGTTGTCAGTAACAGATATCTTAGGAAATCTAGTGGGGTGGGAAAGGTGGGAAACTAAATGTGTTATAGATTTCAAAAATCAACCTAGGAAGAAATATATTTCATTGGAGGTGATCAGGAAGTTGAGAAAGGGGAAATAGAGTATAACTAATTTTGCAAGCCATGTTTATGCTGAGAAATACATAATTACAACAAACAACAATCACTAAAGAGAGTTTCAATGAGACTGTCAGACTATCTTCACAGATTTATATATTGCTGATCCATATACATGGTAGCCTTCATAGCTCCTAAGGAACATAAGTGGTAAAAAAAAAAAAAAAAAAAAAAAAAAAAGGCAGACATAGAAGATAGAGGTGACACAGAGAGTAAAAATGACTTGTAGTTTCTTTGTGGGTATTTATATGAACAAAATATATTTAACAAATTTCAAATAACCACTGTTGTAAGATAGTTTTTAAAGATTTTACTATTGGGGCACCTGGGTGGCTCGGTCAGTTAAGCTTCCGATTTTGGCTCATGTCATGATCTGATGGTTTGTGAGTTCGAGCCCTGCATTCGGCTCTGTGCTGACAGCTCAGAGCCTGGAGCCTGCTTCAGATTCTGTGTCTCCCCCTCTCTCTGCCCCTCCCATACTCATGCTATGTCTCTCTCTGTCTCTCAATAATAATAAATAGATGTTAAAAAATTTAAAAAAAAAGATTTTACTATTATTTAGGCATAGTTATGTCCATGCCTTCCAGTTGTACTTTTATTATATCACTTACTATTATTGATGGTTCCTCTTTTGTTTACTGTATTGATTTTTTAAATAAAGAAACCAAAATATCAAAAACTCAAATCAGTAAGGTTTTAATAACATCACAAAATTTTAGAAAAAGTAATGCAAAATATCAATGCCCAAAATGTTTCTACGAAAAAATTTAAAATAACAAAACATTTAGTAATTAGCTATTGTTCATGTTGGAAATACTGGATTTGACTGCATGGTTTTTCTTTGTTTTCAGTCATTTGTAGTATCTAAGGCCAGGAATAGAATGGTATTTTTATCAAATGCATTTACATTTGTAAACAAGATGATTTATAGGTTATTATCTGCCATCTAATTACTCCTTTTCCTATACATTATTCCTATGGGAGGACATCACTTTAACATATTATTTCAAAAAATTCTAATCAACGTGTCAAGTTAAAATCCTCCTTTGTCTCTCATTCCTCTAAGTTAATTTTCCTAAAACAGTCTTTGTGATATAATGGGGAAATTAGAGTGTATGATGTTCAAATACTTGTCTCTAATTAGTTTAATCACCCTGAAATATTTTCCACATCTATAAAATATTCACTCAAATACTTAGCTGATGCAGAAATTTACTGTGAAATCAAGGGAGAATAAAATGTGAAAGCTCTTTTTAAACTGCTATAAATATCTTAATAGAATCAATGTTTTACAAATTATACCTTTATAAAAAAAATTGGAAACATAAAAATATCCACCTTTGAGCATATATGTAGTATCTTAACTCCTAATCCTAACATAAGCCACTGTGAAATTAGATAGTACTTAATAACCAGAAGTAAATTTCCGATATTTCTTATGTTTTTTTTTCCAATATCTCATTCATTCCTTCATTAATTCATCTACTCCTCATCTATTCATTCATAAAACAAATAATTGTTAATATCTACTTATTATCTCACAGCCTGTGACAGATCTTGGGGCTATAATTGAAAAGAATATGCTATTTCTGTTTCAAAGATATATTGGTCTTGGGTGAATGCATCAGTTATCTTCAGCAACACCAATGCTGCATAACAGGTAACTTCAAAACACTTGTTGGCATATTACAATAAACAGTGAGTTTTGTTTATTACTTTAGAGGTCAGCAAGGTGGCTTTGCTGATCTGAACTAAGAGGAACTCATCTTAGCTGGTATTTCCCTTGTGTTGTGGTTACCTGGCAAGTGATGTGGGGAATAGCAGCTCTAAAATAACCTTGGCATGGGTGGGGGGGGGGGGTTACAATTTGTCTCTGCATCATGTCAATACTCATCATCTAGCAACTAGCCTGGGCTGGTGATGATAGTCTAAGCAGACAACCAACAGAAGACATGTCCTCATAGTGAACACAAAGAAGCAAGACAGAAAGAGGAACGTATAAGGTCTTTTGAGAACAAGGCTCAGAATGGCATACTTTCACAATAGCGTCCTTCTATTAATTAAACAAGTCATATAGCCAGTATTCAAAGGATGGAAAATAAACTCCACTTCTTGATGAAAGTACTATTAAGTCATATTTACGAGTGTAGGTACAGGGTGGGGTGTAGAATCAGGCATTTTTGCAATCAATTTCCTAAAGTATGAGACACACATAAATGGACAATAATATAGTATAAATGCTTCATTTTTTCTCCAGCTTGTCGTCAACTTTCTCTCTTTTCCTTTTGTCCACAATTGTTCTCAAACTCAATGAATGGTATTTTAAATCATTAATACTATCCCCTTTGCTCTTTCTTCTCTATATGTTAACATCTTATTGGAAAACTTTAAGTCTCTTCTCCCAAAACAATCTATAAGCAACTTTTCTTTCCCTTCAAGCTCTCACCTCACACCTTTTTTTCCCCTTACTATCAAATTCTGTAAAACTGATATTCTAAGTGCAGGTTTTTTTTAGATTTGCTTTTCCTGCTTCCAAACCCCACATTTTTTTCCCTAGCCTATGTTGTTGACTTCTATGTTGCCTACCACTCTGTGACAGTATTTCCAGTGATTTCCACACCCTAGTCTAGGTCTAATGACCTGATTGATACTTTTTTTAACTTGAAACTTCATCTTTTGTTTTTCTACTGCCTCTTCTTTTCTATGAGCACTAAATCTCAATCTACCACTTGGCTTTCTCTTATTCTCCAAGTGAAAAGAAGTAATGAAATGGTGGAAGAAGCAAGCACAGAAAATCTTGAAATCTACATATTGACTTTGTTTTTCCAAGTCTTTGATTACCTAGTGTGCATCAAATATCATAAGGTTAGATTAATAAGTTTTAAAGTCAATTTTTAAAAAGCCATTTTTTAAAGACTCTTAAACTAAAAATATTTGGAAAGATTATGTGTGGCAAGGGTTAAACTATACGTAAATGAAACAAGTAAACAAAAACCCTAATTCTTGACACAGAACTGCTTATATTCTAGCTAAAAACATAAGAATATGCAAACACATTTAGGATTGTGTGGTGGTTTTCATTAAACGTTCAATAGATGAATAAATGAACACAGCCAATGAGAGAAGCTTAGGAATATTTGAAGATAAATTTTGACATTGGAGAGAGAAACTGTTCATTATTGAAGAAGATTCTGTAAACAAGAAAAGAAAACATTGATTTTGGAGATCAACCTATTTAGAACTTGAAAATCTCCAGATTAAAGCAAATAATAATAATAATTGATAATTGATAATAATATTGTTTCATTCAGTTGATTCTGAAAGGAATTATATTCCCTAGGACTAACTGCTCATCTTCTACCTGTATACTACAATAAGTTTTCTTACTTCCTTGTTTTTCTGAGTCCTCAGCTTGCAACTAATTTTCTGGAGCTGCAGTTGTCCCTGCTTTAGTCTACTTCATTTAAGAGCATTAGTCCTTACTCCAGCAATATTCTTGACCTCACCTGTTCAGCATACTTGAATACAGATAGGACTCTATCTCTTCCCTGCTTTATTCTGGACTTGTTTGACTCTTG
This sequence comes from Panthera tigris, assembly GCF_018350195.1. Lineage (NCBI taxonomy): Eukaryota > Metazoa > Chordata > Mammalia > Carnivora > Felidae > Panthera > Panthera tigris. The sequence continues at coordinate 89,574,656 of NC_056667.1, read as the reverse complement.
TCTCCAGTGAAACTAAAATTTCTACTGATTGCTACTTGCTATACAAAATGTGGTCCCAGATCAGCAGAATTACTGTTACCTGGAAGCTGGTTAAAAATGAAGAATTCCAGGCCCCATCAGAGACCTATTAAATAAAAATCTACATATTAAAAGATCTCCCTGTAACTTGTTTGGTATTAAAGTTTCAGAAGCATTTAACTATCAGTTTCTTGGTTTAATAAGTAAAATTATAATAGATTTTTCTGTTAAAGAAACAAAATCATCTTTTGTAATCCTGTTTATTTTAAAACTTTTAATTAAACTGCAATTTATTTTTTTAATGTTTTTATTTATTTTTGAAGGAGAGACAGAGAGAGACAGAGCATGAGCAGGGGAGGAGCAGAGAGACAGGGAAACACAGAATTCGAAGCAGGCTCCAGGCTCTAAGGTGTCAGCACAGAGCCCGGTGCGGGGCTCGAACTCATGAACTGTGAGATAATGACCTGAGCCAAAGTCGGACACTTAACTGACTGAGCCACCCAGGTGCCCCAAACTTCAATTTATTTTTAATATATGATGTAACTTGTGAGTGACCTCTGTTTAGTCTTAAATAATCTTTGGAGTTCAAAGAACGGAGATGGTATGTGAAGTTTCTATTCTAGGTAAACAACTGCTTTGGACATCTTATTAAGAGACTGATGTCATAGATGCATTTTTACATTCAGTCATTCATTAACTCATGAATTCATTAGTCAGTATTTCAATAAATATTTAATGAGAATTAAATAATTGTGTGCAAGCTCTGTGTTCTTGATGGTTTTTAGTCTAAAGAAGGTGTAAATAATGATCCACGTAAATTTTCTTCAGGGCTATTGTCAGAGTTAATTTTTGAGTGACAGTATGAAAACTAATATAAAGTTGTGTAGCCAGTCAGAAACATATAATATTAAAATGATAACAATAACAACAAGAGAAATGAAACCCTCATTTCGCTATCAGTCCTTCCTAGCTCTGCCATAGTGGGGTCTCCTCGTGGTTTGTTTGTTTATTAAGTTTATTCATTTATTTTTGAGAAAGAGAGAGAAAGAGCATGTGCATACAGGAGTGGGGGAGGGGCAGAGAAAGAGGGAGAGAGAGAGAGAATCCGAAGCAGGCTCCCCCCTGTCAGCACAAAGCCTGATGTGGGGCTCGAATTCAACCGCAAGATCATGAGCCAAAATCAAGAGTTGGTCGCTTAATTGACTGAGCCACCCATGCACCCCCCTCATGGCTTATTTAATAGTTAACTAAATGTAGGTGCCTTTAGTCCATAAATAAATACTCCCTAGTACTCTTCCAATTTGACAATGTGTGAAAGAATAATAAATATAATGGATAAAGAAACAAAATAAAAATTACTCAGACCTGCATGCCTTCTTAAAAAGCATCTGAAAGCATCTAATTAGTCACTCCATTTTATTTTGTACACTCATTTGACAATAGGCTTTCCAGAAATGCTAACAATAATGGAATAAGTAGAACCTTATTTTCAGGTAAAGAAGATATATTTATTTGTCCCAATATAGTATATTCTATTCATTTGCATGTGTGAGTATGTGTGTAAATGTGAGTGAGATTGAGAGACAGCATGTACAACATAGGGAGAATGAGAGAGAGGAGAGTATTAACAAGTGCAGATATATGTTTTAAAAAATATTACCATGGGGGAGCCTGGGTGGCTCAGTCGGTTGAGTGTCCGGCTTTGGCTCAGGTCATGATCTCATGATATGTTAGTTTGAGCTCCATGTCAGGCTCTGTGCTGACAGCTCAGAGCCTGGAGTCTGCTTTGGATTCTGTGTCTCCCTCTCTCTGTCCCTCCCCCCACCCTTTCAAAAATAGATAAAAATTAAATTTTTTTTTAATTACCATGTACTTATGCACCATACGCTTTCCCAGGCTATAGGAGTTTTATATATATTCTCTCACAGTATCCTCACAAGGAACCTAGGAGATAAATTACGCCACCAATCCTATGTTTCAGATGAGGAAATTGAGGCTTAGGAAGGTAAAATAATTCAGTAAAAGTCATATAGATAGTAAATGTTAATCCAGGATTCAAATTCCAGATCAGGCAGATTCCCAACCTTCCTTCCCTGGGGAAGGATGGGCTGCAGTACTCCTCATATGAGATACAAACACCTCATTTTTCAGATTGAAGGACACCGACTTTCACACAGATGGCTCTATGATTAGCAGTAAATTGGCTCTTAATTGGAAAGTAAAAAAATGATCTCTGAAATCCCATGTAAAAAAAATCACTTAATACCAGTCACAGTGCTTTCTGGCAAGAGTTAATGAATTAATTATATTTATATAAGCAAAACAATGAAGCAGAAAGTAGCTCCTCAAACTTAAAAAAAAAAAAAGACTGCTTTTTAAATATATTACCCAAGCAGAATCCCCAATGAGAAGATGATCTTCAATACCCCTAAATCAGCAAGTTAAAGTTAAAAGATCTGCTTTAATGTGCTGCTATCACACTTAACCTTGCACCCGCTCCTTTCACTTGTGTAAATTGAGGAAGAAATCTCAAATTAAAAGGAAACAAAATGCTGATATTATCTGAGGATTAAAAAATTTATCTAGTCAAACGTATTTATGCAGAGTAAGTAAAGGGACATGGTTCATATTTGGAAAGTTATGTGTAAGATCTCTGCTGGTAGTAGCCCCCCCTTCCAAAAACAAAAAAGGTTTGAAAACAAGCCTTCTATAGAAAGTGTAGATAAATAACCGGTATAGCTTGTTAACTTAATAGCCATTTACAGGCTTCCCTGGAATAAGACGACAAATGTGACTGGAATATGCCATACCAGAGTCTAATATTCATTTGGTATGGTCACTTGTTTTGACTGAGAGGGATTGCTGGAAGCTGAGAGAGCATGGTGAATTGGATTATTGAGAAGGATTTAACCAAACACAAAGGGATAGTAGAATTGTATCTTTATGAGTTCCCCTTCTGCAGGAGGCCCTCATAATGTATTTACCACAGCTGAGTGAGCTCACTTGAGAGCCATTCATGATGTGTAATGCTCTGTGTCCTTTGTTGGAACGCTGGATGACAGGTTAATTGAATAGTGGCAGGGCAAGCGATCAGGGTCACGCAAGACGACCAGTGTATTTGATGGCTAAAGACAGTACTTCATTACTAAAAGACTTTTATATACAAGTACAATTTCAAACTGTTTTTTTTTTAAGAAAAGTATTCATTTATCTCTTCTGAGGCATCCAGAGATTTATTACATAAAAATGTCAATAAAAAATTTTTACATAGTGAATCGGTATTGTAGGTCAGACAATTAATTAACAATCCTGAAAAATGATATACTTGATTATTCAATATCACTATCTTAAAACCCTATGGCCCTCTATGGTGTACCAATTCACTGTCCTCAGTTGTACTAAAGCTGAACGATTAACCCAGTCATGTGTTTATTTTCTATGAAACTAAATCACTTCACATATGTTTGATCCACTACAGACATAGCCATATAGAGTTTTGAGAAAAATAATTAAAATAGAAAACCAGTGTGCAATATTACTAGAATGCACCATCAATAACTTCCTACATAATGCAGTTTTAAAATTTTTTCTGACACTTCAAATCACTAATTAATCTCCCCAAACTTAATTTATTACTTTTTTACATTTATATGCATCCTCTACCAGCATACATTTTTTAATTTTGAAAATATTAATGTCAACTTTACACTTCAGATGTATTTTTTCCATTAAAATCCATTTTACTCTTTGAAATGGCACAGTAAGAATATCAAAAAACTCACTCTCTTGTAAGAAGAATGAGAACACTGTTCAAATGGTCAATATCAACTTTGAAAGCTTGGAATTCACTAAAGTATTGCTATAATCTGAGGAGGATTTTATCAAGTAAAATAACTGAACCTTGGGAAGACAGGCAAGTTTTGTGGCATTTTTTACTTGTCGTTTTCCCATCCTCTTCTCCCAGATCTAAGGTAGACTTGAAAAACATCAATCACACAACCAAGCAAGCTTAGAAAATGAGTAGTCTAACAGTGACTGGAGGATGCAGAATGGGTTTGAAACTTCTCAAAAAGCTTTGTTGCCAGAGAATTGTTACTATCTGACCTGCATATTAGTTCTCTGAAGAAGGTCCAGTTGCAGGACTTATCTTTACTTGATCTGATCCAGAGACCACTCCGTGAGAAAAGCCCTATCCCCAGGATCTTGTTAAAAAACAAAAACAAAAACAAAAACAGCAGCAATGGTTTAATAACGTATCTGCCTAAGGAGACAATAGCAGCAGTTGGACAATAAAGAAACTTGGAAAAACTTAAAAGGAACATCTGTGAAATGGGATATTCATAGCGGCTTTGAAAAGCTACACGACATCCCTGGGGATCTAGGACATTCTCATGTGCAGGAATGTGTGCATACAGAGCGAAGGCCTGACAAGACTGTCTCCCCTCACTGGCTAATCCTGAAGTACTGCACAAAGAGGTAAGAGGTAAGGCAAAGATACACACTGTTAGAGTGTCAAAATTGTGTGTCAACATACACACAGAGCCCTTAGCAAAGGGTGGGAGTGTTATTAATTGAATGTATTTAAGGACACCTTCGTTTAATCTCGGGCTGACCCTTATCTAACTGAGCATAGGCTTCAGTGTCCACACACAACAAGGAATTCAGAATTTATAGAATTAGTTTAAGAAGGCAATTAAATCAACAAATAAGAAAAGCAGCAATGACGACAAACCTTGTGTATGACGAGGGGTAATTTGATTTCCATAGTAGCTATTTTTTATAATTTAAAATGTTTAGTTTCCAACAACGACAACAATGAGATGTGCAAGCAAATAGAAAAGCACGGCCAGCAGTTAAAAAAGTTCATGGAAACTGTTCCTGAAGAAGACCAGGTGTACCATGTACTACACAAAGACTTAAATCAGCTATTACAAATACTTTCAAAGAACTAAAGGAAACCATGTCTAAAAAATTTTATTGGAAATTATCAAACTGATGTCTCTCCAAGTGGAAAATATCAATAAAGATACAGCAATTATAAAAAATAACCACAGAGATATTCTGCAATTGAAAATTTCAATAAATGAAATGAAAACAAACAAACCAACACTTGAAGGACTTGGAAGCATGTCTGAATCCCAGAAGAATCAGCAAACCAGAGTTAAGTCAATTGAGATGATCTATTCTGAGGAACAGAGAGAAAAAAAGAAAGAAGAGACATGAACTGATCTTCAGAGATCTATGGGATACCGTCAGGCTACTGATATATGAATGAAGGGATTTTTAGAGGGAGAACAGTATGACAAAGGGGAAGAAGAATATTTGAAGAAATGATGGCCAAAAACTTCCCAAATTTGATGAAAAACATTAATCTACACATCCAAGAAACAAAACAAACTCCAAGTAGCATAAACTCGACAGCAAAACACATCATAATCAAACTTTTAAAAACCAAATTACGAAGATTAAATCTCAAAAATAGCAAAGAAAAATCGCCCATCACATACAAGGGATCCTTAATAAGATTAACAACTCACTTACCAGAAACCATGGTGGCCAGAGGCAGTGGGATAACAGATCCACAGTGCTGAAAGAAAAAGAAATCAAATAAGAATTCTATATTCCATAAAACTATCCATAAACATGAAGAAGAAATTAAGATATTTCCAGACAAAGTCTGAGATAAATTGTCACTAGCAGACATGCTCTATAAGAAATACTAAAAGGAGTCCACAGGTTAAAATGAAATGAAACTGCATAGCAACTCACATCTACCCACACACTCACATACAATAAAGAGTATCAGTAAAGGTAACTACAGTGTTAAATATAAAAGACACTGAATACATTTTTATTTGTCGCTCTTTTCTTTGCATATATGATTTAAAAAGCAAATTCAAAGAGAAATACTTATTAAACAATTTTGATGGATTTGCAATGTAAGTTTATGACAGCACTAGTGCAAGGAGGGTTGAGGGACAAGCGGTATATTAGAGGAGAATTTTAACACACTATTGAAATTCAATTGGTATTAACTGATCATTCCAGTTTAAGTGGTTGTCTTATTCTTCTCATGCTACCAAATAAAATATCATAGGGTATTGGTTTTGCTTAAACAATTTTTTCCAAAGTTCGGGAGGGTGAGAAGTCATAATTAAGATGCTGGCAAGATAGACTTTAGCCTGAAGTCTCTCATCTTGGCTAGTAGATGGCTACCATGGCACTGTGTGCTTACATGATCTCTACTTAATGTGTTCCCAGAAAGAATAAGCTCTGGTCTCTCTTGTTTTTCTTATAAGGACACTAAATCCATCATGGGAGCCCGCTTATGACCGCATCTAAATCTACTTACCTCCCAAAGACCCAACCTCTAAATACCATCATGTTTGGAGATAGGTCTTCAATCAATGAGATTAGGGGAAGATATAAATATTCAATCTACAACAAATATTAATTTAATACTCAGGGCAACAAATCAAAAAAAAAAAAAAAAAAGAGAAGGAGAAAGGGAAGGGGCTGGGAAGAAGAAGAGAAAGAATTCAAATAGATTTTAAAAGAAACATGAAGGAATTTTAAGTAGAAAATATTTAACTAGGAATATTAAATAGAAAATATTTAACACAAAAGAAAACAGCAATAGAAGAGTATCAGAGTAACATAAGACATATAGAAAACAGAAAATGGTAGACATTGATCATACATTATCAGTACTTATAGTAAACTTGAGTAAACACTAATAAAAATGAAGTTCAGCAGAATTCATTTTAAAAATGAACAAACTCTATGATGTCTATAAACTACATAATTCAGACTCAAACACACAAATTGGTTGAAAGTAAAATAATGGAAAAATATATACCAATATCATGCAAAACAAAGTTGAAGTGGGTGTAACTATATAAAAAATACACTTCTAGACAAATATCATTTTTAGATACAAAGGAGGTCATTTCATAATGATAAAAAGGATAATCCATCAGAAATACATAACAATTACTAACATATGCACACTTACCTACAAAGTCCCTACCAACATAATGCCTCTCAATGTTTAAGGTGGCTTTGTTTTTTCCAGAAATTGACAATTTGACCTTAAAGTTCATATGAACCAGGAATAGCCAAAATAATCTTGGAAAAGAAGAACAAATTTGGAAGACACTTCTCACTTTCAAAACATAACAAATATGTAGGAATACACAGTCAGTAATTGTATGAGCAAAAGCCTTACACACCTTTTCAAAGGTTTCTGGGCATATTACCATAGTATCACTATGTAGCTGCTTATTTTAATAACAATTTCTGGAAAAACCAACTATATTATGTTTAATGATCTGTTTATAAGGAAAAGATAACACTGTTAATTTCACAAATACTTGCACTAAAACAGTTAAATAATTGAAAGCATTGGACTCCATGGGTATGATTCATTTCTCTAGAAAGTGTACTTGTGTGTTTTCTCCCTGAAGGCAGGAAAAATTTAAGACTGCTATATAGGTGTCATCTAAAATTTTAAAGTATCCAAATTGTCATGTCAGAGGCACCACTATATATGGGGAATACATTGGGAAATGAATTCAGTATAATTAAGATGATATTCTGAAACTATTGAATAAAACAAGTATATTTTTTATTTTTTTTCCTTTTGAATCAATTTTGGAAATCATACTGACAGTAAGGTCCCAGGAAAGAGGAAAATATAAATGCATTTGGGCAAAAAGTGTAAGACAAGGGACAATTCCTTGTCCAACAGCAAGGATGAAGGGAAAAGCTACTGGCTGAGAAACTGAAGGAAAGAGAAGACAGGCAAGTGTTCTGTAATAGGAACACTATTTTCTTTTTTCAAGAGATGGTACTTTAATGGGAAAGGAATGCTAGATTGGGTCATGCAAATCAAAAGCAGTATTTGGTTTCTCACATCCCACAGGGATCTCTGTGGAGGTGATTCAACAATGCTACCCAGGGACTTGCTCTCACAACATGCAAAGGAGAGTGTCCAGCAAAATGAAGGCAGTCCCGTGGTAAGGAGGCAGAGAAAGAGGATCTGAGTTTCTATTTTTTTAAGTTTCCTTTTGTCTAAATTTAAATAATAGGAATCCAGAGTTTTCTGTTTGCCCCATGGGGAACCTAAACTGTAGTTTTTGATGCTGAACAGGAACTCACCCTTCCAGTGTTATCTCTAACAGGGCCTGAAGGCTTGTATTTGGGATAAGGGAGTTTGGGGGACTATTCTGTGGCCTATGGCTTCAAGATAGACAACTAAAGGTCAAGTTGAGTCTACAGGCCAGAAGAAGTTTTATGGCTCAAAAGTGACAGGGGAGGATCTCCAGGCACTGAAAAACCCAGAGAAAACCTATAAACCTATATATATATATATATAATATATACACCTAAATAAACCTATATATATATAGGTTTTATATACACCTATATAAAACCTATATATACACACACACACACACACAAATATATACATAACACGTGTGTGTGACGTGTGTGTATATATAATATATATATATATATATATATATATATTATACATACACGTGTGTGTGTGCGTGTCTACAAATCAGTTATGCTTACGCATTTAAAATATATGATTTATAGCTGACTATTGAGTCCTTGGAACTTCAGTTGCCCAAATCCAGAGAGCCCTGCTTATCAGCGCTTTACTTTCGCCCTTAGCCCTGCAGGGCTATATATAACATCACAATTATTTCACTGTCCTGCAGACATCTGGTTGTTGACTTAACCATAGCGTGGTTCATTAATTGGGCCAAGCCTTTAAGGACTGATACTGAAAAACTGCTGTTTAAGACATTGCCCATTATGTAACTCTGTTCCTGATTTAAAGCACCACATGACAGAATTCTCCTAGAAATTAAACACACACACACACACACGCACACACAGAGAAAAAAATTATTCTTGAATAATGGATACTTTCTTGTTTTATTTTAAAATTAATGAGATTTTTAAGCTCTTTATCATTAGTATCTAAGAAAGTTGGTGGTAAAATTTTTTTAATTTATTTATTTTTCAGACAGAGACAGAACACAAGCAGGGGAGGGGCAGAGAGAGACACACACAGAATCTGAAGCAGGCTCCAGGCTCTGAGCTGTCAGGATAGAGCCTGTGGCACGGCTTGAACCCACGAACTGCAAGTTGGACGCTTAACGGTCTGAGCCATTCAGGCACGCCAAAAGTTGGTGGTAAATATGCTTACCCCAGGTTTCTAGAAAATTATCTATTGCCTTACTCATTATGATTCTTATTAATTTACATTTTTTATTCCTTTTATATACACAATATCTACAGTGTAGTCCTTACACCTAAACCTATACCTACCCTCACCTCTATTTTCACATCGGCACATTTCCTATCTCTATCTCTCATCTACATCTGTTCCTATTATTATTGTTTTTACTATTTCTCTATCTATGCTTAGGCTTATTAACTTTGTACCTGGTTTGAGACTAAAAAAGTTTGGCTACATTTTGACTTCAAACTCAGAATTAATGGGGTAATGACAATTGACATGTATTAAAACAACATGTTTTACTCATAGGTTTACCTGCAGATTTACAACAGACAATGGATTTTATATTGTTTTTATTAATTATTAGTCCAAATTTCTTTTTTGCAAAGTTGCTTATGTTTTATCTGGCTTACACACAAAACTTGGAAGATCTTGTGAGCCACTGGAAATGTCCTAAGGAATTAAAGGATCCATAGGACCCAGAAAATGAAGCATATGTTGAAACCTGGGAACAAATGTATAGTAAGAAATAGTTTCCCGCAATGGAGATATTTTTCTTCTTTCTGATGTATGTGCGTGATTTCTTCACCAGTGGCCACATGTGTACATTTGAATACTGTTCATTTATTTCCTTTAATTTTATTTTTCTTCCTTCTCCTTCTAACTTTTCTTTAGATTTCTGAACTCCCTGTAGCACAATTGAAAGTTGCATTATCAGAGGAGGTTTAATGAACAGCAAGCCTATTGAATTTAATTAATTTGGGTGCATAATAAGCATTTTTGTCTTTGAGGAACACATTACTGAACTAAAGAATGGTGAGCATGCACACTATTTTTAATCAGATCCTTGGCGAGTAATTTGAAAATAATAAACTCTGCATAAATAAAGATGATTATAATTATAACTAAAACCAGAAAAGAACTCTTTTTTCTCATTTATAGAATTTTGGAACACACACATGTCAAAATTCAATTCATTTACTGTCACTGAATTTGACCTCAAGGTTTAGTTTTGCAGATTTTAAAACATTGGTTATAAATCATTAATTGATAACAATGACCACAAAACTTGTAATTTTTGTTTTGTTTATAAATTTGGAGGTAAAATTAGGTACAATAACATGCACAGATCTTACATTTACAATTCAATGAATTTTAACAAATGTCTCACCACAATATGGAATATTTCCAACCCTTTAGAGACTTACTTCATTTCTCTTTCTAGTAATGCACTATAATATCTCCCTGTGTCATAGTTACAGGGACCCAACTTTTCATTGGTTTCATCATGGATTAGTTACTCCTATTTTTAAACTTGATGTAAACGACATCAATGCAGCATGCACTCCCTTGTGGTCAGCTTCTTTTGTTTCAGCATAATGCCTATGAGATCCACCCAGTCAAGCAATCACGTATTAAGGTGACCAATTAGGACAATAGGCCAAAATGAAAGTAACAACCATTTGTCCATGTACTGTGACAGCAGTGCAAACAAGAGGTAAAAAGCAGTGTCAAGCTTCTAATATTTGATTTTCCATTTTCCCACTACAGACCAGTACTGAACCAGAGTCAAGTGGACTGGTGCAAAATGGGAAGAACTGTGTCACTGCCAAAGAACCCTGAACAAAAGTCTGCTGCCTCTTTATAGATCATGGTCCAAGAGGGAAGGGCTAAGAGTAGAAAGGTACAGAGTCCTGATGGAGAAGACTGCCTCAGCCAAGGCCCCCATAATGAAGCCTCTGAATGGAGGCACCTGGATCAAAACAGCAAAGATACTGGGCATGGTGGGCCCAGGGGTACCTGAGTCCTTGATGCAACTCCCTCCAGAAAACTTCAGTGCACCAAGTCTGGTGTGGGGAGGGCAGTGCCCCCACTATAAGGCCTGCCTAGCTAAGCAAAGCTTTCCAATTTCCAGTGGCCATGCCCGAAAGATCACACCTAGGATTTTTGGCCTAAAGCCAGACTCCTCACACCCATGTTGTTTCACGTCTCAGGATCTTATTCCTTTACATCACTGAGTAATGTTCCAATGTCTGAATATATCTCAATGTTGTTTATCAATTTTTTTTGTTGGAAGGCAGTTGTAGCTGTCTCCAGTTTGGACAATTATGAATAAAGGTATAGTGAACTTTCCTGTACAAGACTTATAAAGATATGCCTTTATCTTAGATAAATGTCCCAAGGTAGAACTTCTGAGCCATTTTCCTTATAAGGAAAGACTATAAAAAATTTCCCAAAGTTTTTCAAGTAGCCATACCACTTTGCACACCTGAAACCAATCTATGAGAGTTCCAGCTCCCAAGTGTGTGCTTAGTGACATTTACTGTCTTCAGCCTTTTAAATTTTAGTCACTTTTATCCAGTGTGTAGCACAGTATCTCAACAGGGTTTCAATTTTCTTTCCCCAGATGACTAATGATGTTGAATACTTTGGTTTTTCATGTGCTAATGGCTATTTTTATGTTTGCTCTGTGAAGTGTCTGTTCAAGTCTTTTTCCCCCTCTTTTTTATTGAGGATTTCTTCTTTTCAGTGCTGAGTCCAATTTATTCCTCCGCTTCCCTGTGAGATTATAATTTCCAGATGAAATTATGTTGCTACATTTTAGCCATCCAGATATTGCATTGTTTTCACCTCTCTGAAAACATGCAAGCGATCCTGAGACTCTATGTCAGCATGGGAATTTGAACTTCCAGCACTATCAGGACTTTGCAGCACTCTAAGCATTCACCTGTAAACTCCTGTCCCTCTCTCTCTCCATGTTCCAGCTGAAACCCACACCACCTCTGACCTGGGCCCTTGATGTGGCTTCCCAACTTGTCCTGCTACCTTGTCTCTTGCTCCCCCCAGTTGATCCTTCCCATTCATACTGAAGTGAGTATAACATAAACCTCACCATGCAATTCCCCTTCTCACAATCCTGCCCCAGCTCCTCCGCAACAGTCCTAAAGTTCTCCACGATTGGTCCCCCCACCCTCTATAGCATCAGCTTCAGCCATCTTCATCTCACTCCCAACATTCCACTGGCACTAACCAGTTATAACTCTGACATTTCTCTACTCTGCTCATTTCTAGTCTATGGGAGGCTACTTATCCACTCATCCAACATATATTTATATCATGCCTACTGTATAAGTACCAATTTTCAGTACTTGGAACATATTAGTGAATGAAAGAGGGGAAAAAATGCCTAGCTAGTCTATTTGCCTGTGATACCAGGCAGTAATTGTCATCTTCACTTGGCTGATTCTTATTTAACCTTGTGGTCTCATTTCAAGTTGAAGGACTAATTTCTTCCAAGAAGTCTCCTTTGATCAACTTTTTCTTAGTCATGTTTCAAACCAGCATGTAATAAATGTCCCCATGTGTACTTTACTCTTTCCTTATACTTACTTTATTCAAATTATACATTTAACTGTGTTTTCACTAAGGTATACATTCCTTGAGTGCTAAAACCATGCTTCATATATCCTTACAACCAGAACATCTAACACAATTGTCGCCTAATAAATATGTGTATGTCTTGGGAAATGCCCACAGAAAAGAGATGAGACCAGAAAATAATTGAACACGAATTCTCGGGGAACCAAGTCATATCTGTGAATGGTAGGGGCTGATTGTCAAAGGGACATTTACCTGGCTGCCTTTTCCTAGATGCTCAAAAATAGTGGCCCAGAAGTGTCTCTAGGCTCCTGTTCTCTGACCATTTAATTCCATCTCCACTACTCCTGTATCCTTTAAAAAGTCGCAATCATTACTAATCTACCTTTAATATTTCAGAATTTAGGAAACCTAACTATTTTTTAACTTTAGAATATATCATTTCCAAAAAAAAGTTATTATGTGTTCCTTTTGCATGAAACATAAGGGTTAGAAAATAACATTTAGAGAAAACTAAGATTATAGTGACTCAAATTCAAATTCAATGAAGTATGTCAAATATAATGTACATGCAAGAATATGTATGGTATGTTCAAGGAAAATAGTGAATAGGATTTGAAACACACCCAGATTTCTCTCAGTCTGAAGCTGGACCATTTGACATTCCTGTCTGTATGTCCTACCTCTGAGTTTTACCTCTACCTAAATTTCTCTTTTACAGCAGCCTTTGTCAAAACAAGCAAACTGCCTTATGACACTTTCCCTGATTCTGTTCCCTGCTAAAAGTTGTTTATGGTAACCTCCTAGACATTATGAAAGTTTATTTTTATATTTCCCTTTTGGCATTGTTTTCTTTCTACCATGATTTAAACTATTCTGTACTTTCATAGACTCCCCTGACTTTGGAGAGTAGGAAGGTGTGTTTGAACTCCACATGCTTTCATAGCATAGAAACTCAGTAAATGTTGCAAATTGGTTGACCATGAACTAGAATATTTGAACTTTTCTATGAAATTAGGAATAAAATGGATCTTTTCATAACAGAAGTCCTGCATATAGGATGGCTCTTTAGGATGATTAATAGGTTAATCATTTTGATAGAAAGCTGATTTATAATATTGTGGTATATAATATTGTGGCCACTTAAGCAGAGAAAGATTCCATTCATTCATTTATATTTTAATTAAATAAATATTTTTAAAGAGCCAACTATGTTCTACACTATTTAGGTCCTGGGCTACAGTGGTGCTATGGACTACATCATGTCCTCTAAAAATTTGTGTGTTGAAGCCTTAACCCTCAATGGGGGTTATTGTGATTATTTACAGTAAAGAAGTACTTAAAGTCAAAAGAGTGGTGGCCTGATCCAATAGGATTAATGTCCTTAGAAGAGAAGACAGGACAGTCTTCTATCTCTCTCTCTCTTTATTCTGTGAGAACACAAGAAGCAGGTAGCTGTCTATAAGCCAAGAAGAAAGCTCTCACCAGGAACTGAATCAGCTGGCACCTTGATCTTGAATTTCCCTGTTTCCAGATCTATGAGAAAATAAATTTCTGTTGTTTAAGCAACTAATTAGCAGACTAATGCAAATAGTAAGCAAGACAATGTCTTATCCACATTCTAGTTGGGGAGACTAGATTGAATTTTACTAATATAAGTGATACATGAGTGCTAAGTCCCCAACATAAGGCCATAATAAAAACAAAGGAAAGGCACAGGGAGTCCACTAGAAAAATAATATTAAATGTTTATAGACAACTGGAGTACCTGGGTGGCTCAGTCAGTTAAGTGTCTGACTCTTGATTTTGTCTTAGGTCATGATCTCACAGTGGTGAGATTGAGCTCCATGTCAGGCTCACTTAAGCTTCTCTCTCCCTCTCTCTCTGCCCCTCCTTCACTTGCTCATGCACAGGTGTGTGTGTGTGTGTGTGTGTGTGTGTGTGTGTGTGTGTGTGTGTATGCGCTCTCTCTCAAAAAAAAGTTTATAGACTTCTGAGAAAAATAAATCAAGGGAGTTAGCTACTTTCTATGTGGAGAAGGAAGGGGAAATAAGAGAAATATCACAGCAGCTTCTTGAAGGTGACATGAATAAAAAGGAGACTGGTAACCTCTTTTTTTTTTTTTTTGGTATTTGGAGAGGTCTGGGAACCATAGCTTGCTGTGAGAAGATGAAACTGAAGACAGAACTAAATCATTTTTTGCTTGAGTGGTAAGTCAGGGAAAAATACAAAGGAACCATAAGAGGCCTATGCTTAAGCGACATGAGTGATTTGTTTTGGAGTCCTGAGGTTTCTAGAAAGGGTTTCTCCAAAGAGTGAAGGGAAGAAAGAAACCTGGGAAGGCTGCCCTATGGTGGATGAAATAATCCATGTAAGGGAAGAAATCTGTTTAATCACTGTCTCTGGAAGAATAGAGATCTAAATTATCAACATTCAAGAACAGTAGAAGAGATGGTGGAGAAAACAATTTTAAGATAGTAGCGTATGTGTGGGAGTCGACAGGATTCTAAACCGAAGTATTGCTCAGAGAGTAGCTGCAGCCTTGTGAAATCTTCAAAGCTAGAAACAGTTACTTTTATCCTGAACACTTATCCTATACTCAGGATGATATGTTCTGGAGAAGTAAAATTTTCATTTATTTCAAGAAAATTAATGAATTGTCAGAATCTATATAGTAGATGCTGTTTGAATATTTGGTGGGATAGAGAGTTCAGAGGGTAGATGGGTATATGAGAGAACACATGAGAAATTTTCAACTCTAGTAATTATTTACTTAAGTATCTTTGGAAACATTACTGAGGATTTTTTTATCGTAATAATATAATTAACTCTTTCAAACTGACAAATTATGAGAGTAGGAACAAAGAAGTTAAGAGACTCACATAAAATTGATGATATGATGAGTTCATGACATGGTTAATATAAAACCAAGAATTTTGTTCCTATCCTAGAATTTTCAAATATTTCCTAACAGTAAGAAGGGTGGAGGGCATGCTTTCAAGGAGCATAGGAGTATGTTTTGAATAATACTTGCATGAAGATGAATCTTTAATTTTTATTTATAATAAAAGTATTAAAAATTTACATTCTAATCAGTAATATTTGTTTCTAAATAAAGTTTATATTATAAATCCCCCTTAAAGAACTCACACACACATAAAATATTTCCCATCTGTTTCATTGATTAAGTGGTCTTTCAATCAAGCTATCAAGTCAGAACAATAAGTTAAATTGAAAACAGTTGATATTGAATTTCATTTTTATTTTTACCAGCTTTAATGAAGTGCAATTGACAAATAATATTGTGTAAGTTTAAGGTGCACAATGTGATGATTTGACACATGTATATAGTGTGAACTGATTACAACAATATGGTTAGGTAACACATCCATCAAATTACATAGTTACCTTTGTGTATGATGTGCTGTGCGGTGAGGACATTTAAAATTTACCCCTTTAGCAACATTAAAGTATACAATATTGTTAACTATTATTCACATGCACTCACATTCACATCCACATGTAATGGTGTACATTAGATCCCTAGAATTTATACATATTATAATTGGAAATTTGTACATTTTGACCACCTCCTCCCATTTTCCAAACCCCTCTCTCCCTGGAAACCACCATTCTATACTTTGATTCTATGAATTTGTTTTTCTTTTTCTTTTTTGTAATTCCACATATAAGTGAGATCACACATTTTTTGTCTTTCTTTTTCTAATCTATTGTTATTAGCATGATGCCCTCAAGTTCTTTCATGTTGTCACAAATACCAAAATTTCCTCTTTTTATTATTCAATAATCAATTGTGTATATATATGTATACATATATGTGTATGTATATACACATGCATGTGTGTGTATATATGTGTATGTGTGTATAACATTTTCCTTTTCATTCATCCATAGACACATAGATTGTTTCCATATCTTCACCATTGTAAATAATGTCCAATAATCATAAAAAGTTCCAATATATCTTTGCATTGACATAGATGGAGCTAGAGAGTATTAAGCTAAGTGAAATAAGTCAGAGAAAGACAAATATATGATTTCATTCAGATGTGAAATTTAAGAAACAAAACAAATGAGCAAAGTGAAGAGAGAGAATATGAGAGAGAGAGAGAGAGAGAGAGAGAGAGAGAGAGAGAGAGGCAAACCAAGAAACAGACTCTTAAGTATAGAGGATGAAATGATGGGTACTAGAGGGGAGGTGGGTAGGGTGAAATAGGTGATGGGGATTAAGGAGGGCACTTGTGATGAGCACAGGGTGATGTATGGGAGTGTTGAATCACTATATTGTATATCTGAAACTAATATTACACTGTACATTAACTAATTGGATTTTATTTTATTTTAATTTTTTAAAAGTTTTCTTTTATTTGTTTTTGAGAGAGAGACAGAGAGAGAGAGCAGGGGAGGGGCAGAGAGAGAGGGACAGAGAGAATACCAGGCAGGCCCCATGTTGCCAGCACAGAGCCAGACATGGGGCTTGAACTCACAAACTGTGAGATCATGACCTGAGCGGAAACCAAGAGTCAGCCACTTAACCGAATGAGACACCCAGGTGCCCCTAACTAATTGGATTTTAAATAAAAACTTTTTGATTCTACTCCTGAAGCCAAGGCTACACTGTAGATTAACCAACTTGAGAATAAATTAAATAACTTTTAAAAAGAAAGTACAAAAAAATAATAAAAGTGTAGATATCTCTTTAATAGACTGTTTTCATTTCCTTCAGATAATTACCCAGAAGTGGTATTGCTGGATCCTATGGTAGTTCTCTTTTTAATTTTAGAGAAACCTCAATACTGTTATCCATAGTCACTGTACCAATTTACAATCCCAACAACAGTGCACAAGGATTCCCATTTTTCTATATCCTCACATTGTTATCTCCTGTTACTCTTTTTTTATAATAGCCATTCTAATGGAAGTGAGGTGGTATTTATTGTGGTTTCAATTTGCATTTCCCTGAAGATTAGTGATGCTGAGCACATTTTCATATCTGTTGGCCATCTGTGTGTCTTTTTTTGGAAAAAGGCCTACTAAGGTATTTGTCCATTTTTTTGTTTGTTTTGCTATTGAGTTACATGAGTGTGTGTGTGTGTGAGTGTGTGTGAGTGTGTGTGTGTGTGTGTGTGTGTGTAATTTGTATATTAATCCCTCCTCAGACTGGTGGTTTACTAATATATTCTACCATTCCGTAAGTTATGTTTTCATCTTGTTGACCATTCTCTTGCTGTGCAGAGAAGCTTTTTACTTTGATGTAATCCTGGTTTATGTTTGCTTTTTTTTCTTAATGTTTTTGGTGTCATATCCAAAAATATCATTGCCAAGAACAATGTCGAGGAATTTAACCCTAGGTTTTCTTATAGGAGCTTTAAGGTTTAAGGACTTACATTTAAGTCTTTATCAATTTCAGGCTAATTTTTGTGAGTGGTATTAGAAAGGGATCCAGTTAATTCTTTTTTATGTGGCTATATCCAGTTTTCTCAACACCATTTACTAAAGAGACTGTCTTTTCCCCATTGAATGTTCTTGGCTCTCCTGTCAAATATCGGTTGACTATATATGCAGGACTTTATTTCTGGACTCTCAATTCTGATCTATTGGTCTATGTGTCTGTTTTTAGGCCAGGACCATATTGTTTTGGTTATAATACTTTTGTAGTAGTTTGAAATCAGGAAGTGTGATGCCTCCAGCTTTGATCTTTGGGTATTTAGGGTCTTTTATATTTCCACATGAATTTTAGGACTTTTTTTTTCTATTTTGGTAAAACATGCCACTGGAATTTTGATGGAGGTTGCGTTAAGTACATAGATGGCTTTAGGTAATATTGACATTTTAACAACATTAATTCTTCTGATCCATGAACATGGGCTATCATTCCATTTGGGCCAATTTCTTTCACCAGTATCTTATAGTTTTCAGTGTATATTTTTCATCTCCATAGTTAAATTTATTCCTAAGTTTTTTATTGTTTTTGATGCTATTATAAATTTGATTCTTTCCTTTTATTTATTTTTTTCATATAATTTGTTGTTAGTGCACAAAAATACAACTGACTTTTGTATGTTGATTTTGTATCCTGAAAGCTTACTGAATTCATTTATTAGTTCTAGGTGTCTCTGGTACAGTTTAGAGTTTTCTACATAGAAAATCATGTCATCTACAGATAGAGACAATTTTACTTCTTCCTTTCCAATTTGGATGACTTTTTTTTTTTTTTTCCTTTTTCTTGCCTGATTGCTCTGGCTAGGACTTCCAGTAATATGTCGAATAGGA
Organism: Panthera tigris; assembly: GCF_018350195.1. Lineage (NCBI taxonomy): Eukaryota > Metazoa > Chordata > Mammalia > Carnivora > Felidae > Panthera > Panthera tigris. Next base: position 89,555,710 of record NC_056667.1, on the reverse strand, counting down.
TTGATCGGTGAAGTCACCCTGGGTTTTTTTTGTTTGTTTGTTTGTGTGTTTTGTTTTGTTTGTTTGTTTTTTTACTGATCTTAGAGAAAAAGCTTTCAAACTTTCACCACTGAGTATGATGTTAGCTGTGTGATGTTATACACAACTGATTATGGTGTTAGATTGTCACATCTGACCGTTGTTTTGCTGAGACATTCTCCTTCCATACCCAATTTGTTGAGAGTTTTTAAAATGAAAGGATGTTAAATTTTGTCAATTTCCATAAAACTATTGAAACGATCGTATAATTTGTATCTTTCATTGTAATGCGATGTATCACATTTATTGATTTGCATATTTTAATAATTTCTTTGCACCCCACAGTTGAATCCCACTTGATCATAGTGTACTATACTTTCAATATGCCATTGAACTCAGTTTACTAGTATTTTGCTGAGAATTTTGCATCTATATTAACCACTGATATTAGCCTTTAGTTTTCTTTTCTTATAATGTCCTCATCTTGCTTTGGTATCAGGATAATGTTAGCCTCATAAAATGATTGGAGGTGGTTCCTCCTTTCCCATTTTTTGCAATTTTTTATTTTTATTTTTTTAAAATATTTTCTATGTTTTTATTTATTTTTGAAAGAGAGAGAGAGAGCGCGTGCACCAGCAGGGGAGGGGCAGAGAGAGAAGGAGACACAGAATCCGAAGTGGGCTCCAGGCTTTGGGCTGTCAGCACAGAGCCCAACTAGGGGCTCGAACCCACAAACCATGAGATCATGACCTGAGCCAAAGTCGGACACTAACCAACTGAGCCACCCAGGTGCCACTCCATTTTTAGCAATTTTAAAAAGGACTGTAATTAGTTTGTCTTTAAATGTTTGGTATAATTCACCAGTGAAACTATTTGGTCCTGGATGTTTCTTTGGTTTTTGATTATTGCTTCAATGTCTTCACTTGTTACTGACTGTTCAAATTTTCGGTTTCTTTATGATTTGGTCTCAGTAGTCTGTATGTTCTTAGAGATTTATCTATTTTTCTAGGTTTTTCAATACATTGGTGTGTCACTGTACATAGTAGTCTCTAATGACTCTATTTCTGATATATCAGTTGCAAGGTCATCTCTTTTATTGTAATTTTATTAAGTCCTCTTTTTTTCTTGGGGAGTCTAGCTAAAGGTTGTCAATTGTATCATTTCAAAGAACCCACTCTTAGTTAACAAAACCTTACTATTTTTCCCATTCTCTCATTTATTTCTGCTTTTATCTTTGTTATTTCATTTCTTTTAATTATGGACTTAGTTTGCCCTTATTTTTTCTAGTTCTTGAGGTATGTTAGGTTGTTTGAGATTTTTTTTCCCTTGACATATGCATTTATAGCTATAAACTTCCCTCTGTGAACTGCTTTTGTTGCGTCCTGTAAGTTTTGATATGCTGTGTTTCCATTTTTGTTTCTCTCAAGATTTTTAATTTTTTTTAATGTTTATTTAGTTTTGAGAGACAGAGAGAGACAGAACCCGAGTGGGTAAGGGGCAGAGATAGAGGGGGAGATATAGAATCTGAAGCAGGCTCCAGGCTCTGAGCTGTCAGCACAGAGCCTGACATGGGGCTGGAACCCACGAACCGTGAGATCATGACCTGAGCTGAAGTTGGATGCTTAAACAACTGAGCCACCCAGGCGCCCCTCAAGACTTTTTTTAATTTACCTTTTTATTTCTTCTGTTGATCTTTGTTTTTAAGGAGCATGTTTTTTAATTTCCACTTTTTATGAACTGTTAAGCTTTCATTCTGTTACTGATTTTAGTTTCATATCATTGTGACTAGAAAAGATACTTAATTTCCATCTTACTGAATTTGTTGAGACTTATTTTGTGACCTTACAAATAATCTAGAAAATGTTCCATGTACACTTAAGAAAAATGTGTATCTAGAGCCCCTGGGTGGCTCAGTCAGGTAAGTGTCCGACTTCAGCTCAGGTCATGATCTTGCAGTGGTTTCATGGGTTCTAGGCATTGGGCTCTGTGCTGACACCTCAGAGCCTGGATCCTGCTTTGGATTCTGTGTCTACCTCCATCTCTACCTCTCCCTTGCTCGTGCTCTCTCTCTCTCTCTCTCAAAAATAAACATTAAAAAAAAAAGAAAAAGAAAAAGAAAAAGAAAAAATGTGTATCCTATTGCTGTAGGATGGAAAGTTTTGTACAGGTCTGTTAGGTCCATTTGGTCTATAGTATTGTTCTAATCACTGATTCTTTAGTGATTTTCTGTCTGATCTACCCATTATTGAGAGTGGGGTACTAAAGTCCCCAATTATTACTGTGTTGCTATTTATTTCTCCTTCTGGTTCTATTAGTATTTGCTTAATATACTTAGATGCTCCAAAGTTGGGTGCATAAATATTTATAATTATGATGTATTCTTGATGAAATGAGTCCTTTTATCATTAAGAAATGTTATTCTCTGTCTTCTGACCATTTTTAGCTTAAATTCTGTTTTTTCTTTTTTTTTCTGATGTAACTATAGTACTTCTGCTTACTTTTGCTTAGTTTTCTATTTGCTTGGAATATCTCTTCCCATCCCTTTCTCTCAACCTATGTGTATCCGTAAAGCTAAAGTAAACCTCTTGTGGGAAGCATATCATTGGATCTTTTTAAAATCCATTTGGCTTTTTACATTTTTTGATTGGATAAGTTAATCTATTTACTTTAGAAGAAATTAGAATAGGTGAGGACTTATTATTGCCATTTAATTTATTGTTTTCTGGCTACTTCAAATGATCTGTATTTGAGTTTATTGACTCTCATCTCCTGTTGAAGCTCTCTTTTGAATTCTTCAGTTTAGTCATTGTATTCTTCAGCTCTAGGATATCTGTTTGGATTTTTTTTTGGTTCCTGGGATTTTGTTGTTGTTGTTCTTGTTGTTGTTAAACTTCTCTTTTTTTAACCTTATTTTTCTAATTTTGTTTAGCTGTCTGTGTGTTCAATGTAGTTCACTGAATTTCTTTAAAATTATTATGAACCCTTTATCAGACAGGTCATACATGTGCATTTATTTCGAATCAGTTATTGGAACTTTATTAGTTTCCTTTGGTAGTTTCATGTTCGCATGATCCTTCATGATCTTTGTATCTTTGTATTGATAACTGCACATTTGAGTAAGTGGCCTCTTCCTCCAGACTTTATGACCCTGAATTTCAAGTTCATGTTTGAGACAATCCATCACCTCTTATTCCCTTCATTTCCAAATCCAAACATAATAATGTAAAATACAGAACAGTGGTTTTTCCACTGCTTTATATAAGTATTAATTATTATTTAATTATTAGGTAAAAATTCCCAAACTGCTTCCATCAAATTAGTCACTGTTAAGCTATACAGTTGGTGGAAATTCAATAAAAATATCTGATGACAAAAACAGATGATGTGCATCCTGTGGATGCTCAAGTGGTCACTGATAGAATTGTCAATATCTTTTATTGCCTTAGTAAAATATGTCAAAATAGACTTTACGATGAAAAAACTGTGACCTTTCCACCTCATTGTAATTTAAACTCTTGGATAAACTCAGTTTACAAAAAAACTCACCCACGTAACAATATATACATTTTATTATTTATTTCCAAGATACTTTCTTTCATATCTAATGCCACCACCTGTTTTCAGAGCCTTATTTCCCATGTATCACTGACTCTTGCAATTGTCTTTTTACCTGTTTTTCAGATGTATCACCAACTGTTTTTATGGAGTAGTATTACATGAGTGTTCTCAATATGGCATGACTACCACTGCAAAATAAATTCTATAGTCCCTTGACTGACATTCTGATACTGACCCAATGAGATTTGCTGTATCGATCTTTCCTCATAGTATCCCTTACCAATACATAGTCTAATGTTGCACTCACCAATTTCCTAAGGGAAAAAAAAGTCTGTTTTCTGCCACTTTATGATCTTCTATAGTAACACTCTTCCCCTCTCCACACATTATAAAGATCTAGCTGTCTGTCATGACTCAACTCAGTTCCCACTTACTCTCCAAAGCTTTCCAAAGTTATTTCAGTTTATGCAACTCCTTCCCTCTAAAGAGCAATTGTATATTCAGTATTTACTAAATACCAGGCTCAGCTTGGTTATTGTAATTCCCTTCCTCACAGAGATCTTTGGGTGAATGTGGGAGGAGGCACAAGTAAAGATATAATAAAAATGTAAAAGTAGGCTGTGGTAGAAGTCTGGGTTGGTGTTAGAGTATAAAAAGGGACTGCTGACCTAACAATATGAGAGAAAGGACATCCTGGAGATAAGGACCTGTGCTGAGTCGTGAAAGACTGGAGTTGGTCAAGTGGGGATAAGAAAAATATTTAAGACTGAAGAAATATCATTCCCAAAATTCTTGGAAACATGCCCATGTACTATATGTATTGTCCATTAGGCTCTAAGTATGTGTGTGTGTGTGTGTGTGTGTGTGTGTGTGTGTGTGTGTGTGTGTGTATATATATTCATTTATTCAATAAGTATTTGTTAAGTACATAAATATATGTTAGGATATATTCCTATAAGGAACCAAAATATCTTTTTTGGATTTAAATATTTTCTATGTCAAATAAGATTATTAATGTAATGTATCTTCAAAATGGGTTAATGTGGTGGCTCTACCAATGTTAAGTACCAGGATTCATTCCATCTCCCCCTTGCCATCTCTGCTTAACTCCCCTGATGAACTCAAGGATCCAGAAGAGGTACTGTTTCTTCTCATGTATCAGGTTTTAAGAGCAAGGAAAATTTTCCTTGAAGTCCCCACATAGATTTCAAGTCTCACTGAATTGGATAGAATGTGTCACATGTAAAGTCCAAGCCAGTCACATACAAGGGGAATTGGATAGTAATTATTGACCTGATCAGTGAAGAAGTACCCTAGTAGCTGAAGTAAGGAACCTAATTCCCATTGTATGTGGATGCAGTACACACCTGAACCAAACTGGGCTGTGCTAGTAAGGAAATGTGGGAAATAGGTGTCAGACTGCCTTTGGTATCTGCAACGAGTATTTTAACTGTGCCAGATGCCAGAAAGGTAATGTTAAGCAAAATCCACCGTCTCTGACCTCAGGGAGCTTAGAAACAGAAGTAATTACAAATAACAATAAGCTTTTTTTTTTTTTTTTAATGTGCAGGGAGCTATAAGAGCATTTAATGGTCAACTTTATTTAACATGGCATGTCAAGTAAGGCTTCCATGAGGAAATGCATTTGAGCTATAATCTGAATTCTAAGTCAGAGTAAATCAAGTGAAGGGATTTAAAGGAAAGTATATTCCTGGCAAAGAAATAGCATGTGCATAGGCTATGAGGCTAGCTGTAGTACAGTACCCTGTAAGTAATGAAAAGAATTCCAGTGTGAATTCTTTAGAGAATAGAGAACGTACAGAAATACCATAGGAGCAAAGGCTGGGCAGGATATACAGAGTCTGTTCTATTAGCAAATTTCAGATTGGTCTTCAGAGAAATTAAAAGACAGAAAAACTGAAAGCACAGGATAAATGAGATTTTCAGAATGCTATAAAGTGGGTATAAATATAATATTCAGGAATACTTTGGAACTGACATTGTTTTAAGTTTAGGATGAAGAAGTGTCTTTTAAGTATAAGTCAGTTTTAAAACTAATCTGTAAATGAAATCACAAAAAAAAAACTGTTAGTGTAAAATTTTCTGGAACTATGACATAATCCCCAAATATAAAATAGAGGATTAAGAAGATACAGAATTTTCCTGATCCAATTTGTTCAGGGAAAGTGAACAGATATATTAATCTAATCTTTCAGTTGGAGGATGAAGTGAAATATGTGTGGTCTCTTGAAGCCTGTATGGAAACCCCATCACACTATATCCTTGATTTCTTCTCTTACTTAATCTTTTTTATTCCTATCAATCATGAAGTAATGTTGTGCCATCTTCAATGGCACTTCAAATATTTAGAAATATTTGAAATATTTCTTGAATTCTAAATATTTCTTGAATTGATCCATATCTCTGCATCTCAACTCACACTACTACCATCTATCCCTCATCTCACATTTGGAATACCGTAACTAATCTCTGCCTATATGGCTAGGATATGCCTAGCTGCAAGCAAGCAAGCAAGCAAGCAAATAAATAAAAAATAAATAAATAAATAAGGCGAGGTGGCTCTCCTCTCCTTATGCCCTAAAATACAATGGCTCAAGCACAATAAGAGTATTATATTCCTCATATAATAGTCCAAGTTGAGTGTTTCTGATTTTCACACAGCTATTTTTCATGAAAAATGCAGAGACTTCCACCTTGTGACTCCATAATGGTATCTACATCCATGTAGCAGGAGGAAAAAGAAAGGATTTGGAGGCTCTTTAATAGCCTTACTCCAGAGATTGTTCACATAGCTTCCACTTATATTCTGTCAGCAAGAATTTGGTTATTTCTCTCAACCAAGAGAAAGAAGGCTGAGGAATATGATGTGGCTTTGTGCTGAGAAGGAAGAGGACTCGTTTTCTGGCTATTAGCTGGTGAACTCTACCACACCTGCCTCTCATCTTGCTGTAACCCAAAGTGTCCTCCATACTATTATAAGAATAAGCTTTAAAATAGTTTAATGTATTTAATTTTTTTTATTTGTTTACAGCCTTCAAAGGTATCCACTGAATTTTGAACAAAGTTTACTCCTTTTCATGGATGCTGATATGCAATATTTATTTTATCACAGTCCTAGTTACCAGCCTCATTTCTTGGCAAGCTCTCCTTTACAAATTATGCTACAGACTTAACTAAACTTTTACCTGTTCTTTAGACATGCTGTATTATCTTGCCTCCAGGCTCTGAAACTTGGATCTTCTTTCTGCCAATAACACTCTCTCTGCCAATTCATTTCCCTAACTCCCACATAATACTTAAAGTCTTAGCTTAAGTTTCACGGCCCACAGTGGCCATCTCAATCCCAGACCAGGCAAGGTACTCCTGCAGGTATTCCCATTGTGCTCTGTATTCTCTTTTAATTAAATCTCATCATACTTAAATTGAGGTTTTAGTAAATGTCTCCCCAATGTAGTTCATACCCCTTGGGGCCAAATTTGTAACTCTTGCACACTATATATAGCAACTGCTGAAGACTTTTAAATTATGGTCAGTTCTGTTACACTTATTTTTAAAATACACATTGGTTCCAACATAGTTGATATTTTAGGGGAAAAAATTGACCATAATGCAAATTTTTCACTTGCTCATGTGTACTTCTGTCCCCTAGGAACATTAGGTGAATGAAGAAAACTGCACTCAGCTGAATTGTGTCATGTAGCAATATGCAAAATGCACATGCATGCACACGTACACAAACATACGCACACACACACACACCCCTCAAATATTTCCCAGATAATTTTTGGTATGTACCACATCTGTGTTTGGTATGTACCTGTGTTTGGTATGTACCACATCCAACCATATTTGGAGTTAAATTTTTCTATTTAATTTCTAATAATCTCCCTTTACCATTCCATAAAAGTGCCCCAAGAGCAACCTTGACAACCCTGACCCAGCTCTCTGACAAGAGCAACCCATAAAAGTGCCCCAAGCCCACTTCCAGAAGTAAATATCAGGTCTTTTTTAGAGGAAAGAATCATATTTATTCCAGTTTTTATGTATTCTTAACCACCTAACATGTGTAAAATGGTCTGCTATTTTTAGTAGGTTTCCATCACATTTCCTATGTGTCTCGATAGCTGTGCTCTTAACCTCGTTTTTGCTTTATAAACTCGTTTTTATTTTGTGATTTTGTATAACAAATGAATTTTAGGAAAGCAGATGCTGTGTTAAACAGAACTGACTGACTAAAGGTGAATTTAAGCTAACTGAGCAGGGACTGGCAGGGTGAGAAGTTGTGGCGGGGGTGGGGGGAGTTGGTTGTGTGTGTGAAGGGTTGAAACGGCTGCAATCTCCTATGTTAGACAATATCTGAGCTTACAGGACTGCCAGATCATACTTACCCTCAGGCCTTCATGTAGTATATTTCTGACAATATCACCCAAAGAACTAACCTTCCTCTCACGGTACAGTGCCAGGAAAGGAGAACAAGGGAGGCGAAAGCACCCGTGTGGGTAGAAGCTCTTTCAGGGTCACCATGAGCATGTCTGTGGCTGCAAACATTTCATGCGCATTCTGTGCGGTCTGCCGGACCACAGTCCTGAGATTACCCTACCTGCTCTGTGGCTTTACTTTCCATATGAACTTTTTAGTTGCCATTCTTTTTCTCTGAGATTTTGCCAATCACTTCACTTCCACTGGTCTTAGTTTTTTCATCTATCAAAAGAAGTGATTGAAACAGCTCATCAATAAGATTTCCTTCTTTCCTCATGAAAGCCTTTCATCTGTGGTCTCACTCTCATTTTACCTGTGCCAAATCTAAGCATCAAGGCAATAAGGAAATGGAAGTGTGAATTGAAGAAACTCTGCATGGCAGCATATCAGATTCCTAATCATAAAAGTTATTATACCTTGAGCCCTGTGTCAGCTTTTCACTGAGCATTACACACCTATAGATCAATCTTTGCAGTGTTGCTTCTTGGAACATAAAATACCACAAAACATCTATTAATCTAAAAAAGGTAGAATAGGACAACAAAACCCAGAATTCAAATTGGGAATAGGTGACCCCTCTCCAAATGCTGCTTGGTGTGGTCAAAGCAGCAGGAATATTCCCTGGTGTCAGTGCTGAATGTGGGGGTTGGGCATGGGAATGTTGTTTTCCACTATGGATCTTGAGCAGATATGAACAAAAAGGGGAGTATTACTGTGTTTTCAGTTAAAAAGGAAGATAAAAGGACATTAAAACCTGATGGCAAAACATTTAGAACATATCACAAAGGATACATTTTAAGGAAAAAAAAAACTATTTGCAAAGAGGAAAACATCCCATTTAAAAATAATGTAAAATTTCTTGAATATAAATAATATAAAACTGCTTGATGGGATGCCTGGGTGGCTCAGTCAGTTAAGCATCCGACTCTGGCTCAGGTCATGATCTCGTGGTTCATGGGATCGAGCCCCTCATTGGGCCCTGCACTGACAGCACGGAGACTGCTTGGGATTCTCTCTCTCCCTCTGTACCTCCTGTGTGCACTCGCTCTTTCTCTCAAAATAAATAAATAAACATTAATTTTTTAAAATAATGTAACACTACTCAAATATAAAAATATAACAAAACTGCTTGAAAAAACTATAAACACACACACATTTTACTTTAAACTTAATGGAGGTGAGAGTGCATCGTTATATCCCGATCCTAGATCATTAAATGTAATACTGCTGGCAGAGACAAATGTGTGTAGATATTATTTTAAAAATGGAATTTTTCTCAGATTATTTTCACCTTCCATGTGCTTAATTTTTCTGACCTGATTCATAAAGCCTTGCGGTTCAAACGATGATACAAATTTTGTGCATCAGAGTACAAAATGTCAAGTAATTTAAAACAAAGAAAAGAATAAAATCCTCTTTAGCATTATTAGAAACCTATAGTAAAAAACCCAATAAAGGAGAATGAAGAGCAGAGAGATAAAGATGGGATTAACCAAAAAAATCCACAGATGAAGACACAGTGTCAAGCTTACCCCTGAAATGAGCGCTGACACATCAATATCACTGGGAAAGGTAAAGGTAATTTCAGTGTCTCTAAACAAATAGAGGCACTGCTAGAACAAAATCAGAAAGATCTTTATCAACAGTAGTTGCAGCACTTTGTATGCACTGGGGGACTTTCTCTCTCTCTCTCTCTTTTTTTTTTTTTTTTAAGTAAGTTGATCTAAACAAAGCCTGACAGGTATTCACAGTCTCTGTTACATGAGTATCATTTTGAAGAGTAAAATCCCGCTTGGAGGTGCTGGCCTCAGAAGACAATTTATGTAAGGGGATTATCACTTAAATGTCTTTTTTTTTTTTTTACCTTTGCTCTCAAAAAAAAAAGTGATGCACAGTGGTTGGCTGAAGAAAATAAAAAGGAATAAAGATTAAAAGTTACTGTCATTCAGAGGATAGAGTCAAAATTTAGCAATTTCCACTGTCTAACCTTTGTTTTTGCTCTTGACTCTTAACTTTTCCTCTTTGCTGTATTATTAGTTTCTAAATAGATTATGATAAACCAATACTGATTTTGTTTTCCCTCTTACTATTTTGTTAGAGGATGTGATATTGTTTTAAATGGGTCTATGGCTATCCCAGTCACTTTTAAACTTTCAGCATGTTGAATAAACACTTCATTAGGGTTAGGACTATAGATGGGGTTACATCTACAGAATTCACTGCATTTACCTAAACACTTGTACGAGGGTACAAAGAAAAGTAGAACCAAGATGAGTGGTATAGCATAAGTGATTTAGTATAGAGTTAGATTGTAAGCAACTATAGGAGTTGGTGGAAAAACTTCTGCAGGCTAATATCTCTGTGTCTAGTGTTAAGCCTAAATCACTATAGCTTAGCCAGACAGTAACAAAAAAATAAAAGTTGGATACAGAAAAGAATAAGGGAAAAATGGAACCCAAAAGAATGAAAGAGAATGCACACCTGTCTTGTACTACCTCCAACTTTGATGCAATATGTGACCTGTTAGAAAGATGCTGCCCCTCACCGCAGAGCTACACATGTGCTTGGCCTAGGACTCAGAGAAGTTCAAGGAGGAGATTTGGCAGGAACCGAAGACTGAGTGCTTCCTTACACCAACAAGATGAGCTACTGAATCAGTGAGAGCATATCAGAGCTACTGTGGCTCCCAACATAGGTCTTCAGAATATGAAAGGATACAGCTGTTACTTCTCTTTGCCTTCCAAATAGGTTTTGAATGCTTCTTATGCCAATACTAATGCAGAACCACAGAGTGGAGGGATATTTGGGGTAACACAGTCCCAGATTAGCAAAATTAATATAGTATGAATTCACTCAAGTCCTCTCCTTGGCAAATTTGCATCCACACATTCTTTTAATCAAACAATTTCCAAATAAGACAAGAACAAGCCATCGTTTTGCCTAACAGGGTGAAAGCACTCCTTCCACAACTGAAAATATGCTAACAATGTCTGCAAAAGTCAATATGTTTCCACAAGAAAGTTGTTCTAGATGAATCATACTCTTAGGTATCTTATAACTTAAACATGAGATTACAAGCAAAACACTATCAACACAACTTATGTTACATGGTAAGGAGATGGGAGAAGGGAAGAAAAATCTAATTAAAATACATACAGACATAGTACCACACTGAGGAAGAAATACTCTTAACTACTGCAGGGCATGTTTCTGCAACTGGTCATGACCAAAGTTCTTCCACTAGCCATTCCATATTGCCTTGACTAGTCACGTTTTCTTGCATGGTGGGTTGTACCAAACCTTCATTCCTGAAGGATCTGGGTCATGAGAAGTTCTATAAGATTAGATTATAGTAGTCTTCTATTACTTTAATCAGAAGATGTGGGAATTCTAAGAAGCATCTTGGGCAATCTCCTGCATTCCAGACATGGCCCTTCTCACCCATATTGTACAGTAGCCATACAATATCCCTTGGTAGTCAGGAGAAACTACCCCAGTACTGATGTTCCTTGTCTGATCATTCTCTAGCATTAAGACAAAAACTAAGCAGCTTTTTTGAGGTTTCAACTCAGAGTTTAATGAAACTATTGGTTTATCCCCTACTGGAATGATTTCTCCTTGAAACTAGAGCCTTTAAGGCCAGTAAAGTCCAGAGTATCAGGGATGGGAAGCAAAGATTTTCACAGGGGGTAAGAGTAACAAAGACAGTTAATTCCTGGACTGGTGAATTCTGGCTATGTGGAGAAAAAAAATCATCATAAATTAGTCACTTATTTAAAACATATATTCTATCTCGGACAACATTGCCACAGTGTATCATCATTACTTATACCTCAATAGGTCAGTTCACTGTTCTATCAGGCAAGCTATTTCGAGATGATGAGTTAAAAAAAGGGTAGAAGTGAATTCCATGGACATGGTCATATTACTGCCCTTCAACTACTGTAAAACTCTGGAGGACCACAAATTGGGCTTCTGTAAGTCCATGAACTTGGAAAAATCATCGTGGGCAAGGAAGCAAATCCAGATCCTGAGTAAGTATCTATTCAAGTGAGAAAAACAAAACAAAACAAAAAGCCCCTTGCTCCTTCCATGACAAAAGTAGTTCAGTGTCCATGCCCAACATGACACATAATGCTTGGCTAGTTTTTGTAGGGAATGAAGCCACAATGGGCTCTCATTATTGGCCTCTTCTTTTAGCAAGTTGGCCACTTAGCAATAGTTATAGTCAGATTGGCTTCAGCAAGTGGAAGACCATGGTGCTGATCCCATACTTAAGCTGTATCCCTGATGCCATGACCACTTTATTCATTAACTCATTGGGGAAAACCAGGTTGGCTAAAGTAAGAGGCTGACTGGTATCCACAGAATGGATATGCTTGTGCACCTACTTATTAAAATCCTCTTCCCCTAAGATATTTCTTTTTGGTGAGCGTTCACATGCAACACAAACAACCTCATACTCTTTTATCACTAGGATAAGTCTATCCAAATTCATATTCCCCAGTCATCCACCTCACCAATTTTCAATTATCTTCCTTATAATTTGTGACAATCCAGTCAAATCACTAGCCACTGCTCATGAATATCTGTTGATCTCTAACTCTGGCCATGTCTTCTTTCAGGAAAAAATGATAAAGCACATTGCTTTAAGTTTTGTATCCTGGAAGCATTTGGCATTATCATTGTCTTCAAGGCCATCTTGCAGTTGGGCATCAAGACTGCAGACCTCAATTTTTGTCTAGTACCTATTGTCCAACATCTATGAACCAAGACTGAATGTTTTCTTCATCAATCAACTGATAATATGGAGCTCCCCAAGAGGCCATAGTATAAGTTGAGAGATAGAAGGCAAAGTAGCAGTGGACTTAAGTCAAAACTCTCTTAATTGTGACCTACGTAAATCCACACTATTGTTGATGGACAACCATGAAATTTTAGATTTTCAGGTATTAGTGTCAGTTCAAACTTATGTTGACAATCACCCTAAATTATGATAATTTCTCTACTCAAAGCAAAGACTGTGAGAAATGGCTTAGGTGACATAGGAGAGGACTAGGAAGAAGGTAATAAAGTTTTGGCTCTATAGCATGGTCTTTCCTCTAAGGACCCAATTTTCCATTTTATTTAAATGCTTCTGTACCCATGAAATGGCATAATCAAGGAATTGGTTGAGGAATCAAAATTCTGTATCATAGTGATTCAAGTCAGGTTTCTGTTCACCAGACCTAAAGCTTTTCAAATCATACAAATCAATGAAATCTTTAGTAGTCTGTCCATCTATGGAAACATGGTTCATTAGTCAATGACAAATATCTCTTCAGATAAGACTATTAGATTGCTCCTTTGTCTCTGCTTCCCTTTCAATTAACAGCATCTATATGTCTTTGATAACTTACAGCTTCTATTTGGCTACAGCCACTTTGGGATCTCTTCATAGTTACTGCATTAAGGGACCTTGGTTTGAAAGCAGCATTTCTTATTTTCATTTCCAGGCTACAGGAAATAAAAACAGCTATTCAAGAATAAAGAGCTATAACATAGCTCTTCAAAGCTCTCCTTATGAAGGAATATCTTCTGAACTCTTCGGGGGGATATACTGAGGGAACAGCAGGTAACTTTTACTGCATAAATCATATCTAATATTCCAATCTCTCTAAACCTTTGGAAAACTTCCCCTATAGTAAAGCCAGAAAGCTCTGGCATTTTAATTTCCTCTAGTGTAGGCCACATTTGGGTACAAATGCCAGTCAACATAAACTGTTAGAGCCATTCCTTTCTATCTGAGCTAATAATTCAAATGAGATTCTTACATCAATAGATTCAGCCCAATCAAATATTATACTCATTCCAACTGAACCCAACACTCCTAGGATCCATTTTCACATATTTCTCCCCAGACTTCTGTCTATATAAATTGGGAAAATAATGCAATTAACTTGATGTATGTCACAGTACCAATTGTTCATACTTTGCAGTTCATCTTCTGGGGACAACTGGGACTTCAGTATAGTTATACATCTACAAGCTATCTTCTGAGAAGGATCAACAATCCCTTATTAAAAGACATGAGATATTCGGGCAAGGGAAGACTAACTTCCTGAAATAGAGGGAATGTCTGCTTTTACTATCAAATGAGGCTCAGTAGAATTTAAGGGACTGAAGTCCTCAGTTTCATGAAAATCTGCTTATATGTTCCCATTTGAATTTCAGAAACTAAGTCTTTCCCAATCAATGCCCTATATCTAATATAAGAGATCCTCTATGCAGAGTAATTCAAGTTGCATTGTAATTCCACTACCTATAGGGACAGACTTCAGTTTTCAGAAATCTCAACCATGTGTCTATAAGAAATAAGAGTTTCTTATAGGGCAGTCTTGGAGCTTTTCTAATCCCTTGAACCTGAGGTGAAGATTCATGTCCCTGAGCTCATCATTTTAGTTCTATAAGTTCCCCATTGTATTTATAAGCTAACAACCAACTCAATTTTACTACTTATTTTCACTAAAAACTTCCATAGCAGCAATTACTTGTCATTCATTCTTTCTCCTTTCTCTTCCTACCTGCTTGAATACAGGTCTACAGGTGATAATTTTAAGTAACCATTTCCCCACTGCATGTCAAGACTACCAGTGCCTGCTCTACAAGTGGAAACAACAAAAGATGGAAACTGAAGTAGTTTGGAAAAATCATATTTTAGTGTTTTTATTCCTACTGTTAAGTGGACCACAGGAGGTAGGGAGCCTTCTAAAGAGCAAAATACAATTCTTTACTTAAGATTATTCATCCCAATGCACAACTGACTTATTTCTCATGAAAACACAACATTCAGATAGACTACTGATTCATTTGGCTTATTTTATCAGCTAGAGAGATCAACCTCCCAGCACTCATTTTTGCACCAAAATAAAATTATCTCTTTCATGTGTTAATTTTTGTGTTAGCTTGGTATAAATGCATCAAGAAAAGTAGACCTTGCATCCTTTACCAGTTAAGAAAAGAAATCTATCTGGTCCCAACTAAATCTAACTAGAAAGAGGCTATTTAAGAAAGTTATAAGTAAAAATGTGTCTCTCTATTGCCTTGAGTCATATAGTCAGTAAACGCTTACTTTTTCAAATATAGCATTTAGAGAGTCCATGGATTTTCAAACTTGGGAATGGCTATAAGTTGAAAAGAAAAGAAAAGAAAAGAAAAGAAAAGAAAAGAAAAGAAGAGAAGAGAAAAGAAAACAAGAGAAAAAATACAAGAGGAAATGAAGGAAAAAGAAAACAAAATAAATAAAATAAAGTAAAATAAAACAGTAACAAGATTGACACCAGTCAGGCAAGTCTTCAAAACAGAATGATCTTTTGGCAGCACTGTCAGTTTCATTGTTCTGTAATAAATGAGGGTCTACTGCTAAGATGCCAGAGAAACACTTCATTACCCCTATGAGTCCTGGATGAGTAACGAGGTGTGTGTGCATGAATTGATGGGTGGATATTGCTCTGTTTACTGTTAAATTTCTAGTGGCATAGTGAAATGCCAGCTACAGAGTCTCTGATACAGCTAGCAGAATAAGTGAGGGTAGTTTGGGACATAGAGAAATTCTACTGCCTGTTGTTATTCTCCACTGGCTCAGAACAGAAGAAATCAGTTAGAAGTCACAGAGGGAAATTGAAGTACTAAATTTCATTTGGCTTCAAAGTTGGGAAAAAATAAAGTGTTAGTCACACAGAGAGGAAGAGCATATAGAATCCAAAGTGGTCACACAGAAAAAACTCTTGGAAGATTACTGAGGCCATTAGAGATGAGGGCTACTAGGTACCATTAAAAGGATATTTCGTCTAACACTTAGTAGAGGTATATAATTTCAATTGTTCTAAGCTCGAAAATAAACTTAAATTTTATTCATATGAAGTCAAATTCAACTACTGGATCAAAGAGTTTAATATGGTATATCTCAAAGAATATGTACATCAGAAATAACTGAATAAGCAGATGGCTTCATGGAAGAAACGCATTCATATTTTTTGACAGGTAGTCTAGATGTTAGGGTCCCTGATTCTAGATTCAGGTTAACCTGAGTTTGAATCCTGACTATATCTCCTCTTAGTTTTATGACCTGGGAAACTACCTTAACTTCTTTGTACCTCCAATTTCCATAAGAAGTACTGGTGGTGAATGGTTATACTATCTTGTAGGAGTTATTGTTTTAAGGACAATAACCTTTTTAAGGTTAAACAAACAAATGCATATAAAGCACTTAATTCTGTTCATAGTAAATACATTCTAACTCTTGCCTCTGTTTAAACCCAAATCTTAGTACTTATGTAAATAGACACTATTGATCTCCCGCCCTCCATTTGCTACTAAATCAGATTTCTTGGTTAAATATTTTAGTAAAGATTGATGTTTTCCTGGATCCTAGTAACATTCAGATAAAGCTTAGGAGGTACAGTTAGCTGATAAATGGCAAATGTGCAGAAGTAAACTTTTTAAGAAGTCATTGCTTGGTTACCAGTATTGAAACTCCCTCTACTACAACCCTTAAAAATCTCACATCTCCTCTCACTTAGAAGATATACAATGTCCTCCCAGTCAGGGAATATCTCACACTTGAACAAAATCTCTTCAGTTTTGATCTTCCCTTTTGAGAAGTGAATATTTCATATTATCTATGCTAGGATATAAAATAAGTTTTTAATTAGCTTTTTGGAATAAATGCTTACTATGCCCACCGTGAATAAGTCTCAGAGAAGGTATTTGCATAAGAATACTACTAAGACTCCCTGGACACCTGAGTATTTACTGGATTGAGTAGCAAGGCTTCAAACATTTCAGATATTTATATATAATACTACCGGAATAGACTTTTTCAATCCAGGACTTTAAATATAACACAAGGGTTTACTAACAAATATTGAATCCATACTCAGTGTTGAGGGAACGTAGAGCAAGCTGAGGGCAAAATACGGGCTAACGGCCCCTGTCCAGGTGGAATAATGTGTGATATTCCTCAGCACTCTTGGCTACCCAAGAACAAAGGAAAGGGGTTTAAGTGCTTGCCATGGTGATGTGGGAAATTAAGGCAAATGAAAAATTAAATTCCCTTACTGCCTATAGCCCATTGACAAGTCCTTGAAACTGGCAGAAGGACCTCCCTTTTAGGAGCTCAGCTGCCTCCATGATGACACTTTGCTAGGAGCAAAAGAGAATCATTATCCTGAGCTCGCCCCACACCCCCACCCCGAAACCTACAAGTCTACTTTAATATACACAAATTCTTTTGGAAACTTCCTTTATCTCAACTGCCCAAAGATATATGTTAGCAATCATACTCCAAGCTTATGGCCCCTGACATACATCTGAAAAGGTCCAATGACTAAGGTTTTGCTAAATGGTAATCAATGGTGTTTCCCTAGCAACAGTTAGCCCCTCAAGATCCTGAAAAACTTGCTTCCAAAATTCCTTAGAGACTGACTCTATCCCTGACCCTGACTCTATCCCATATGACTGACTCTATCTCCCAACTTTAGGGTATATAATGAGTTACCCTTCATGACCCCAGTGCCACTGTTCCCGCCCATGGGTCCTGTCCCCATGCTTTAATAAACTCACCTTTTTGCACCAAAGATGTCTTCAAGAATTCTTTCTTAGCTATCGGCTCCAGATCACTCTACCATCACCCCAAACTTCTACTCAGTAGAAGCATATGTTGGGTACTATGTATATATACATACACAGAGCTGCACTGCCCAATAAAGCAGTCACTAGTCCTATGGGGTTATTGAATACTTTTGTAATGTGGCTAGCCTGATTAAGATATATTCTAAGTGTAAAATACACTTCAGAATTGAAGGCTTCTTCCAAAAAAATAATGTAAGAAATCTCAATCATGTTTACTATTTATTGCATATTGGAATAATATTTTGATCATGAAGGATTAAAAATATGCTGTTAAAATTAATTTTTTTCTTTTTTTAAAACATTTTTAGTGTTCATTTACTTGTGAGAGACAGAAAGAGACTGAGCATGAGTGGGGGAGATTGGGACACAGAATCTGAAACAGGCTCCAGGCTCTGAGCTGTCAGCACAGAGCCCAATGGAGGGCTTGAACTCACGGACCGCGAGATCATGACCTGAGCCAAAGTCAGACGCTTAACTGACTGAGCCACCCAGGTGCCCCAATATTTACATTACCTTTAAAAGGCCAGTTTGTTTTCTGCAAAATAGGTTAAAAGGAATGATTTAAAACTTTACTGGCAGAAAAAAAAACAACTTTATTGGCAGTATAGGTTCTTTTCTACTTAAAGTAGGAGCTGAAAACCTAATTCCCCCCATTCATGAATACTATATTTCTGTAAAACAACAGTTAATTCTCCTCAGTAGATGAAACCTCGGAAGCCTTCTATTTACTATTTCTGCCATCATTGTTACAGCCTTGCCATTATAGTTTAATATTCCTCTATGAATGGCAATCTACCCTCCCCTCCCATAGGCATAACCTCAGCTGGCTCTCTCCATTTCCATTTTACAAGGTAGTCTTAATCAGGTTCTCCTGGAAATCTCCCTTTCTATTTTTAGATGTTTGCTTTACTTTTTGTTTTGAAACAATTAAAAACTTATTGAAAACTTATAAGAATATAGCATTTCAATTAAATATTTTTCTGGAACTATTTGTGGATAAGTTGCCAACATAATGTACCATCACCATAATGTACCATAATGTACCTGAATATTTAACTATGATTTCCTATGTATAAGGTGACTGCCTTATAAAACTGCAGCACAGCTCTTTCAAAACCAGTTCATTATCATTACACATGAGACAGGCTTTATTTTCTAAAGATGACTAAAACCTAATCTCTCTTTTATTTCACATGCTCTTTTTATAAAGTGAGTTTCACATTCCTCCCATCAAATGTGTAGTTTTTGCCTAAAAAAGGAGGAAAGAGGAAAGTCTTTACTTCCTGTTCTTGAATCTGAGTAGGCTTTGTAACTTCCAAAGCTAAGTCATAAATGATGATAGAACTTCTGTCTGATTCTCCTGGAAAACACACAATTGAAACTCAGCCACCATACTATGAAGAAACACAAGCATCAATATGGAGGTGTGGGTTCTGAGCCAACAGCTAGAATCAACCACCAGACATGTGAATAAATAAGCCTTCAGATGATTCCTACTCCTAGCCAGCGAAATGTTTTTAGCTAAAACCTCTGATATCATGGAGCAGAAAGAAATCAACTCCACTGAGCCCTTTCCAAATTCCTAACCCTAATACAGAATCTGTAAGCATTATAAAATCATTATAGTTTTATACCATTAGGTGGGAAGTGATTTCATATGCAATAGATAACTAGAAAAATACATTACCATCATCCAATCCTCAAATCCCATTCAAGTTTTACCAATTATCCTCCTAAACAAATCAGTTCTAACAGAATTCAGTTCAGAGATAATGTTATATTCATTTAGTAACCTCCTTCACCTGAAACAATTTCTCAGTCTCTCTTTTCATGATCTTAAAGCTTTTAAAGATTAAAGACCCTCTATTTTACAGAATGTTCTTACATTTAGGTTTGTGTAAGATTTCCTTTTGATAAGATTCAGATTTATTTCTTTGGCAGGAATTCTGTGGAGTGATGCTGTGTTTTTCTCATTCATATCTATCAGGTAGCACATAAGTTCAACTTGTCCCAATACTCATAATTTAACTTAGATGCTCAGTTAAGGTGATGTCAATAAGGTTTCTCCATTCCTTTTTTTTTTTCCTTTTGTAATTGTGTTTTCTTGGAAGATAGCTTGACATTATACGAATATCTTATTTCTCATCATTTATTTATTCGTTTAGTTTTACATAAGGCTGGATTCATAGATTCTTACTTTATGCTATGGTATGATCCATTATCATTTTATTTATTTTGATGTCCAAACTGTCCTAGATTTGATCAGTTTGATCCCCTTTTGATGTTTCTGTATCATTGTTTGATAGGGTATTCTTCATTTCTGAAAAATAAAAATATTTTCTACTTTCTGATTCAAGAATATATTTAGGTTCATCTGGTACTTACCTCCTCTAGCCTTAGAATCAATCATTTTTCCAAGGAGTTCAAAGTCACTTTTAGTGGAGAATGGTGTTTAAAACACAATGTCTGGTCAATAAGTGGGTATGTGTTTAATGCTAACCACATGCACAGTATCTTTCCTAGCTTTGGCAATTCTGGTGCCCTCCTACTGGACCCTAATACATTTATCCAAGGCTAGAACAATATATATTGTAGTTTTACTTTTTATCCACTAGTAAATAAATAAATAGTCCTTTGGTAAGTGAGCATCTCCATTATTTTTTCCCAACTCTGTTATTCTAAAGGAATAATACTGTTTGTTCACTAATTTATAGACACCATAATTCTGTCCAGACCAAATACACACACACACACACACACACACACACACACACACACACACACACACTCTTTATACACTAGATCACTTCATTGGCAAACTAAAGAAGAATGTTTGGTTAAACACATTTTGAAAACTGCAATTCCAAGAGAGTCAACTGTGCAAATCTGTTTTATGTGATAATTGACTAAGTAAAACCTGAATTACAACAATATAGAATGGTTTGGAATTTTATTTAGACAGTTCCAGAGTCAAACAAGAGGGAGTTAGGTTTATTCAATGGAATGTTAATTTTCATAAAAATTAAGGTCACAACTAAGTCATGTTTTCTAACACAGTGCAGACAGAATAAGGTTATGGATATAGATAAAACTTGGTGAAAATTAGATAAATAGTCAAAGATACACTGACTAAAATTTGGTGTCAAAATAGTTTAAGGAATTGGAGATACATAGATTTTTTAAAACTTTTTTAAAATGTTTATTGGTTTTTGAGAGAGAGAGACAGACAGACAGAAAGAATCTGTAGCAGGCTCCAGGCTCTGAGCTGTCAGCACAGAGCCTGACGTGGGGCTTGAACCCACGAACCATGAGATCATGACCTTAACCGAAGTCAAATGCTCAAACGACTGAGCCACCCAGGTACTCCTGGAGACACACAGATTTAAGACACATTCTCTGTTCTCAAGGAGTTTAGTCTCTACTAGGAAAGGTAACCACATAAATAATTACAATACAGTGTGAAAAGGGTGACAGTAGTGATCAGCACATAGTGGGCAGATGCAGAGAAGAGGCTTCCCTGACAGTCAGCAGGAGAGGCATTTGGTAAGAAAGGACTCCTACCATCTTGCTCCTTGAACCGGGCCAACCAAGGTGGGAAACCACCTACAGAACACACTTTTGCAAGCAGCTTTCCTACTATGGGAGTATTTTTTCCCTAAGGGAACTGATGTAACCACAGCTAAGTTGGAGAACCAGAAATATTTTCAAGAGTAGACAAGTTCACAACAAGGAGAATAATGACAATATTTGAGCTAGTCTCCAAGAGCTGTTGTTCTCCAATATTTTTAAAGGAGAGCTTTTAATCCCTTCAAATTAGGACTGTGATTTTTTTACATACATACATACATACATACATACATAATACAGAGAAAGCAAAAATGGAATGATTTTCCTATTCTGAAAAAAGAGGCTATACTACACCACTTACTCTTTTCTTCTGTTAACATGACACAGCTTCAGAACATATCATTCACTTATATTTCTACACTGACAGAGTATATAACATATTGTGCTAAAAAACATTAGATAAACTTATCCTCCTGGCTTTCTATGTTTATGGAATAAGGTGAAGAATTATAATTAACTAGTTCTCCAGTTTTCCACTTAAAAAAATAATATTTCTTTAAGCCACTTATAGATTACTTATAGCCTCAATTTTAAGTTTGTCCATCTTTCAAAAGTGTTGGCTATATTAAGACTGATTATATTTTAGTGCATTTGAAGATAGTAGGAAGCCATAACATCTTCCACATTGTGTTAAATCACAAATTTATTCAAGGCTGCACATAACTTGTTTTAAATAGTTGTTTCATTTCATTATTCTGAGTCCCAGGACAAACATCATGGGATAAATGTACTGTAAATATTTATATTTCTTTCCAATAATGGGAATCACAAGGCTAAATCCCTATGTATTGCTCTAAATATTTACCCTCCTATGTTAGTAAATGCACTCAAGGACAAGAGCAATCATTCTCAGTGTTCACAAATAAGAGCTGCTTAATCCAGAAAAGTTGATATTTCCTGCATTTAACAGGAAAATGCAGAAAAATAAACTAAGAGTCCCATCAAGTTTTTTTCCCATATACATATATATGTACACTTATAACTAATTAATAATTATATGTTAACAATATATTTTCATATATTATAATATATACTTGTACTTCCAAATCACAAGTACTTGAATGCATCAAAGGACAATTATAACTCTTGCTGCTTGTAAAAGATGATGGTAAAATAGGAAGTCAGGATAAAGTCCTTAAAAATGAGAAAAAGAGAGACTTAAGTTAGCCTCAGAAAGTATCTCTCCCTCCAAGAAATGTCAAGGCAGCAAAGTAATTTTTATAATTTTTTTAAAGTAGGTTTTTTTAAGTTTATTTTGTAAGTTTTTTTTAAATTTTTTAATGTTTACTTATTTTTGAGAGACAGAAAGCAAGCAGGGAAGGGGCAAAGAGAGAGAGACACACAGAATCCAAAGCAGGCTCTATGCTCTGAGCTGTCAGCACAGAGCCTGATGGGGGACTCGAAACCCATGAACTGTGAGGTCATGACCTGAGCCAAAGCTGGACGCTTAACTGACTGAGCCACCCAGACACCCCTAAGTTTACTTATATTGGTAGAGAGAGAGAGTGTGTGTGTGTGAGCAGGAGAGGGGCAGACAGACAGGGAGAGAGAGAATCCCAAGCAGGTTCCATGCTATCAGCACAGAGCCTGACACAAGGCTCCATCTCACAAACCATGACATCATGACCTGAACTGATGCTTAACTGACTGAACCACCAGGTACTCCATTTTCTTCTTCTTTTAATCAGGTAGCTGATTAACACTGAAATCACAAAGTCCCTCTCTGATTATAATATTTTACCCTTACGGCTGCTTTCTTTTGTTATTCCCAGTATACTTGACCTACTTCTTTAGTGACAAGGTTCTTCATTTTTAAGTCACTCTTATTTTCCCCTCCAATCTGTTTAGTTCTATTAATTTTCACTTCTTTTCTTGTGTAGAGTAATATTTATGGACTACTACTCCAAATATCTGTTCACATTAATTTCCCCAAATTTTTATAAATCAGTATAAGATTAAATATAAACAGGCAGAAAAAATTATACCTTAAAATATAAACTTATAACAATTAAAAGCAGACACAACTTTGGTGTGAGACTATATCCCAATAATAGGGAAGAATTGTGAAACTGACATCACAGATACATAAATCCCAGCAAATGACAAGAAAAGAAGAAAATTTTGAATTAAGCCATGATAAAGACTATATATATCATATACACACCCCCCCACACACCCATATATATATATATACATATACATACACATATATATATGTGTGTGTGTATATATATATATATATACACACACACATATATATATGTATGTCACATCTGGCTTAAGTTTTTATCAAACATTTATAAACTAGAAACTGATATTTTAATCATATAATCTCATGGGGCACCTGGGTGGCTCGCTTCGGCTCAGGTCATGATTTTGCAGTCTGTGAGTTCGAGCCCCACGTCGGGCTCTGTGCTGACAGCTTAGAGCCTGGAGCCTGCTTCGGATTCTGTGTCTCCCTCTCTCTCTGCCCCTCCCCTGCTCATGCTCTGTCTCTCTCTCTGGAAAAAATAAATAAATTAAAAAAATTAAAAAAATCATATAATCTCATATAGTTTAAGCTGGATAGTGTTTGTAGTGGTTCGTGTGTGTGTGTGTGTGTGTGTGTGTGTTTGCGTGGGTGTGTATGGGAATATGTGTATGTGTATATATTTTTTCTGAATATGTACTACACAGTATATAAATATGCATTACAAGGAACACTTGAATGAATAAATACAGGTAATTTAGAAAACTACAGTTAACCTTGAAATCCCTTGAATTACGTTCAGCTATTGTCAGTATTTTCTAAGCTGGTGGACTCTGTGGCTTCTTGCACACAAGGTTTTGAGTCCAAGGCTGATAGGACAACTAAGTAGCACTTCTTAAAGACTACCATTTGCCCAAGAACACACTTGTTTGAGTGGTCCACCCATTATTTTTATATAATGCTTTGGTAATATTTTATGATACAGCTTGAACTTGCTATGTTACAAAGTCATTTGGCAGAACATTTGATTTCCTTGTGCATTTGCAGAATCCAAAGGTTGAATATGACGTTTTTCCCTTAGCTGGCCTGAGGATGGGTTGACAAAAATGGGGAGGAGTTAAGATGGCAGAGCAGCATGGGGACTCTGAGTTTGTCTCCTCCCTGAAACGCAGCTAGATCAGCACCAAACCATTTGAACCCCTAGGAAATTGATCTGAGGATTAACACAACAATCTGCATAACTTGAGCCACAGAATTCAGCAGGCACACAGTACAGAGAGGTGAACTGGGAGAGAGAAAACCCGTGGAAGGTAGGGAGCTGTTTTTGCAGAGAGTGGACAGAGAAGGAGAAAGGGAGAGAGTATGGCACATCAAGATGGTGTAAAAAAAGCACTCCCCCAAAAGTAGCTGGAAAAAAAGAGAGAAAGAGTGAAAATACTTGCAGCAGACTAAACAAAAATATACGCTCCCCCAAAACCATTGATGGGGAGAAAGGAGAAGATTTAAATACCACCAGGATTCTATAAACAGTGGAGCGCAGAGCCTGAAGTTTCAGAGCTCAGTGCCTGGTGGTGCTATGGTGAGGAAGCAGGGAAAATCCCCAGATGCAGGCAGCTGGGTCTGAGGGGTCTGTGTGCCATATGGGAAGAAGTGGTTACCCTGCTTGGAATACATTTGGTAGAGATCATGCGGCCTCCCCACAGACAAAAGTCCCAGTGGACCCCAGAGAGAAGCCACATTTGCTGGTATTGGGACAAGGATGCCAGAACACTGTGAAAACTGGTAGCGGCTGTGTGTTGTAATTTGCCATAATCTCTGAACCATTGCCACTGTGTGATTACACGAATGTTACCTGGGGCAAGCCAGCACCGGCCATTGCTCTGCAAGAACCTCTTCCAGAGAGTCCATGTGGGTCCAAGCCACAAGGGTCTCTGAAATATGGGGTTTTGAAACACAACACCATCTGAGATAAAACTCTAGAGGGAGGTGCTGCATGGCAGGTGGACAGCTTGGTTAGGGAGAGGGAGAGGCGGGGAGTGGATGGAGACCTGAGACAAAGCAGGGGTGCTTGATAGCAGGTTGGTGAGAGCATGAAGTTCCTGCACCAGAGTCTAAGGAGCTGGGTGAAGCCATTCCCACCTCTCCTGGCACACTGATCCACCCCAATAAGTTAAGAAGCACCACCTAGTGGAGAACAGAGCTATTACACCAAGCCCCACCCAATTGCGCTCTCCACGCACATCCTCTGGAAGAAGAGCACAAGTCACTCCACTTGCTTAGTATATGGACTATAGAGGGCTGCACAGTTTCAGTTCTAGAGGAAACTGGATGTAACTTCAAATTTCATTCTGTTTGCTGGTTTATTTATTTGTTTGTTTTCTGTTTTTATTTAAATTATTTTCTTTTTTCTTTCTTTTCTTCCTCTTTTTGGATACAGAAAGAGAAAATTCTATTTATTTATTTATTTATTTATTTATTTATTTATTTAACTTTATTTTTTATTTAAAAAGAAGGTTTTAATGTTTATTTATTTTTGAGAGACAGAGACACAGAGTGTGAGTTGGGGAGGGTTGGAGAGAGAGGGAGACACAGAATCTGAACTGGACTCCAGGCTCTGAGCTGTTAGCATAGAGCCCGACGCAGGGACTAAACTCATGAACAGTGAGATCAGACCTGAGCTGAAGTCGGACACTTAACCGACTGAGTCACCGAGGTGTCCCTATTTTTTATTTTTTAAAAATTATTTGTTCCATTGCATTTTCTTTATTTTATTCTATTTTATCATATAATTTTTTTAATTTGTAATTTTTTTCTTACCTTTTATTTTTTCTTCCCTTTTTTCTCTATTCTATCAATCTTCTTTCAACAAACAAAAACACACCTAAGATCTATCTTCCTTTATTTGAGTTTTGTTTTGTTTTTTGTTTTTTAGTTTTTATTTTGTTAATTTTTTTCTTCCTCCAAAATGACAAAATGAAGGAATTTACCCCAAAAGAAAGAACAGGAAGAAATGATAGCCAGAAGCTTACAACACAGATATAAGCAAGATGTCTGAACTAAAATTTAGAATCACTATAATAAGAATACTAGCTGGGGTTGAAAAAAAGCATATAATTCCTTCTGCAGAGATAAAAGAAGTAAAATCTAGTCAGGACAAAATTAAAAATGCTGTAAGTGAGATGCAATCACAAATGGATGCCATGACGGCAAGGATGGAGGAAGCAGAACAGTAATCACTAAACCAGCTCTGCAAGAAATTTTAAGAGGGAATCTTTTAGTGGAAAAAAGACAAAACAAAACAAACAACAACAACAAAAGCAATAAAGACTGGAAAGTACCAGAGAATATCACCAGAAACAACAACTGTACAGGCAACACAATGGCACTAAATTTATCTTTCAGTACTCACTCTAAAGAATTTTTTTATTTAAAAATTTTTTAATGTTTAGTTTTTCAGACAGAGAGAGACAGAGCATGATGGGGGAGGGGCAGAGAGAGAGAGGGAGACACAGAATCTGAAGCAGGAAATAGGCTCCAAGCTGTCAGCACAGATCTAATGCAGCACTTGAACCCTTGAACCGCGAGATCATGATCTGAGCTGAAGTCAGACGCTTAACCGACTGAGCCACCCAGGTGCCCTAGTAATTTTTTTATTTTAAATTTTTTTAATGTTTATTTTTGAGAGAGAGGGAGAGAGAGAGTGAGAGACAGAGTGCAAGTAGGGGAGGGACAGAGAGAGAGAGGGAGACATAGAATCCAAAGCAGGCTCCAGGATGTGAGCTCTTAGCACAGAGCCTGACGCTGGGCTCTAACTCACAAACTCTGAGCTCATGACCTGAGCAGAAGTTGGACACTGAACCAACTGATCCACCCAGGCGCCCCTTTCAGTACTCATTCAAAATGTCAACGGACTAAACGCTCCAAACAAAAGACATAGGGTATCAGAACAGATAAGAAAACAAGAGCCATCTATATGCTGCTTACAAGAGGCTCATGTTAGACCTAAAGACACCTGCATATTGAAAGCAAGGGGATAAGGAAACATCTATCACACTAACGGTTGTCAAAGAAAGCTGGAGTAGCCATACTTACATCAAACAAACTAGATTTTAAAATAAAGACTGTAAGAAAAGATGAAGAAGGGCACTATATCATAATTAAGGGGTCTATCCACCAAGAAGACCTAGCAAGTATAAATATTTATGCCCCAAATGTGGAACTCCCAAATATATAAATCAATTAATCACAGACATAAAGAAACTCATTGATAATAATAAAATAACAGTAGCGGACTTCCACACCTCAGTTACAGCAATGGACAGATAATATAAACAGAAAATCAATAAGGAAACAATAGCTTTGAATGACACACTGGACTGGATAGACTTAACAGATATATTCAGAACATTTCATCATAAAGCAGCAGACTACATATTCTTCTCAAGTGCACACGGAGCATTCTCCAGAATAGATCACATACTAGGTCACAAATCAGCCCTCCACAAGTACAAAAAGATTGAGATCATACCTTGCATATTTTTAGGCCACAACAGTATGAAACTTGAAATCAACCACAAGAAAAAATTTGGAAAGACCATGAATACTTGGAGATTAAAGAACATCCTACTAAAGAATGAATAGGTTGACAAAGAAATTAAAGAGGAAATTAAAAAGTAAATGGAAGCCAATGAAAATGAAAACAGGATATCCCCAAACCTCTGGGATGCAGCAAAGGCAGTCATAAGAGGGAAGTATGTAGCAATCTAGGCCTTTCTAAAGAAGGAAGAAATGTCTCAAATACATAGCACAACGCCACACCTAAAAGAACTGGAAAAATAACAGCAAATAAAGTCCAAAACCAGCAAATAAAGGGAAATAATAAAGATTAAAGAAGAAATCAATGATCTCAAAAAAAAAAAAGATCCAACAAAACAAACAAACAAAGAAACAAACCCAACTGTAGAACAGATCAAAGAAACCAGGAGCTGGTTCTTTGAAAAAATTAACAAAATTGAAAAATCCCTAGCCAGATTGATCAAAAAGAGAAAGGAAAGGACCCTAATAAATAATATCATGAATGAAAGAGGAGAAAGCATAACCAATACCACAGAAATACAAACAATAATAAGAGAAATTTATGAGAAATTATATGCCAACAAATTGAGATATCTGGAAGAAATGGACAAATTCCTACAAACATATAAACTACCAAAACTGAAATAGGAAGAAATAGAAAATTTGAACAGACCTATAACCAGTAAAGACATTGAATCAATAATCAAAAATCTACCCAAAAAACAAGAGTCAAGGGCCGGATGGCTTTCCAGGGGAAATTCTACCACACATTTAAAGAAGAGTTAAACACCTAGTTTTTGAAGCTGCTTCAAAAAATAGAAATGGAAGGAAAACTTCCAAACTCATTCTACAAGGCCAGCATCACCTTGATTCCAAAACCAAAGACCCCACTAAAATAAAGAACTACAGACCAATTTCCCTGATGAAGATGGATGCAAAAATTCAGAAAACGAGATACTAGCTAACCAGATCCAATAGAACATTAAAAGAATTATTCACCACGATCAAGTGGGAAATTTTTCCTGGGATGCAGGACTGGTTCAATATCTGCAAATCAATCAATGTGATACATCACATTAATAAAAGAAAGGATAAGATCCACATGATACTCTTAATAGATGCAGAAAAAGCATTTGACAAAAGACAGCATCCTTTCTTGATAAAAACCCTAAAGAAAGTAGGGATAGAAGGTCATACCTCAAGATCATAAAGGTCATATACAAAAGACCCACAATTAACATTCTCAATGGGGAAAAACAGAGCTTCCCCCCCCCAAGGTCAGGAAAATGACAAAGATGTCCACTCTTACCACTGTCATTCAACATAATGTTGGAAGTCCTAGCCTCAGGCATCAGACAACACAAAGAAATAAAAGGCATCCAAATCAGCAAGGAGGAAGTCAAACTTCCACTCTTCACAGACAACATGATACTCTAAGGGGAAAACCAAAAGACTACACTAAAAAACTGCTAGAACTGATCCATGACCTCAGCAGTCTCAGGATAAAAAAATCAATGTACAGAAATTGGTTGCAGTTCTATACATCAACAATGAAGCAGCAGAAAGAGAAATCAAGGAATCGATCCCATTTACAATTGTACCAAACCCATAAAATACCTAGGAATAAACCTAACCAAAGAAGTGAAAAATCTATATACTGAAAACTATACAAAGCTTATGGAAGAAATTGAAGATGGCACCAAAAAAATGGCAAAACTTTCCATGCCATTAATTGGAAGAACAAATATTGTTAAATATTTAACAAATATTGTTAAAATGTCAAAACTACCCAGAGCAATCTAAGGATTTAATGCAATCCTTATCAAAATAACACCAGCATTTTCACAGAGTTAGAACAAACAACCCTCAAATTTGTATGAAACTCTAAAAGACCTCAAATAGTCAAAGCAATCCTGAGAAAGAATACCAAAGCTGAAGGCATCAAAATTCCTGACTTCAAGCTGTATTACAAAGCTGTAATCACCAAGACAGTATGGTACTGACACAGAAACACACACTCAGATCAATGAAACAGAATAGAGAACCCAGAAATGGACCCACAAACGTTTGGCCAACTAATCTTTGAAAAAGTAGGAAAGAAGATCCAATGGGAAAAAAAAAAGACAGTCTCTTCAACAAATTGTATTGGGAGAACTGGACAGCGACATGAAGAAGGATGAACCTGGACCACTTTGTTACACCACGCACAAAACAGATAAAAGACCTAAACATAAGACAGGAAGCCATCAAAATCCTAGAGGAGAAAACAGGCAAGAACTTTGACCTCGGCCAGAGCAACTTCTTACTTGACATGTCTCCAGAGGCAAGGGAAACAAGAGCAAAAATGAACTATTGGGACCTCATCAAGATAAAAAGCTTCTGCACAGAGAAGGAAACAATCAGCAAAACTAAACGGCAACCAACAGAATGGGAGAAGATATTTGCAAATGACATATCAGATAAAGGGTTAATATCCAAAGTCTAAAAAGAACGTATCAAACTCAACACCCCAAAAAACAAGTAATCTACTGAAGAAATGGCAAAAGATATGAATAGACACTTCTCTAAAGAAGACATCCAGATGGCCAACCAACACATGAAAAGATGCTCATCAATCATCATCAGGGAAATACAAATCAAAACCACAATGAGATACCACCTTACACCTGTCAGAATGGCTAAAATTAACAACTCAGACAACAACAGATGTTGGTGAGGATGTGGAGAAAGAGGAATCCTTTTGCACTGCTGGTGGGAATGCAACCTGGTACAGCCACTCAGGAAAACAATATGGAGGTTCCTCAAAAAATGAAAAATAGAACTACCCTATGGTCCAGGAACTGCACTACTAGATATTTATCCAAAGGATACAAGGGTGCTGATTTGAAGGGGAACATGCACCCCAATGTTTATAGCAGCACTACTGACAAGAGCTAAAATAAGGAAAGAGCCCAAATGTCCATGACTGATGAATGGATAAAGAAGATGTGGTATATATATAAATGGGATATAATTTGGCAATCAAAAATGAAATCTTTCCATCTGCAACAATGTGGATGGAACTAGAGTATATTATTCCAAGCGAAATTAGTCAGTCAGAGAAAGACAAATATGACTACAATCATATTGGAATTTAAGAAATATAACAGATGAACATAAGGGAAAGGAAGCAAAAACAATATAAAAACAAAGAGGGAGACAAACCACAAGAGACTCTTAAATTCAGAAAACAAACTTAGAGTTGCTGGAGGGGTGTTGGGTGGTGGGATGGGCCAAATGTGTGATGGGCATTAAGGAGGACACTTGCACTGGGTGTTATATTAAGGTGATGGGCATTAAGGAGGAATGAGCACTGGGTGTTATATGTAAGTGATGAATCACTAAATTCTACTCCTGAAACCATTATTTCACTATATGTTAACTAACTTTGATTTAAAATTTAAAAAAATAATTTAAAAAAATCAATGCTGTAATAAACAAACAAACAAACAAACAAACAAACAAACAGATAAAGGGTTGTTTGAGGAAGAAAAAAAAAGAAAGTACCTTTGACATTTACATCATTTTTTTGTGAACAGAAACAATAAAAATCACCCTGTAAGTCCTTGAGGTCTGTGAGCTATATATTCATTTCAATTTCCCTAGTACTTATGTGGCAAATGATAGGCACTCAATAAATATTTATTTTATGGGGGAAAAAAACTTGACCAAAATGTTTAATCTCATTTATAAGGATTAAAGCTATCTGTTTTATGTACTTTTATTTGTACTGCTATTTTAAGGACTATTTCTTTCCATGTGTTTATGGACAGCACTGGGTATAATCCAAGAAATATATTAGGTTCCTAAAACATGATTGCTGAATTGAACTTAACTGAGAACTAAGTTGTTGGTTCACTTTTCTCCATGTATCATTTTACAATCAATACGATATTGATGTGAAGTTGAATAAAATAAAATAATATACAGTATAGATATTACCATAGTAAATAATTAATTTTTCATTGATTTTTTTCTACTACTATTATAATACAGCTACAAATTTCTATTGAGTATCTATCTACTTTCTGGCAAGTCCTATTTTGCATGCTGGGATAGAGTGTCAACACATGGTTCTGTGCCCAAAGAGCCTGCAAGTCTTGTGAGGGGGTAGAGTATGAGGGTGATTTTAACTCAATGTTTTGTATTCTGAAATGGAGGTAAGTTCAAAAGCACATAGAAGATACTCCAGTTCTTTTCTGGAAAGAGGAATAAAATTGGTTCCCAAAAGAAAATAACACCTAGAGAAACAAGTTTTACTATTTTGTGCTCATGGTCTAACAAAATGGCCTACAACAATGAAATGTTTAATTAATTGTTGAATCTAAACTACTATTTTTACAATATATTATAATTCCACTATTATTTTCCTTCATCTTCTTCTTGACTAAAAACAAAACAAAAACCATCTTATTCTATACTTAAATAAACTAGAAATCATTTAAATCAAAACAGCATGTTCTGTCCGTGAACTATGAATGTCTTATTTTAAACGTGTAAAATAATTTGTGAAGTAAGATGGAATTTGAGAATTTTTTCAAAGGACATCTTAAAAAAAACATTACAATGAAGTTAATCTGAAAGTGCCTTCATATAGAAATTGCTTAACAAAATGTAAGTGTGATGACATTGTTAATCTTATAATTATGGTTATCAATTTAAGTAAAACTGAGAAATAATCCTGCCCTCTAGTGGTTAAAAGAAAATGAAAGCACCGTTTTGTTGTTACAGTAAATTCCATATTTGCACATATTTGAGAAGAAATACTAAAACCTTATATATTGCATCAACAAATAGACTTGTTTAAACTAAAAGTTTTGAATGTTGTTTGGGACATTTCATTCCTTTAGGAATTCAGTAAAACAAACTGCACTACATAAGAAATGTCACCATGTCTCTGCTTGTGAATGATATTATCAATATTGAATTCGATTATTTGATGGATTCTCTTTCCATTTGCATTTTGGTGAAAAATTTACCATATGGGGAAAATTTACAAAGTCTCAAAGTTTCCGGGGCCCCTGGATGGCTCAGTCGGTTGAGTGTCCCACTTCGGCTCAGGTCATGACCTCACAGCTTGTGAATTTGAGCCCCGCATCAGGCTCTATGCTGACAGCTCAGAGCCTGGAGCCTGCTTCGGATTCTGTGCCTCCCTCTCTCTCTGCTCCAACCCACTTGCATTCTGTCTCTCTCTCTCAAAAATAAACAAACATTAAAAAAAATTAACAAAGTCTCAAAGTTTCCTTGTTCAACCTCCTATCAATTTATATCACCATTCAGTTCTCCCCACTACCCCAACAAGCCCTCATCACGTTGTTTATCTCTGCTTAAAGGTTGGAAAACCTACATCTCTCTTTACTGGCATAGGACTCTCTGAAGGATCTGTATATATAATGCATTTATCACAATTAAATTAATATTTCCTATTTTATCCTTGCAATCTCTATATTCTTGATTATGTTAGATGATATCTTAAATGTATTTGTTCCCATGGGCTTCTACTACAAGAAAAGCAATATGTTTTTAGGTAAACATAGCATAGAAACTGTATCATAAAAGAGAAGATAAATGTGTACTGAAATATAAATATGGAAATATTTATTTACTCTGTGTGTGTGTGAAAGAGAGAGCGAGAGAGAGAGTGTGTGTGAGTGGGGAAGGGGCAGAGAGAGGGAGATACAGAATCTCAAGTAGGCTCCATGCTGTCAGAGCACAGCCCGACCTGGTGCTCAAACCCACGAACCAGGAGATCATGACCTGAGCCAAAATAAGAGTTAGGCACTTACCTGCCTGAACCACCCAGGCACCCCAAGATAGAAATCTTAAAATTCGGACTATTTCCATTTTTCCAAATCTGCACTGATTTTTTACTTATGACAGTCATTAACAAAAATCAAAACTAGCTTCCACTATAGAATCACAGTATTAAAAACCATTAGATATTTTAGAAATAACTATTTAAACTACATTTACAATAAATAATATTCAAAAAAGATCTATTGACATAGTCAAGGTTGTATATTTGGTTGGTTAGTTGGTTGGTTAATTGAAAGTCAGAACTCGATTGCAAAATATTACTTTCAATTTACCACCATACCTGCAAACATGATCTTCTATGGCTCATATTCTTGTCATACCCACATCCTAATCCTGAGAATCTCTGAATATACTACTTTACATAGAAAAACTAGGGATTTTTGAAATGAGAAGATTATCCTGGATTATTTGGATAGGCACAACATAATCACAGGATTCCATATTAGAGAAAGTCAGGAGAGTCAGAGTCAGAGAAGGAGATGTGATGACAAAGCAAAGAAGAAAGAGAGATTTGAAGACACTGTACCTTGAAGATGGCCCACAAGTCAAGGAATGCAGGTGGTCTCTTTAAATTGGAAGAGGAAGGAAACCTTCTCCTCTAGAGCCTCCAGAAGATTCACAATCCTGAAACCCATTGTATACTTCTGACATCAAGAACCATAATAAATTTGTATTGTTTTAAGCCACTAATTTTGCAGTAATTTGTTAAGCCACAATAAGACACTAATGCAACCTAACTAGATTCTAAATTCCATGATGTCTGGGATTATTTCTTCTCTTTTACTTATTCTATTGATTATCAAAATATGGTGCCTGAATTCACAATCTCAGTATCATCTAGGGACTTACTAACAATGCACATTAATCTATTCTAACCCAGGAAGACTTACCATAGACACCATGGAAGGGGCTCAGAAATCTGTATGAAGTTTGTGAACCACTGACTCCTATAAAGTCTTTCTTTCACCTAGTACAGGGAGGAACACAGACTAGGAATATAAACATATACTTTGACAAATGGAATTGAATTTTAAAACTGTCAATCAATACCTCCACTCTCCCTCCATAACATGATTGATAGATTTAATAAAATTTAAGTGTCCCAAAGACTTTTTCAATAAAGAAACAGGGAACATAACCTCTCCCCACAACTATGCACTTCCCCATTCAAATGGGATATAGAGTAAGAAAAAGGGTAAGTCTAGAGGAATTGGCAGGGTACTATAGATATTTCCTAATCTGCCAAAACCAGACTGGGAAGCAAGCAAGAGCAGACAATTTCTTTTATTAATAACAAATGTATTTAGTTTATCAAGTCAATAAATTAATGTTCTGAAGAATAATACCAATTCTATTTTTGGTCCTTTTTTTTTTAAATCACATAGGTATATGTGAAAATATTCTCTGTAAAACATTCAATCAAAATAAATAGATCAAACTAAAAATGACTCATTACTCATCACTTTCCCAGAATCCCCACCCTGGCTATAACCACCATCCTTAACAGTTTTATAGTTTTGAGTGCATGCTTAGGGTTATGAATTTATACAAAAGCTCATTCATACATTTACCCAATGACCCTCCCAACCAAACGAACAAACTCGTATTTGCAAGTCTCTTATCTTTACACATGTAAAATAGACATTATATATGAAAAAATAATCATATAAGGAAACAGAATATGTGTATGTGTATATTATATGTGCGTATTCACATACTATTCACACATACACACAGATATATGTATCTTTGTCTTGGAGTTCTATTTTGAAACACTTATGTGTATCTTATTTATTTTATAGGCTATATATTATTAAAAAGAGTTGGCATCCTAAAATCTGTTTTACTAATCCCCTAATGATGCATATTTGTATTTCCATAAAGTTTTCATAGCTTTGTAAACACATACACATATATTTACATATGCATATATACATATACATTGTGTCAATGGAATGTAACATGTCAATGAATTGCTGTGATCAGAATTATGCCATCAAGTCCTAATACATAATATGCATTTAATAAATGTTTTAAATAAATGAAGGGCCTTATGATCTAACAGTAACAGAATATAGTAGTGTCAGTACATTCGTACAAATATTGAGTATTATTACTAATGTCTGTTAATTTAGCAGATGGGAGAGTAACCTAATATTTGGTTTAACTGGATTACTAGTGAGGTTGAACAAATTTCCTTATTTTTATAGGTAAATATATTGTTCATGTCAAATTGTTCATATGTTTTGCCTTTATATCTCCTAAGAGTTTATTTTAGTTTTCAGTTAGATTGATTCTTATATGTAATAAACAAATTAGCTACTTGATGTTTTAAACAGTATGCAGTCCCTTCAAAAGTAGACGATTTCTCCTGTTGGAAGTGTTTTCAGTAATTGCTACATTACTTTCTACCTGGCACAATGACTTGCATGATATTTAATAAATGACCAAGAAAAGATACCTGAAAATTAAGTGGATATTCAAGCCTCTTTTTTCCACAGATTCCAAAAAGAGGACAAATAATTACTCTTTTTTATTTTGGGAATCAGTCAAAGGTCCAATGGAATAAATATAAAGTTGGTAATGCTAAACCTATTCAGCAAATGTAAAACTTTCTACTAGGGTATTTTTATCTGTAAGAAAATTGAAAGCTTTACATTTCAGTCAGATAAAAACAGGATTAAATGAATGTGAGGGAGAATGCATTTTAATTACTTGGATTCTGCTAAACAAAGAGTTTCATTTGGGGAAGTCAGCCAATATTTTATACAATATAGAAAAGTAATGCAATTCATACTGCTATAGATATGATTTAAAACTGCTAAGAGTCTAAACATGAAACCAAACTGGATGCTATTTGGAAGATAGGCTAATTCAGGAAGATCTTTTTGCGCAATTAGGAGCCATTATTTCTTATTTCTTCAGATTTGATTCCATTAGTAAAGTGGAAATCACATTGTGTTAACACATTGAGACAACCAGGAACTACTGAGGAGGGTGAGAAGTAAATACAAACCATCTGGGCATAGTCGTATTTTCTAAATAATTTTATCCACAATAGTAGTCACTAAGAAATTAACCAGATTTTCCTTGACTTACAAGGGGTTTATGTCCCATAAACACATCATAAGTGGAAAATATCTGAAGTCAAAAATGCATTTATATCCCTAATCTACTGAACATCACAGCTTAGCCTAACCTACTTTACATGTGCTCAGAACACTGACACAAAGCCTATATTATAATAAAGTACTGATGAGCTCATGTAATTTAATGAATACTGTATTGACAGTGAGAAACAAAATTGTTGTGTGGGTATGGAATGGTTGCAGGTGTATCGGTTATTTACCCTCGTGATTGCATAGCTAATTGGGAGCTACAGCTGTCACTGCCCAGCATCATGAAAGAGTATCGTACTACATGTAACTAGCCTGGGAAAAGATCATTATTCAAAATCTGAAGTACGGTTTCGACTGAGTGCTTACCACTTTTGCATCATCATAAAGTCGTAAAATTGTAAGTCAAACCATTGTAAGTTGGGAACCATCTGTATTTATCTTAATTGTATCTTAAAAATCTCTTTTATTTCCAAATAGGGGAGGGAGGATAAAACCCACACAAATTAGTGTCTCCCATTTTTCAGCATCTTTACATATACATGTTTAAAACCTGTTAACTACAGTGATGTGTTGATGTATTAAGTGATATTTAGGGTATTAAAATTCTTCTTAAATGGCAAGTCAGCATCGGCTTGTAGAAGGAAAAGCAGGGAAAGGAAGAAGAGAGATGATATTTGCAGTTGAGGAGTGAGGGAGGAAGGGGTAAATAAGAAATAAGCTGGACATTTAGGATTCACAAGTCATGAAACGGTGTTTTCTGACTAGTCAGTGTGCCGTTCAATTGCTAACAAAGATCTGCTTTTGCTGCCTTGTTGAGTGGCCAGTACCAATCTTTGCCCCTTGTTGTGTTCATTTATTCAATGATTCTTACGTGAGTCAATAATTGTGGGTTTTATTTGGTCAGGTTGTAAGCAAAGAAAAGACTAGATACACATTCACATTCAGATGCTTTGATTTTGACCTAAATGCTTTATCCAATCTTTCAAATCTTCTTTTTATTCACGTGAAATGAAGAAAACTGTATCTTCCTTACAGGATTTTCAGGGGATTTAATGACCTAAGTCATGTAAAATTTTTAGTACAGTACCAGGCATATGGTAAGAAATAAATAATTGACTTTAGATAATGATGATGATGGTGATGATGATGGGATGATGATGATGATGATGATGATGATGATGATGATGTTGACGACACTATATGCTTGGGAAAATAATTAACTTTCTTGTAGTCTGTAATTCGTCTATCCATCCTCTGAACAGAACAGGGTCATGGAAACCTGGACATTTAAAATCTTGATAAAATCTATCAGTTTGCTCTTCTATGGATCATGCTTCTGATGTTATATTTTAAGTATTCTTTGCCTAAGCCAAAGTCACAAATCTTTTCTCTAACTTTTTTCTACAAGTTGTAAAATTTTAGGTGCTACATTTAGATCTGTGATCCTTTCTCAGTTAATTATTGTTTATGGTGCACGGTTTGTATTGAAGTTCATTTTTTAACATATAAATATCCAATTATTCCATTCTCATTTGTTGAAAATACTTTTTATCACTGGATTGCCCTTACACTTTGTTGAAAATTAGCCATCTATGTGTGGTTATGGCTATTTATGTATGCTCTACTCTGTTCCATTATTTATCTGTTTTATGCCAGTAACACTGTCTTGGTTAAGGTAGTTTTAAAATAAATTTTGAAATAAGGTACTGTTAGTTCTTCATCTTAAAAGTAGTTTCAGCTCTTCTAGGTTCTTTTCATTGGCATATGTATTTTAGAATTCATTTGTCAATTTCCAAGAAATTTCCAAAACTAGACTATTTTTTTAAAGAGCAGTTTTAGGTTCCTGATAAAATTGAGAGGAAGGTATGGAGATTTCCTAGTTACCCTTTGTCCTCACCCATGCACAGCCTCATGAGTTACCAGTATACCCCATCAAAGTAATGTATTTGCTGTAACTGGTGAACTTCAATTGACATATTATCACGCAAACCCATACATTAGGGTTCACTCTTGGTGTTATATATTCTATGGGTTTTGACAAATGTATAATGGCATGTATTCACCACTGTATATCATACAGAATAGTTTCGCTACCCTAAAAATTCTTTGTTTTTCCTATTTATCCCTCCCTTCCCTTTTCCCCTGGCAACCACTGATCTTTTTCCTATCTCCATAGTTTTGCCTTTTCTAGAATGTCATACAAATGGATTCACACCATATGTAGCCTTTTTAGATTGGCTTCTTTCACTAAATAATATGCTTTTAAGATTTTATATATTTTTCATGGCTCGATAGCTGTTTGTTTTTGGTGTTGTGTGTGTGTGTGTGTGTGTGTGCGTGTGTGTTTATGGTTTGGGGGGTTTTGTTTTGTTTTTTCTTAGTGCTGGATATTCCACTGTATGGATGTGCCACAGTTTATATATCCCTTCACCTACAGAAGGGCATCTTGGTTGCCTCTAAGTTTTGGCAATTTAAATAAATCTGGTATAAACAACTTTGTGTACATAGTTTTTGTGTGTACATAAGTTTTCAACTCATTTGAGTAAATACTAAAGCGTGATTTATGGCTTATATGGTAAGAGCATATTAAGTTTGAAAGAAACTGCCAAACTTTCTTCCAAAGTGGGTTTACCAATTTGCACTCCCACTAGCAGTAAATGGGAGTTCGTGTTGTTCCATATCCCCACCAGCATGTGGTGCCAGTGTTCTGCATTTTGGACATCCTAAAATGAAATGTAGTAGTATCTCCTTGTTGTAATTTGCATTTTCATGATGACTTTATGATGTGGAACATCTTTTTATATGCTTATTTTCCATCTATATATATTCTTAGGTAAAGTGTCTGCTAAAATCTCTGGCCCAATTATTAATCCAGTTTTTGGTTTTTTTTTTATTGTCAAGGCTTTTCTTAAGTTTTTAATTCCAGGAAGTTAATATACATTGTTAAATTAGTTTCAGGTGTACAATATATGTCACCTCTTCATTATCTGTTCATCTTTGGATGGACACTTAGGCTACATCCATATCTTGACTATTCTTAATAATGCTGCTATAAATATAGGGGTGCATGTATCCCTTTGAATTAGTGTATTACTTGGGTAAATACCCAGTAGTGTGATTGCTGGATTATAGGGTAGTTCTATTTTTAACTTTTTGAGGAATTTCCATACTGCTTTCTACAGTGGTTGCACCTGTTTGTATTCCCACCTAACATTTCAAGATGGTTCCTTCTTCTCTGCATCCTTGCCAACACCTATTGTTTTTTGTGCTGTTGATTTTAGCCATTCTGACAGGTGTGAGTGAGGTAATACCACATTTTTAAGATTTTTCTGTACATTTTGGTTAACAATCCTTTACCAGATGTGTCTTTTGCAAATATTTTCTCCCAGTTTGTGACTTACCTTCTAATTCACTTGACCACATCTTTCAAGTAGAGAAAATTTCTGATTGTACTGAAGTCCAGCTTATCAGTTTTTTATTTCATTCCTTTGGTGTTATATCTAAAAAGTTAGTGCGAAGCCCAAGGTCATCTAGATTCTCCTATGTTATCTTCTAGGAGTTTTATAGTTTTGCATTTTACATTTAAGTCTATGATCAATTTTGAGTAAATTTTTCAAGTGGGTAAGGTCTGTCTAGATCCATATTTTTTGCTTATGAATGTCCAGTTGTTCCAGCACCATTTGTTGAAAAGATTTTCTTTGATTCATTGCCTTTGTTCCTTTGTCAAAGATCACTGGACTATATTTACAGGGTCTCTATTCTATACTTTCTATTTTACTCTATTGATCTATTTGTTTATTCTTTCACCGATACCTCATTCACTTGAATACCTGTAGCTTTATAATGAGTCCTGAAATTCCTGCTAGGATTTTTATTGGAATTGACTTGTATCTGTTGAACAATTTGGAGAGAAGTGACATCTTGACAATATTGAGTCTTTGGACATTTGAAGTCATTATAGCCCTATTTATTTAGATTTAAAAAAAATCACTCAGTGGTAATTTGTAGTTTTCAGTATACAGATCTTGTGCAGCTTTGGTTGGATCTGCAAATATGAAATCTGTTGAGATAAATCTAATGAAAAACATGTAAGACCCATACATTAAAAACTGCAACACATTGCTCAGAGAATTAAAGAAGACCTAAATAAACGGTGACATTTTTCCATATTACTTATTCATAAGAATCAGTAAATACTTCTTTTTTTTTTTTGCTATTCAAAATTACTTTTACTTTAGTTTCTGATCATTTATTGCTTATAAATAGACATACATTTTTGTACACTTATATCTTTATTATTTCTAGGAGCTTTTTGTAGTTTCCATCAGACTTTGTACATAAGACAATAATGAAAAAAAGATTCTAAAACCAAACAGCTCTGGCATGGATTTGATGTTATATTAACATAAGATCACAGCATTTTGGAATTAGCAAAAACTTATTATGATGAGCAAAAGCATTCAGCTCACTAGTTTTGTCTGGAACAAAAGACTTTACTATTTTAAGATTGATAGCCTAATATGTCTAAAGAGTCTAGTTAGATGATTCTTAGCAAAAAGTACTTAAATGAGTCATATTTTAGAAAGTAAATGAGCATGGAAAGCTCTCAAGGGGACTATTTTCACAATGGCAGTTCTCCAACCATTGTAACATTGGCCTTGAGCAGATGATTTTTCTAGGGAGCAATGATATGTCTGTGTGTGTGGGGGGGGGGGTGGTGGGACAACTTTGTAGTATTTTTTACAATCTTTTAGTAATAATGATATATATTGTATTAAATGAATTAAGTGCCTTGAGTAGAGGCTGCTCAACAAATAGCTGTTATTAATTAATATCAGTATTGTAGAGAGTGACATAGTTTACAAGGAGCTATCATATAATCACTTCTTATTATCACTAAATCAAAGTACTTTTGTATAGAAGAGAAAACTGTGTTTAAGTTACCTGTCTAATATTACATATCATAGGGATCATATCCAGTACTCAGACACAGATATGTTTTAGGAATGCTTTTTTATCATGATGTCAGTAACAACTGCCTTAAAACAAGAAAAAAATCAAAAGTGAATATGAATAGTATTTTCATTAAAGCACGTTTCATATAACTTTCCTAAACTAATGTTTTCTTTGGTATCATCCAACAGCCCAAATACAGACTTCCAAGAAAAGTGTTTGTTTTTTACCAGCAAAGATTTTGTAATAGCAAGGTTTGTTCCAGTATTTCATTTGAAGTAAATAGTTATGGCTAGGTAAGGTGGCCTACAACTTCACAACACAAACAGAATGTTTTCCCTGGATATCTGCCATCAATGCCCTTCTTGACTGCTTTTCACACTATGGCACTCCAAGTGTTTTCCTTTAAATATTACTGGCAAAATGTGTTGTGTCATTTTTTTCCCTTATTTTGGCTACTCTAAAATGCAGGAACTGACAATCATCTGAAGTATCAGCTCTACCCTATCTTCAAGTAAATCCTTATCAAGTAAGGCATTTTATTAGTACACTGAGCCTCAATAACCAGTGTGATGTGTAATTTGTTTTGTGGCCATACACTTAGTACCTGCTGTGGCTGAAGTAAGTACTAGTCTTTGTACCAATGGTAGCTGTTTTTGACCTCTCTTCATGTTGGTCTGATTTATATAGCTGAGCTTCTGATTCAGTTTCATATTCAGTTAATTTTGGTATTTATGTTGGAAATTAAGTCTACAAAGTTAAAGAGAAAGAGAATTCTCAGGAGACTCTTAATTGTATGCCTTGACAAGTTGAGTATATTGAAGCATAAGCACCATGAAAGCAAGGTCTTTGTTTAAAGCTATTATGTAGTACCTAAATCAGTGCTTTTTACACAGTAGGCACTGAATTAATACCTATTTGATGAATGAATTAAGTGGTAACATTTACTGATATAACGACAACTATTGGGGGCTTTAAGTGAAATATTACATGCTGAGATTTGGACATATTAATTTGAAAATGCTTTTTTTTTCCATTTATTTATTTTTGAGAGACAGAGAGACAGCATGAGGACGGGAGGGGCAGAGAGAGAGGGAGACACAGAATCCGAAACAGGCTCCAGGCTCTGAGCTGTCAGCATAGAGCACAATGCAGGGCTCGAACCCATGAACCATGAGATCATGACCTGAGCTGAAGTCGGACGCTTAACCAACTGAGCCACCCAGGCGCACCTGAAAATGCTTTTGAATCTTCAAAGTGGAGATGTGATTTAATCAGAGTTGAGAAACAGAAGAGGGAAGCAGTCTGAATAAGATAAATACTTAGAATCTTCTGCATATAGATGGAACATAAAGCCATGAATAAAAATGAGAACTGTACACTCTCCTTGAATAAAAGAAGAGGGCCTAGGACATCGCCTGAGTAACTCCACAGCCTACAAAGAGGTTGGAGGAGATAAGTCTAAAGGAGTAGCATTATCAAGGAACTGGTGCCTATGCATTTCATCAGCATGCTAGGGCCATCCACCTCATAAAAAAGATCATGTAAGCCATTAGGAGAACTTCAGAGTGGCAGGATAACAGAAAACAACAAAAAGAAGGAAAGTATGAGCTTTCTTTTCTAAGTTGTGAATAGCTGACTGTGTTTCTTGAGCAACATAATATGATGTCTGAACACATATGAGCAGGATTTAGGGTTTTAATCAAATACAATTTACAACAAAATTATCTAGCATATTTAATAATATGACTAATCCTTATTGTGCTTCATGGTAATTAGGCACAATGTTAAGCAGCTTGCATAAATATATGTGATTAGCATAATATTTATACAGCTAAACTCAATTGTTTTTTCATTGTCAAGTGAAGAATAGGGAGGCAAAAAATGTGGAAAAAAGGATTTTTTGGAGGCCTCTTCAAAACTCTTTGATAAATAACCTGGTAATATCCTTCTTTGCAAAGTAAAGAAGCTCCTTAGTCAAAATCCTTGATAATTGCTTTATAAGAAAAGCCAGGAAAAATTAGACTCTGAGTTTCATGTCCTGTCTTGGTTTAAAAATCTGTGATATCACTGACAATTAAAGGAGATACAAAGATGAGAGGGAAATAGTTTAGTAGAATTTAAACAAAGTGGCATATAATAAGAGAAAGGTCAGACCAAGGTAGATGAGGAAAAAGCCAAAGACAAA
Organism: Panthera tigris; assembly: GCF_018350195.1. Taxonomy (NCBI): domain Eukaryota; kingdom Metazoa; phylum Chordata; class Mammalia; order Carnivora; family Felidae; genus Panthera; species Panthera tigris. The sequence goes on along the minus strand of NC_056667.1, from coordinate 89,511,675 downwards.
TTGGAAAGACAGCATAATAAATATTAAGTGAAACAAGTAAGATTATGAGAGAATGTCAGAAATTATTTTTTGTCCTTCACAGTATAGTCAAACCCACTTCTGATTTTTTAGGCAAATCAGAGAAAACTCTATGGCTTCTCTCCACACGTTTAGGTAACATAAATTCCTGTAATAATTTCTGGTCATAAAAGTAGTATCAATTAAGAATGCCAGTCCAAGTTAATAATTAAAATTTATGGGAATGCAAACCGGTGCAGCCTCTCTAGAAAACAGCGTGGAGGTTCCTCAAAAAATTAAAAATAGACCTACCCTATGACCCAGAAATAGCACTGCTAGGAATTTACCCAAGGGATACAGGAGTACTGATGCATAGGGGCACTTGTACCCCACTGCTTATAGCAGCACTCTCAACAATAGCCAAATTATGGAAAGATCCTAAATGTCCATCAACTGATGAATGGATAAAGAAATTGTGGTTTATATACACAATGGAGTACTACGTGGCAATGAGAAAGAATGAAATATGGCCCTTTGTAGCAACGTGGATGAAACTGGAGAGTGTTATGCTAAGTGAAGTAAGCCATACAGAGAAAGACAGATACCATATGTGTTCACTCTTATGTGGATCCTGAGAAATTTTACAGAAACCCATGGGGGAGGGGAAGGAAAAAAAAAGAGGTTAGAGTGGGAGAGAGCCAAAGCATAAGAGACTCTTACAAACTGAGAACAAACTGAAGGTTGATGGGGGATGGGAAGGAGGGGAGAGTGGGTGATGGGTATTGAGGAGGGCATCTGTTGAGATGAGCACTGGGTGTTGTATGGAAACCAATTTGACAATAAATTTCATATATTGAAAAAAATAAAATAAAATTGAAAAAAATAAAATTTATAAACTTTAGTAATGATAAGGCTAACTTTTACTCTTATCATAACTTGGTCTCTGGCAGGGTGGAAAAGGAGTTATAATAGGGGTCTTTCTTCTACATTCTTATTCATATTTTCTAACTCTGGGTGTTACCCCTTCTGGGCTCAAAGAAAAAAAAAAAGGAGACTTACCTGGGGCCAGAAAAGTGCTTACTTGACTAATGTAGTTAATTAGTCAACATTTGGATCCAGCAGCTGGATCCAGAAATTCCACTTCTGGGTATATATGCTGAAAATAACTGGAATCAAGGGTCTTGAGGAGATATTGGTACACTTTCAAAGTGCCATTATTCAAAATAGTTATAAAGTGGAAGGAACCCAAGTGTCCATCTATGGATGAGTGGATAAACAAAATGTGGTATCTACAATGGATTTTTTTCTCATTCAATGGAATGTTTTTCAGCCTTAAAAATGTAGAATATTATGCAATATTCAACAACATGGATGAAACTTGAGGACCCTGTACTAGGAAAAATGAGCCAGTCACAAAAAAGATAAATACTGTACAGTTCCATTTATATGAGGTACCTAGAGTAATCAAATTCATAAAGACAGAAAATAGCAGTTGCCTAGGGTGCGAAGGAGGATGTGCTTTCATTACTCAATAGGTATAGAGGTTCAGTTTTGCAAGATGAAAAGTTATGTAGATGACTGCACAATAGTGTGAATGTACTTAACGCTACTGACCAGTACAATTACAAATGGGTAAAATGATAAATGTTATGTTATATGAAAAATATTTTCAAAAAAGAGAGATAGACCCTAACATATAAAATAAAAAAAGATCGATAAATTTAAAAACTGAAAATCATAAAATGTATTTTCTCCAATCAAACTGGAATTAATTTGAAATAAGTAATTAAAAGACTTCTGAATTACCTCTCATATATTTGCAAATGAAATAACACACACCAAATAACCATGGGTCATTGACAAACTTAAAATTAAATACAAAAAGCAAAGTAATTTTAATTGAATGGAAATAAAACATCAGATTTGAAAGGTGCAGGTGAAGCAGTTAAGTGAAATATATAGCATCTAATACATATATTAGAAAGGAAAAAAGATCACGAATCCATATCAATTTCTACCTTAAGAAATTATAAAAAGAAAAAAAACTAAATAAAACCAATTTGAGAGAAAAATAAAATAAAGATCAGAGTGAAAATTAATAAAATTAAAAACCAGAAAAATAAAGAAATTTACTGAAAGTAAATGCTACTTATTTGAGAAGATCAATAAAAATAATAAGTCTCTAGCCAGAATGATGATGAATAGAGAAAAAACATAAATTAATAGAGGGAAAACATAAATTACTAACATCATAAAAGAGAGAGATGTCATTACTAGAGTTTCTACATATTTTAAAGGGTAATAAGTATATTGGAAACTACTTTATACAAATACAGATATCTTGAAACAAACTTCAGAGCTCACTGAAGAAAAAACATTACCTGAATAGCCCTATGTCTATTTAAAACATCAAATTTGTAAGTAAAAATCATTAAGCAGAGAAAACTACAAGATCAGTTTCACTCATGAATTATATTCATTATTCGAGAAAAATAATACAAATCTTACATAGAACATTACAGAAAATTGAATTGGAAAGGAGAGGAAGACTTTACAACTAATTTTTTGAGGCCAGATTTATAATGGTACCAAAACCAGACAATAAAATCAGAAATACCCCACATGAACATCAGTAAAAATATTCAAAACTATATTTTAGTAAAATTAAATTAAAAAAAAAAAAAAAAATATATATATATATATATATATATATATATATATATATATATGTAAATAATACATCATGAACAATTTGTTTTGATCCATGGGTATGAGGTTGGCCTAATATTAAAAAAATAGATCAATGGAATTCACTATATTAATAAACAAGTAAAAAGAAAAGAAACTTAATCATTTCAGTCCATGTCGAAATAGACTGACAAAATCTGGCATGATATTTTGCTGATAAAAAGACTCTCGGTAGGGGCGCCTGGGTGGCTCAGTCGGTTAAGCGGCCGACTTCGGCTCAGGTCATGATCTCGCGGTCCATGAGTTCGAGCCCCCGTCGGGCTCTGTGCTGACAGCTCAGAGCCTGGAGCCTGTTTCGGATTCTGTGTCTCCCTCTCTCTGACCCTCCCTCGTTCATGCTCTGTCTCTCTCTGTCTCAAAAATAAATAAAACGTTAAAAAAAAAATTAAAAAAAAAAAGACTCTCGGTAAAGTAGAATTAGAAAGAAATTTCTTCAACTAAATAAAATGCATCTACACAATAACTACAGCTAACATCATCTTTGAATGCAAGTACAGAAAATTTGCCACTGAGACCAGGAAATAAAAATTAAGATGTCTACTGTCACAACCTATAATCAACGTTATACTGAAATTTCTAGCTAGAGGAATAGGGCAAATAAAGAAATCGAAGACATTCATATTGAAAAAGAAGAAGGAGACTGTCCTTACTTACGAATGGAAGATCATCTATATAAAAAATCTTTTGGTTATTTACAAAATGCCATTAGAACAAATAAGGTATTAGCACAGCAGTAGAATATAAAATAATTGTACAAATTACATGATATTTCTATATCTTACATTAGCATCAATTATATGGAAAACTTAGGGAGAAATCTAAATGTGCAAGTTTATACACTACAAACTACAAAATATGTGGAATTTTTTTAAGTAGAGAAATATATCATATATACAGAGATCAGAAATATTTTTAAGGTATCAATTATCTCCGGATCCAATGCAATTTAGATCAGTCTCAGATTTCTTTCTTTCTTTTTCTCTCTCTTTTTTTTTTTTTTTTTGTAGAGATTAACAAGTTACTTCTAAATTCAAAGGGCCTAGAATAGAATTTTTTTAAAGGAAGAAAAAGTGGAAGAACTACATGCATTCTAATTACAACAACCATGACAGTGTGGTATATGCATCAAATAGATAGATAAATGGAATGTAATAGGGAGTACAGAAACAGATCTACACATATATAGTCATTTGATTTTTAACAAAGGTACAAAGGCAGATCAGTGGGTGGGGGGGGGGGGGAAACAATTGTCTTTTTAATCATAGTGCCTGAAATTTTATAACTTTATATGCAAAAATAAATGCACTTGTTTCTATAGTTTCACATTTACACAAATTGACTCAAATGGATTAACACTTAAATGTAAAACCAAAAACTACACAACTTCTAGAAGAAAACATATGAAAAAGTCTTAGTGAACTTTGGTTTGGCAAAGGTTTCTCAAATACAACACCAAAAGTGTAATTCATAAAAGACAAAATCAATACACTGAAATCCATCCGAGTTAAGAACTACTCTAAAACACACTGTTAAGAGAATAAAAGAGAAGGCACAGACTGGGAGAAAATAAATTCTAGTCACATTAAGGGCCACATATTCAAATATATACAGAATCCCAAAATAAAAAGAAATCAAACAAGCCAATTATAAATGGGCAAAAACAGTTTTCAACTAACACTTAAAGAAAATATATAGATGACAAATAAGAACACTAAAAGATGCTTCACATCATTAGTTGAAAGAGAAACTAAAACCACAGTGAGATATCACAACAAACCTATTGTCTAAAACCCAAAAAGACTAAAACATGCCAAGTGCTGCCAAAAGAGCGGAGTAACTGAAAGTCTCATACCCTTTTGGGAAAGAGGTAAATAATTTGGCAGTTTTTAAAAGTTAAACACATGCAGAACTCCATCATTTATTTCGTGTACTCCTTGATGGAATGAAATATTCAGTAACTAAAAGGAATGAACTATTCCTGTATGCAATGAAGTGGATGAATATCAATGATTATGCCTAGTTGAAGATGCCAGAAAAAATAGAGTATGTACTGTAGGATTCTGTTTATATAAAACTGTAGAAAAGACAAACTAATCCACAGCAACTGAAAACATATCAGTGGTTGCCAGTGATCAGAGTGAGTGGTAAGAGGCAGGAGGAAGGGATTGGGTTGATGCAAAATCCATTATCTAGATAGTATACATATGTCAATACCCATCAAACTATAAACTTTAACATGAACAGTTTATTTTATATCACTTATGAATCAGTATTTTTTAATGAAGGAGAAATAAAGACATATTCAGATAATCAAACACTGATAGAATTTATCATCAGCAGATCTACGCTACAAAAAATTGTTAAGGAAAAGATTTTAGAAGAAAAATTGTACCAGAAATTTGGTACTAAGTGTAATGAACATTGGAAATGATAAATATGTGATAAATATATTTTCTCTTTTTAAAATCTCTCTAAATGATAACTGACTGAAAAAAGATAACTGACTGGATAAAGACAGACAATAGAGTGTATTTGGGGTATAGGACATATGTGGGAATAAAATATATAAATACATAGCACAAAAAATAGGAAAGATAAATGAAATTACAGTGTTGTAAAGTTCTTGCACTAAAATTGAAGCAGTATAGTATTACTTGAAAGTACACTGTGATAAGTTCATGATGTGCATTCTACACTGAAGCAACACTAAAAACTAAAATAAACAAAAATTAACAAATAAACAAACAATACAAGTAAAAAAGAAGGTGTAGCTTTTAATCAATAGTTGAGATAAAATGGAATCATAAAAATGATTAGTCCAAATGAAGGTAGGAAAGTAACAGAAAAGCATAAAAAATACATAGGAAAATAATGATATTTAGCTAGATAGAGAATTAAGCCAACCAAATCAATTACTAGATTCAGTTGTATAAAAATTTCAATTCAAAAGTGGAGATTGAAAACAAAAGTGATTAGGGGCACCTGGGTGGCTCAGTCAGTTGAGTGTCTGACTTCTGTTCAGGTCATGATCTCACAGTTCAAGAGTTCAAGCCATGCATCAGGCTCTGTGCTGACAGCTCAGAGCCTGAAGTCTGCTTCAGATTCTGTGTCTCCCTCTCTCTCTGCCTCTCCCCCACTCCCACTCTGTTTTTCTCTCTCTCAAAAATAAACATTAAAAAATTTTAAAATTTTGATTAAAAAATAAATTTTCAACTATATGCTGTCTACAATAAATCCATATGAAATATAAGAATGTAGTTAAAAGATATAACACGTTATAACATGAAAACATTTTTTTTGTTTTCTTTTTGAAATTTTTATTTAAATTCTAGTTAGTTAACATACAGTGCAATATTGGTTTCGTGAGTAGAATTCAGTGATTCATCACTTACATACAACACCCAGTGCTCATCACAGTGCCCTCCTTAATGTCCATCACTTATCTAGCCCATCCCCCCCACCTCCCTCCATCAACCCTGTTTGTTCCCTGTCATTAAAAGTCTCTTACGGTTTGGTTTGTTTCCCCCCTCTCTCTTTTCTTAATGAAAATATTTAATAAAAAATATAAAAAGCTGAAGTGGCTATGTCACTGCAAGGCAAAGGAGATTTGAAAGCAAGAACCATTACAGAGATTTGAGATTTGTATTTGTAGTTCTGGGAGTTTCTAATAATTAAAATGAATGCAAATTTACTGAGTTTTAAGGGAATTATACTTTCAGAGATACTTTAACCTGGGAACAGGGGCCTACTATAGCTCAGCCCTAAGCAAATCTCCAGCTCTTAAACAAGAATAAGAAGAGTTCTGCTAAAGGATTATGGACCCAACTTTACTTCTCCTAGCTCTGGCCACAGTTAAACTGATCAAAATAGACCCTTTCAGAGAACAGAACTAGAGATAAACATACACAGAATTCAGAATTCATGCCATGGTCAGGAGGGAGAATAGTTGAGATCTCACTCCAGATAAACAGGATACGTGCAGAACACTGAATTTTGCATGCTGTGTGTCTTCTTTTCACCTTTAAATGGTGTTTGATACTATAATTAACCTGCCTGTGTATTTTGTTGTTATTGCTCCTGTTTCTACATGACCGTATATTGAAGGTATTATGAGTAGTTGTTGATTATTAAGCAAAAGGATTCTGGACCATGATAAACTACATCCACACCTGATTTGAGGAAAACATAGTGAGCATTCCTGATTCAGAGGACTTTTGTCCCATAACATCAATTTAGGGTCATCTACCTTTGGCAGTTGGTGAGGGCATTTTTTACTGTATGTAGAATAATCACAATATTCTACATAATATTAGTAGCCATACTATTAGTAGTAGTTATCATTTACTGAATAACTACTATTTGTCAAGCATGATACTAGCCTTTCAAGTTGGATCATTCCATTTAATCCTTTAGATAATTCTATGAGACAGACATCATTATTATTCTCACTTTTACAGATGCTTAAACAAAACATCAGATTAAAAAATAAAACTAGCTCAAGATTCTACAGTTATGGAAATGTCATACCTGGAATATGAAGCCACGTACCCCAATTATTAAATACCAGACCATATATAAATTAGGCTTGGATGTTCTTGATTATGCATGCTTGAAAAGAAAGGGGTGCGTGTTTGTGTGTGTGTGTGCATGTATGCACATGGCATCTTTCTACCTTGTAGCAAGAAGATGCCTAAATTAATCAGGTAATTTCATTTAAGTTACCCTTGGCAAGATAATGTGTAAGGTCTTCAGTTCTTTCCTAATGACAATGAAGATATTACACAGCATCTTTTATTAATTAATTGGTTGATTCAGCATATATATTCATGATCCCTTTCTACTAAGCTAAGGTACTGAAGATTCAGTTAAGATAAAATAGATTTTAGCCCCACCCTCAAGTCTTATGTAGAGTAAGGCTTTAAGACAGAATCAATAAATAATTGTTAAGTAGGTGATTTAAATATGAATCAAAGTTTCTAGACCAAAAGTAATGAACTACAGTTGGACACATGGCTTTAAACTTTGTGTACAACAAATAACTAGAGAAACGATAAAGATTTGAGGACACCCCCCCCCCCAACTATTTATTATTTGGTGTCCTCATTTGAAGCCCAAGGAACTGATACAAAGAAAAACTCTTTCATTTGAAATTTTACTTCTTAAATTTAGGCCAACAGTCAAATAAATGAGCAAAGAATCTTTTGAAGCCAAATGTGGCCCAGATTTTTTTCTTTTAAGAAATATCTTTCTTTCTCTTGTTTTTTTTTTTTCTTTTTTTGACCTGACTTAAAACTCATAGCTTCCATATCTAGAATGGATAAAATAGTATGAAATAGGCACTTAGTTATGGAACAACTCCTCACAAGTCACGATCAACCTCAACTGCAGATTTTGTTTCTAAGTTATGCCCTTATTTCTTATGCCCAATCAAAATGAACATTTCTGAAATTCTGTTCACTGAGGGCTTATATTTTGTGGTGTTTTAAAATAAGTATCAGTTGGCCTGATTCTTCAAGATACATGAAATTCAAGCAGGTTATGCTATATGTGCTTATGTAAAGTCATGGTATTTAAAATATATAAAATCATTTGTTCGCATTCATTTCATTATCTGAACTGACCTAAAATGACTAAGCAGTAACAGATAAATGAGGTTATTCCCTATTTTTGATTGTTCATTAAGTACCAGTAGGTGTATTTGATTCATGTTTACTAGAGAAATAAAGATAGAGACCAATAAAGATTGTGTCCAATAAAGATTGGCTATTATTTTACACAGGCTGAGCCTTTTGCTAATGTCTTGATAGATACGTCCTCTACTGTTTTAAGTATTTATTTAAATTCCAACTAGTTAACATACAGTGTACTCTTAGTTTCAGGTATACAAAATAGTGATTCAACACTTCTATGCAATGCCAGATGCTCATCACAAGTGTACTCCTTAATCCCCATCACCTATTCAACCTATCCCTCCACCCACCTCCCTTCTAGTAACCATCAGTTTGTTCTCTATAGTTTGTTTCTTGGTTTGCCTCTCTCTCTCTTTTTCCCCTTTACTTACTTTGTTTCTTAAATTCCATATATGAGTAAAATCATGTGGTATTTGTCTTTCTCTGACTTATTTCACTTAGCATTATACTCTCTACCTCCACCCATCTTATTGCAAATGCAAAAGATTTCATTTTTTAATGGCTAATATTTCATTGTGTGTGTGTTTATGTATATACATGTGTATATATGTATATGTGTGTGTGTATATATATATGTATACACACACACCACATCTTCCTTATCCAGTTATCAGTTGATTCACACTTGGGCTATTTACATAATTTGGCTCTTATAGATAATGCTACTATAAACACTGGGGTGCATGTATCCCTTTGAATTCGTGTTTTTGTATTCATTGGGTAAATACCTCCTAGTGCAATTGCTGGATCATAGGGTAGTTATATTTTTTAAATTTTTTGAGGAACCTCCATACTGTGTTCCAGAGTGGCCACACCAGTTTGAATTCCCACCAACAGTGCACATCCTTGCGACTTGTTTCATCTGTTGTTGATTTTAGCCATTCTGACAGGTATAAGGTGATATCTCTTTGTAGTTTTGATTTGTAACTCTCTGATTATGAGTGATGTTGAACATCTTTTCACAGTCTCTTAGCCATCTGTATGTCTTCTTTGGAAAAATGTCTGTTCATGTCTTCTGCCCATTTTTTAACTGAATTATTCATTTGGGTGGTATTGAGTTTTATTAAGTTCTTCATAGATTTTGGATACTAATCCTTTACCAGATATGTCATTTGCAAATAACTTCTCCCATTCCATAGGCTGCCTTTTAGTTTTTTTGACTGTTTCCTTCACTGTGCAGAAGTTTTTATTTTGATAAAGTCCCAATAGTTTATTTTTGCTTTTGTTTCTCTAGCCTCAGAAAACACATCTAGAAAGAAGTTGTCATGGCTGATGTCAAAGAAGTTACTTACCTCTGTTCTAGAATTTTTATAATTTCAAGCCTCACATTTAGGTATTTAATCTGTCTTTAATTTCATTTTGTGTATGGTATAAGAAAGTGGTCCAGTTTCATTGTTCTGCATGTTGCTGTCCAGTTTTCCCAACACCATTTTTTGAGAGACTGTGTTTTCTACATTGTATAGTCTTTCCTATTTTGTCTCAGATTAATTGACCATACAGTTGTAGGTTCATTTCTGTGTTTCTTTTAAAATTCTGTTCTATTGATCAATGTGTCTATTTTTGTGCCAATATCATACTGTTTTGATAATTACAGCTTAGTAATATAACTTGAAATCCAGAATTGTGATACCTCCAACTTTGTTTTTCTTTTTAAGGATTGCTTTGGGTATTTGGGGTCTTTTGTGGTTCCACACACATTTTAGGATTGTTTGTTATAGCTCTTTGAAAAATGTTGTTGGTGTTTTGATAGGGATTACAACAAACAGAAATTCAGGACCAGGTGGCTTCACAGGTGAATTCTACCAAACATTTAAATAAGAGTTAATACGTATTCTTCTCAAACTATTACAAGAAATATAAAAGAAGGAAAACTTCAAAATTAATTCTATGAAGCCAGAATTACCCTAATACCAAAACCAGATAAAGACACCACTAAAAATGAGAACTACAGGTCAGTATCCCCAATGAACACAGATGCAAAAATTCTCACTAAAATACTAGCAAAACAAATTCAACAATAGATTAAAAAAATAATTCACCAAGATTAAGTGGGATTTATTCCTGGGTTGCAATGGTGGTTCAACATTCATAAATCAATCAATGGGATACACCACATTAATAAAAGAAAAGAATCACATAAACATTTCAGTAGATGCAGAAAAGAAAAAAAAACTTGACAAAGTACAACATCCATTAGTGATAAAAACCCTCACCAAAGTAGGTTTAGAGGGAACATACTTCAACATAATAAAGGTAATATATGAAAAATCCACAGCTAGTATCATCCTTAGTTGGGGAAAACAGAGATTTTCCTCTAAGGTCAGGAACAAGATAGGGATGTTCAGTCTCACCACTGCTATTTAACATAGTATCTGAAGTCCTAGCTACAGCAATCAGACAACAGAAAGAAATAAAAGGCATCCAAATCAGCAAGGAAGAAGTCAGACTTTCACTATTTGAAGATTAAATGATTATATTTATATTTATATATATAAAGTTCAGAGACTTTACTGAATTCATTTATCAGTCCTACCAGTTTTTTTGGTAGAATCAAAAAAGTCTCAAAAAAGTAAAGTTGCTGGATACAAAATCAAAGTACAGTAATTTGTTGCATTTCTGTACACCAATATGAAGCAGCAGAAAGAGAAATTAAGGGATCAATACCATTTAAAATTGCAACAAAAAACATAAATTACCTAGGAATAAACCTAACCAAGGAGGTAAAAGACTTGTACTCTAAAAACTATAAAAAACTGAGACAAGAAATTGAAGATGACACAAAGAATTGGAAAGACATTCCATGCTCATGGATTGGAATAGCAAATATTGTTAGAATTCTATACTATCGAAAGCAATCTACACATTTAATGCAATCCCTATCAAGATACATCTTTATTGTTTCTCCTTTTTTAATGTTTATTTATTTATTTTGAAACAGAGAGAGATAGAGAGGGAGCAGGGGAGGGGGAGAGAGAAAGAGGGAGAGAATCCCAAGTAGGCTTTGCACTGTCAGCATGGAGCCCAATATGGGGCTGGACCCCATGAACCGTGAGATCATAACCTGAGCTGAAACCAAAAATTGGACTCAATCAACTGAGCCACCCACACACCCCCATACTTCTTTATTTTTTCACACCCAGCTCAAATAACAGATAGTTTGGAAAGGTTTTTGAGAATTCAATGGAAGGATGACTTTCTGTTCAATTTTGTAAGTCTTATAATCACTTATAGAAGCTACTGAATTGATCAGTTGACCTTATGAATTGAATTTTTCTCAAGTATTGGATATACTCTCAGAAACATTTTGGTCACAGAAATGTAACATTTATCATGTCATGTAAAGAGCTTAATGAAGCCATGCATTATAGAATTTTCTCTTTGGTATACCTAATATTCAATCTTTAAAAACTTATCAACTTGTAGGTATGGAACATATCAACATACCAACTTGTAGGTATGGAATCTCCTTATTGTTACATTTAACTTCACTGCTTCTCTACTTTTTCAAGTCTTTGTTTTAAAAAAAAATTAATGTGTTTTTTGTCTTTTGTTTTTTTGGTTTTTCTGAGAGAGAGAGAGAGAGAGAGAGAGAGAGAGCGAGCGCACGAGCAGGGGAGGGGCAGAGAGACAGGGAGAGACAGACTCCAAAGCAGGCTCCAGGCTCTGAGCTGTCAGCACAGGAGGGGCTGGAACTCATGAGCTGCGAGATCATGACCTAAGCTGAACTCAGATGCTTAACTGAGCCACCCAAGAGTGCCAACTCTTTTTTTTTTTTTTTTTTTCAATGAGAGTAACTATTGTAGACAAGAGGAAAGCTGGGAGCAAACCCTAATGCATTATTACAATAATACATTCTTTTATGTAAATCTAATTAATATTGAGATCTATATACACTATATTCCCCTAAATGCACATAAAGAACACCTCTCTGGAAAGTTTTGGTGGTTTAGTAGGTTAAGCGTCTGACTCCTGCTATCAGGTCAGGTCTTGATCTCAGGTCAAGAGTTCTTGATCTCAGGTCGTGAGTTCAAGCCCCACATTGGGCTCTGGGCTGGGAATGAAGCCTATCTTAAAAAAAAGACAAAAAAAACCACAAAACAAAATAAAGAATATCCCTTCAAATGAAACCTGAGTAGGAGTATATAAATGGTTTTACATGGGAAAGAATTGTATAATTGACTTACATTTGGGAATATTTAGAAATTATTCATTGAACATCTACTATATACAAATATACAAAGAGAGTAAACATACAAATTAGTTAATATATTATCTAGTATAGGGAATTCAAATGATATAGAGAAAATAAGCAATATAAATTGAAGAAATGATTTCAAGTGAATATAGACTTAACTAAAATTCATATGTTTAAAGTCCCATTTCAGAGAAATCAGTGCAGATCTCCACTGAGCCTATGAGAGAAGTCTAGGATATATACTTCTTTTAAGTCTTATAGCAGATTTGTGGTTATTATAAATCTGAGCTGGACAGATTGTGAACAAAAAAATCTGAATTGAGGCTGTTTTATTCCACCTTAACATAGGAAATAATTTTGTGTTATAGCAAAAGAAAGAAAACAAGTAGCCTTATTATAAGGCATGTACTTTGTATTTATTAGGTATTTCTGTTTTTTAAGGTCAAAATGAGAAATTTAATTCTCACATAGAGGAAATCCCCACCTTAAGCTTTTTTCTGCCTATGCTTCTATGTAAACATGGAAGAGAAAAGATCAGCATCTAAGAAACAGAGGCCTCTGTTTCCCCAAATTCCTGTATGTGTAGACATGTGTGTAAGGGTGCTTGTGTGAACAAATGTGTGCATGTGTGTCCACACACATCTATACTCACACAGAGTTCTACTTAACCCAGAGGAATATATACATCCATGGAGAAATTTGGAATCAAATCTTTGTTTGGGGGTGCCTGGGTGGCTCAGTTGGTTAAGCATCCCCCTTTGGCTCAGATCATGATTTCATGGTTTGTGAGTTTGAGCCCCACATAGGGCTCTGTGCTGACAATGCAGATCCTGCTTGGGATTCTCTCTCTCTTTCTCCCCCCACCCCATACTCAGTCTCTTTGTCTCTCTCTCTCTCTCAAAAGAAATAAACATTGAAAAAAATATTTGTTTTTCCCACCAGTTGAAAATATCCACATGATCACAGGCAACCTGTTCTGAAGAGAAATGAGTCCTTCAGCTCTCCATATTTAATGGATTGAGAGGTGGGATAGAAAGGAGCCTAATGCTTTTTAAGGAATTATTTTTCTCATGTAACTTTTCTCTCATTCTCTGCAGGAAAGGGATGGAAAATGTTCTGAATTCCTCTGGAGTAGTTACATACAAATTCACTTATTTTTCTTCCCATTTTACTAATAAGGCAAACAGACTTTTCTACAATAACAATGTCATGGTTTATTTATTTCCAAAAACATGCTGCTCTCTTTTTTCTGATATATTTCATATTTTTCAAAATCAAAAAAGTCCACAGTCAGAATTTCCAGCATAAATGAAATTTCTCTTAAAAAAACCTTTAACATAAAATTTCTTCTGCTGTGTCTCCTAGTACCTTAAAAATAGGTTTATTTGTGTGATCATTATTATTGTCATCACCTATTTCCTCAATCAGACTGTAAGTTCTATGTTTTTCTTGAGAATGATTTTCCTAGAATCCAGACTCCATGTCTTTCTTATTGAAAATGATTTTTCTAGAATCTAGCAAAGTGCCCTATTCTCAATAAGCAATTTTTGAATGGATAAATTAATTGACATATCTTAATTCTGTTTCTGAACCTCTAAAAATATAATGGTATATTTAAATCTGTAAATTAGGAGAAGGCCTCTAAATAAAATTTAAAAGAATGATTTTATGCACATAAAAGTATTACTGAATTATTATGAACATTCTATCAAGTCTAGCCTTAGACTGAGGGAACCTAACATGCATATTTGACAGGCTACTGTCCTGAACACATACAATCTTGATCAGCCCAATAAAAACTGAGGTAAATATAATCTTTGTTCACAGAGTCAGACATATTTTATTCTATAAACTTAGTTCTTCACATATTTGTAAATAATTATTTCCTGGAAAAATTAAGTATAAAAAAGTAACATATCCCAGGTAATTATCAATTGTCTATGTTCAGCTGCATAACAAATAAACATAAGATATATTCCATAGGATAATGAATGACTATTTTTAAACAAAGAATCAAAATAAAGCCTAAAATATCATTATAGTCAGTGGAATATACTTCAGAAAAAATTTGCCCAGATAATGCAATACATTAATTTCCTACCCAGGTAGTTAGGAGATCTGGAAATCAAAGATTATGTTTCATCTTTGTGTTAAAAGCCAAATCATTTCAAGGCTAAAGCAAGCACTTTCATTTTTCTAAAGAGGAATCATGACTCCAGAGACAATCTTGCTGACTGCTTCTCAGACCAATGTTTTTTCTTTGTTTTTGTTGTTAAAATTTAAGTAAGTTTCATGTGTTCAGTATCTTTTCTTCAGAGTTTTAAATTATTTTCAGGTACTAAAACTCTTTTTTTTCTCCCCACCTCAATTACTGCTGGTTCTGAATACCCACAAGTAGTGTGCCTTTATCATTTCTGCTTTGAATTTTACCCTTTTATAGCCTCAGTGGATGATTTTATTAATTTTTAAATTTATTTGGAAAACCTAACAAAGAGAAATCTTAGTACTGCATACAAGTAATCTCCTTCCTTGCAGGGCATTGCTCTTGGGTAACTGCCATCATTAAGAGCCTCGACCAAACACTATACAGAAAAATCTCTTGACCCTTTCACAATTTCTTCCTTCATTTGGCAAAATGTGATTTGTTCACATAAACGTGGAACAATATCAGGTTAGCTGAGAGTTTTATTCTAGTGCCCTACAATTTGATTTAAAATAATATTTTGGTAATTTTGTGAATTCATGTCAAATTAATGAATCATACTGTTGATGTTATTTAAAACATGTAGGAGTTTATACAAACTATTATTGCAAGGAGGTTAAAAATTCTTCAGTTTAAGAGAATTTGTCCACTTCCTCTATCGGTATTGTTATAGTAATGATGGCCCAGATGGGAGTGAACATCATTAGCCTAAACTGGTTGAGCACTATGGGCAATGGCCTAACAAGAAATGATGCCTCCTCAAGCAAAAATGGCAGAAAAAGTAATCAAAGTAATCTGACTTTTTGCTCTTTCAAAATGCTCTAAATGATCCAGAATCCGATCCTCCCTCTCACTCTGCCATTGCAACTCCCTTGCCATTTTATCCCTTAAGTGAAGAGTGAAATTGAAATAGACTACTTCTCCAATCAGACCCGGGCTTATTTTCCTTTTTTATCTTATTTTTATTTTTCAAGTGTTACAAAAAAAAAAAGGCTATACCACAAGAGTAAGAATGCTATTTGGTCAAAATCCTATAATTTCCTGTTAGCCTATCTGAGGATTTTTTTTTAATCTACTAGAACTACTAAATTATACCTGAGAAGTAGGAAACTTTTTCAGTAGATATACCTGTAGCTTTGGAACATTTTTCTTGCCACTTAAATTTATTTTATGATTTAAAAAAATATTAAAGATTATAGACTATTTATCCAGTTGGTATACTTTGAGATCTATTGGTAATCTTATCCTAGGTCTATGACAGTTCTAAGATTATATTCTGTAATTTACTAAATACTTAGGGGAAGAAAATAACTCAGCTTCTCTAATCATGATCTGAGAATCTCAGCTTATAGATGTCAATTCACATTGACTAAACCACGAGGTTATTGCCCGGGATCTAATTCTGTCACATATAATATAGGGATCCTGGTTCTCCCAGCCCATAAGTTCTGGAGTTTACTAAAACTTTATTTCATAGTAATACTAGAAGAAACATTTCACCTATCAGCCATAATAATCCACTGAGCCACATCTGGGATCATGATATAAGGAAACCTAGTATCCTCATCTGTTTCCTCTTCAATAATATGGGATGTACTGCAATCATGTCATACTGCATAAGGCCTTAATTTTTATGGTTTCTTTGGGCTTTTGAGAGGTTGCTTCCATTAGGAATGGAGAATTCACCAAACTTACATACTTCCCCGTGTCAGTCATAAATACTTCCCAATCTCAAAAGCATAAAACAACAAAAGTTTGTTTCTTCCTTATGCTACATGTCTATTATAAGTCAGAAGTGGGTAGAAGTGGGGAAGTCCCCTAATCAGCCTCCCAAGAATCAGGTTGATAGAGAAGCCTCCATCAAATGTTGAATGCCATTTCAGAGGAAATGTTATTCCTGAGGTTTTGAACTGTCAAGTAAATGCCTGGCATGTAAATGTCATGCATCACTTATGCTTATATATAATTCATAGGCCTGAACTACTCAACTGTTCCCACTCAACCATAAGCCGAGCCAGAAGTGAAATCCCACCATTTCTCCCAAAAGGATAAGGGAATAGAAATATTTGGTAAACAGCATCAGTGGTTACTAGGCTTCCTTTCTATCAAAAACCCACCTTCCTTTCCACACTCAAAATGTGTTACCTCCCTTCTCGCTTTCAAGGGAAACAAGCAAAAGTCCCATACAGTTCCTGCGCCAAGTCAGAGTCCAGAAAGTCAGAAAAATAGATGCTAGTCTGAGACTCTGGGTATGGCTCCATATGCAGAAGGTTGAGCCAAGAGTTGTTTTAAATTTTAAGTCACAAACTGTCTTAATTCACATTTATCAATTTTTGGGGGGCTTTCCACAAACATAGCTTCCTACTTTTAGCTTCTAGTAAGTTCCATGTAATAACAATTTCCCAGAGTATTTTTGTTATGTTTTTGGAGACATGCTTCTCTATAACTTTAAAATTTTATGGTGCACTGGGCCTATCAGTGTTCAGAAGCCATACATCTTTCCTCTGAAAGAATCTCATGGACATTATCTCAAACAATTTAAGTTTTAGCAATGAGTAGACGAGCGTGAGTATGACTACTATACTTTTGATATCAACTATGAAAAAGGATAACTTCTAAGCAGACTTGTTGCTCAAAACCTTCTACTTTATATTTTACACACTTTTGATGAACGAGAGTTGCCTATTCCAACTTACCTACTCACGCAATTTCTGGACCCTCTATTTCTTTTCATTTTTCTTTGTAACAGCAGCCAATTATTTCATATGTGTATCTCTCCCTTCTAGGGCATTGTAAATACAGCTAATAGTAATGAGCAAAGGTTGCTGATATTCTGACCTCTTCTATTGGAATAAAACTCCTTAGGTACATTATTTGTTTTTAACACCATTGCAGGCAATAAGTTGACCAGATGTTTTGCCCCTGCATTACAAATTCCATTCTCCAAGCCTTTAATTATAGCTTTTGCTCTGCTTGACAAATGGCCTGTAACTGATTTTGTTACAGTAGCATTCCCTACATAGGTACCAATTTCTACATTAGTAAGGATAGACTGAATTATGCTATAGTACCAAAAACTGCAAAATCTTAGTGGCTTACAATAAAAAAAAATCTATTTCTTGGTCAAAAATACTCATCCAGGATGGATATAGAGAATTCTCTCAGGATTATGGAGCAGGCACGACCTTAAACGTTTCTAGTTGCCATGGCAAACGGGGAAAAAAGATGTTTTAGAAAGACTCAAAAAAGTAATTAAATGTTCAGTCTGGAAGTAACATTCTCATTAGCCATAATTAATCACATCATTACAATAATCTATAAGAAAGCCAGAAAATGCAAGTCTAACATGTAATTAAAAGGAGAAAGTATTGGAAATATTTGGCCAATAACCACAGTCACCCGTGGAAAGTGCTCCTCATAATGACCTAAACTGGATCTGGGGAAAAACTATATACTGTAAGTGCAAAATGCATAATTTAAGGGCATATATTTTAAGTTAAAGCCAAACACATAAAGAATCAGCAGCATCAGACTAGTATCTCTTACTGAAACTAAAATAGATTTTTAAATACTGACTTTAGGCCTTAATTGAAATTTCTCATTTGAATGATGACAAATTACATACTTCCTCCATTTAATGAAATTTTATTGAAATGTAAAAGCCTTTCTTTTAGAAAGCAATGATTATAGAGTAATAAGCCAATTTCTATATTTAGAAAAAATTATATGTGTACTGCATATGTATCACTTATCTGCCATTTTACTCATGACTTTTTATGTACAGTTATTTATACATATTATAGTTTATAAATGCTTCTTTGAGTTATATTTTATATTATTTGATTAATTATAATTAAATAATTATTTTTTAAACATTTATTAATTTTTGAGAGACAGAGTGTGAGTGGGGAGTGGCAGAGAGAGAGGGAGACACAGAATTTGAAGCAAGCTCCAGACTCTGAGCTGTCAGCAGAGTCCGACGCAGGGCTCGAACTCACGAACTGTGAGATCATGACCTGAGCTGACACTGGATGCTTAAATGACTGAGCCACCCAGGAGCCCCCAGTGAAACAATTATCTTAAAAAAAAATCACACTGATGATTACTTTAATAGAAGTTAAGAAAAAGGTGACTATCAATTTTTATAACAAGAATATTTGAAGTGTTTGTTCTTGTACATGCACAATACTCTTAATCTTATAATTATACATCATCAATCTGTATTTAATATCAGCATTCATCTTTACATAAAATAAATATGATTATTTTTGAGGGTGGAATTGTGATTTGGCCAAATGTATATATGACCTTTTTTCTGAGACAGTCTTTCTCTGTCATCTTTTTGTTTTTTTAATTGAAGTAGAGTTGGCACAGAGTTACATGATTTTCTGGTGTATAGTACAGCCATTCAACTTATCCATACATTATGCTATGCTCACAAGTGTAGCTACCATTTGTCACCACCCAACACTATTACATAACTTTGACTATATTCTCTCTGTGGTACCTTCTATTCCCATGACTTTTTTATTCCATAACTGGGAGCCTGTATTGCCCCACTCCCCTTCACTCATTTTATCCATCCCCCTCACCGTTCTCCTCATGTACATAAGAATTTTGTCAGTAATTTCATGTGACCAACTCAGTTCATTCTGGCCATTCTGTATTGAGGTCCCTCAGCTTTCTATTTTTAGCTTCCTCCTTTTGAGATCTATACAATCTCTCCTAGAAATCACTCCCATTCACCTGTGAAGGCTCTCAATTCTTTATTTACAATCAGGTCTTCCTTTAGATTTTCAAATGCATGTATCATATATTAACATTATATATCCTGATGCAAAGTAAATGCCTTAAATTGAGAATAAAAAAATATGAGAGCTTAATGAGATTGTAGACATCCCCCACAAGTTGCAGAAGTCATAATTTAGAGGACTAAGGTTTTTAAAAACTTGTATTAGATTATAACCTACTTTAAAATTAAGTCTTTTCTAATTTTTTGGATAAATTTCTCTTATTCTGATCCTTGGGTTTTGTAAGTCCTTAAAAAACAGACATGTACTTCAAAGACAATTATTAAGCTAGTCATGAAAAAGACTTCTTGCTTCATAAGTTCAATGGCTTCTTGAATGTCAAATGATACTTTATTGTGCATTGAAGTCCCTGAGTATATATGCTTGCTCATATTGCTCTCTTCAGAAATTTCAAGATTGGGTTAAACTCTTATTAAATATTTACCTTTACTAGGCCCTTTTTGTGACGTTAGCATCTTCATATACAAATGAATAACTCACTGATATTTAGTAAACTGATGTCAAATAAGGATTTCCTACCTAATTTTTTAATACACTTCTTAAAAAACTTTTTCCTAATGTTTGTTTATTTTTGAGAGAGAGAGATAGATAGACAGACAGACAGAGTAGGAGCCAGGGAGGGGCAGAGAGAGAGGAAGACACAGAATCTGAAGCAGGCTCCAGGCTCTAAGCTGTCAGCACAGAGCCCGATGTGGGGCTCAAACCCACAAACCGTAAGATCATACCCTGAACTGAAGTTGGACGCCCAATCAACTGAGCCATCCAGGTACCCCAGCACTACCTAATTTTTTTTTTTTTAATGATGAGGCAAGGATCCCCATCTGGAAACATAAGTCTTCTTCAGTCAGTGTTCAGTATTAAATTGCATCCAGCTTATGAAAAGGTATATTTATTTGGTAACTTAATTGATGATATTCTCTGCCTCAATTTCAGTCTACAGCTTAATCCATGGCTAATAAAAAAAGAAACATGCCTTCAGTCATTATTAGTTTACTGACGAATTAGAGGGTAAATAATGATAACTGTTTGTTTTTTCCGGAGACACAATCAGTGAAAATCCTTGCTCTCAGATGATTCTGCTCAGTGATTGGGAATATATATACATATATACATATATGTATATATATGTATATTAGAGTCTATAGATTTTGGGAATTTGCCTTTTTTCCCCTTTGTGGCCAAACATGAATTCCTGTGGTAAAGTAATAAAAATTAAACCTGCTTAACTATAAATGACATCAAGAATGGAGTAAGCAAGCAAATTTATTATTTTTTGTTTAATTTCCTAACGTCCCCCACCCTCACAGACTGATAGACACATACACTACCTTCTCTTCTGCCTATACCCTGCTTCTGTCTCAGTGTCAAGTTAGTTGTTTCACTTTATACACAAATAGCACCAGGGGCTTATTTCCCATTTGTTTGTATGTCATGACTTTAGAAAAGACGTTTCTGTGAGACTTTGGAATGACTGTCTGCCTTTAACCAAATGCTGTATTTAAACATCTTGTATCCTGACTTTTTGAAAAAAACAATTGCACAGTGAATTCTAAATAAAACTACTAACATACTACTCTGTACCTATACTTTTTATTTTAATATTTTATATAAATGCTCAGGATTTATACTGACTACATTTTGTTTTACAAACATAACCAAAAGTATTCATTTTAGCCTTCATTCACTGAATATCTATTGAGTTCCTTTTATGGACACAATGCTAAGTATAGTAGATAGAATTGTGACTAAATCTGTGTAGGTTTATGTCCTGGTAAAATTTTAAATGTGACGGGAAATAAATACAGAAGATAAGGAGTAAATCAATTAATCTGCATACCATATGACCTTTAATTACATTTAGAGATAATATCAGAGAGTGCTGAGGACACTGGTTGCTTGGATTATTTTTATAAATAATAAATCTTAGCCTCAACAATTAGGTTCCTTATATATAAATATTTATCATTGTATTACACTTTATATATATATTATTTATAATTTTATTTTAATACAATACATATACAATACTATATAAACTAATAAAACTACCTGAATTTTTGACTTTTTAAACTCATTATGAAAAATTATAAATTTCACTGATATACTTTTGATGGTTCTGCTTAAAATATTCAATATTCATTTTGAGAAATTTAAAGGGTTTATGTATTGTTTTTCTTCTAAGAATAGGGTTATACATTATTTCATGTGTTCACTGAGATGATTTCAGCAATGTATGTGCTTAAAATATTTCTATAAGTTTGGGAGCTCTAATATTAATTTTAGCAAGTGATTGATTTTAATTCCACTTTTTCAGTGAACAGACACAAATTATATTGGGACAAGATTCCAATCTGAAGATCAGTAAGTATTAGTTCCACACTCCTGAGAACTAAATAGAGAATTTTGCAAGTCTATACAATATTCTAAGAAGAATAACAACCCATATAGGCCAACTGAAGAAGACTTCTGAAGGCAAGCAAATGCGGATAATGTTGAAGGGCAATGGAAAAGCTGTGGCTTTTCAAGGACAACTGCTGTCAATGTGAGAGAACCTTAGGGACCAAGAACATGGACATAGTCATCCCTCAGAGCAGTAGAGTGGAGCAGTTGAGGTATGACAAAATAATGACCTGCAGATTGAGAGAGGCACATGCAACAAACAAAGCAAGCTAACAATAGTGTAAGGTAGGCTTTATGTTACATAGTCCAAAATGTGCTGTTGAAATATTAACGGATGAAACAATCTACAGATACCAAACATTAATTCCCTCTCTCTCTTTCTCTGTGTGTACATAGAGGTGTACCCCCTAGACATACCAACATAGTATAGGAAGAACATAAGGCAAATCAAGTTATTCCCCCAAAGCAAGATACGTTCTATGAGGGCTGAGCTATTACATACCTCATCTTTCCCTAGGTCCCCATTAGCCTGAACAGTGCCTAGTTCACAATAAACCGCTAAAATATTTTTAATGAATAATTGAACCAGTCTTGTTTCGAAAGGATGGAGAGCCTAATAAGTAGTCTCTGTAGTTATGACTATAAGGTACAAGGACAGGTGCTCAGAATCAGAAACATAGAAACACTGATTTGTGACTAAACTGTTCATTACGTAAGCAATCCTAGTAGTAGCAAGGATTTTTTTCACATGCACCCTGTACAGTAGATTGTCAAATATAACACATAGATAAAAAATTATACAAAGTTTGAAATTATAACAAATCTGTCAGTTTAAAATTGTTTATATTAAAATTTTTAAATAGTTAATAATCCTATCAAGCAATATTATGTAATTAGGAAATTACAAAATATAATCACTAAGTGACAAGAAAAGACTATGTAAAAATTCACTAAGGCAGGACTGGAAGACAGGGTAATGTAAAAAAAAAAAGTATCAAACCTTACAGAGCTTCAATAGGGAATGAGGTGATGTGCTGGAGAATTCTAATTCACTTATTTCCTATAAACTTAACTCTTCTTTTTAAAAAACTTTTTAAATGTTTACTTATTTTTGAGAGAGAAAAAGGGAGAGAGGGAATGGGGAGAGGGAGGGGGGGGAATAGGGAGAGAGAAAGAGAGAAGAGAAAGAGAGAGAGAAAGAGAAAGAGAGAGAGAGAGAGAGGTGACATAGTGTGAGCAGGGGAGGGGCAGAGAGAGAAGGAGACACAGAATCCATAGCAGGCTCCAGACTCTGAGCTGTCAGTACAGAGCCTGACACGGGGCTCAAACTTAGGAACTGTGATATCATGACCTGAGCTGAAGCTGGATGCTTAACTGACTGAGCCATCCAGATTCTCCTAAACTTAAGTGTTCTTAATCTACATTTCTTAAATGAAAAACAAGCAGACTTACATCCCATAAGTCTTGCAAAACTCTAAATTACTTCTATCAGTAACCAGATAAATACTTGCTATTTAAGAAATTTATTTTGGGGGGCACCTGGGTAGCTCAATAGGTTGAATGTGCGACTCTTGATTTTGGCTCGGGTCATCATCTCACAGTTGTGAGATAGAGCACTGCATCAGGCTCTACACTGAGTGTGGAACCTGCTTGATATTTTCTCTCTCTCTCTCTCTCTCTCTCTCTCTCAAATAAAAAAAAATTAAGTGAAATTTATTTCTTAGTATTGTATATCACAATAGAGACATCAAGAAAGTTGTCTAGCTTTCTATTTCAAGTAAAACAGCCTTATTTCCACCTAATTCCCCTTAACGATTGTCTGAATGTCTGCCAGTTGGTGAACATGAGGAGCTCTGCGCTTGGCCTAATACATAGGGACACGTGACTTGTACAGATTCAAAAAACAAGAAAAGGGACCTATTGTTCTACCCTATTTGTCTCTTGACTGTACACAAATTACTTATGATGCCTTTGGATGGATTACTCAGCTACAGCTTCTGAGATACTGGAGGAACCTGAGCATCTATTGTTCAATGTGGTATCGCAGTAAACTCACAGAGTTAACTCAGATGGCAACTTGGTATGCTTTTTGTAGGAACTGGCTTATTGGAAATGCCATAACTTCAATTGAATGTTTTAATACCTTATCCCATTATAATCCCACTTCCATAAACACATATGAGCTCATCATCTGTATATATACAGAGACAAACACAAACTCACACTCTAGTCTCTAAACACCCTTCAGTGTAGAACATAGGAATCACTTTCTTTTTTCTGTGCAGCATTCCCTCAGCCTGGAATCCCACTTACCAATACCATTATCACATTGTTTACACCCTCTTGCTATCAATTATCTGATCATTCCCTGGATTATAGATCACCATGTATAAATCTTTCCATCCCACTATACCACATTTTAAGTTTGTTGATGGAGTATCTTATTCAGTTTCTATCATTCTTTTACATTCAGATATACCTGGTGCATGTTTTCTCAATATTTATGAATGACAAAATATATTTTTTAAACTTTTTAATGAGAAATTTCCGTTGGAAGTATGTGTCACATAGAAAGTGAAACTCTAGAAAAAAGAAAAGTGTAAAATCATTTTGTTTACATATTATATTTGGAATTATACTAATCTGTTCACATGCTAAGATTTTCAATATTCAACTATTTTTTTTCTTTTATGTAGGTCATATAATTTCAACTTCTATGAGCCACTTCGGTGGCTCATTGGGTGAAGCGTCCAACTTCAGCTCAGGCCATGATCTCACAGCTCATGAATTCAAACCCTGCATCCTGCTCTGTGCTGACAGCTCTGAGCCTAGAGCCTGCTTTGGATTCTGTGTCTTCCTTCTCACTCTGCCCCTCCCCCCTCACACTCTTTCTCTCTCTCATACAAATAAACAATAAAATAAATAAACATTAAAATTTCTTTTTCAACTTGGTATGCTTCAAGGTATCATTTTATAAAATTGGATAGTTGTTTCCCTGTACCCATGATTATGTATATTAAATAGATACCATATATTATAGACCTGTCACAAGAGGAGTTTCATTTAATGAGTCCTAAATTTCACGTTGCATTGATATATCACTGTTTTTTCATTGTTTTAAGAAGGATGTTTTCCCATGTGATATTTTAAAAATAAACTTTGCAGTTTTTACATAAATGTACAAACATAATTATAAACACTAAATATAAGGCAGCCTTAAAGTCAGTTATTATGACCAAAAAATATTAATTCAGTAACCAAATATATCCATGTTATCATGAGATGATGTATTCTTTTAAGTCATGATTTTTAATGAGCTCACAGTAATGTATTTTGACCAATTTCTATTTAGTTTTATTTCTGAAAGTAGTTACATCAGTGACAATTTTGTCATTTCCATTTCTGCTCTTGGTTTCATCACTTGGCAATGTGTATGGATTACCCAGCCTTTCCCCAAAGAACAGTGAGGCTTGAATATAAATTAAGTCCTAGAGCATTCTCTTTCAAGTGCAGGATCACTGGGTTAATCTCTACATGAAACAGTCTGGTTGCAGAATGGAAGATCTGCCGTGTGGACTAACACTGGCAAAGTCAATATATTTTAGGGGATTTATCATGACACACTTTTCAAAAGTTTCTTCATAAGAACCCTGTGTGGTCTACACTAATCTAATGACTTTGATTTTCTTTGATATTTAATTGAAACACAGCTTTATCTTGTATCTTTATGTTTTCTGGCAAACAAAGAACTAAGGAAACTGATCCCTTTGGACCACTGCTTTTGGCAATAGATCAGACTCAAAGCATGCACACGATTTCATTTTAGTGTTTGTTTTATTTTAGGTAATAATTGCAAGATGGTAACAGATGGGATACTAGAATGGCTTCAGATTAAAGGTTAAAGGAATGTGGTTAGACATTTTCAGAATAATGCCCACACTAAAAATATCTGATGAATGATGCAGGGTATATAAATTCTTCCTTTTAAAATCTCTACCCCTAGAGATGAATATGTAAAGAAGCACAAGGATAATGTACAGCATAACAATGGGATGTGGCTTGAGGAATATATTGGTATATTTATAAATCCCTATTTGAATGAGAAGCTATTTTTCCACATTCATATTGGCAATATGGTTTATAGAAAGCACTAGTGGTTGTACAATTTAACATTTCTAGTAATCTTTTAATGTTAATAGGTAAAGGGGAAAAAAGATAATCTAGGAAGTAATTTATAATACAGTGCTAAAGCAGCCTTGGCCAGAATTTTTATCTAAAACTTAAGGTATTATTTCTTATTAAATATTGCAGCCCAAACAAAAATATCTCTCACTGGCATCCCCACTCAGAGAAGATTCTCAAAGAATTAAAGAATTAAAAATATAGTGTTGCACAAAATTTTTCAGAAATGGCTAAACAGCTAATTCACAATACACAGGGAAGTTATAAGAAAAGATGACTTAGAAGAACATACCTTTAGAAGATATTTCATGTGATAAGTAGCTTATCAATTCTTCAAAACATTTTTCTACTCCTCTTCCTTCCACTGTGTTTGTGTATTTCTTTCCTGGTCCCTGGCTATGTTTTTCTCCCTTTCTGCCTCCTTTTTTTTCCTGCTTTTACAGTTTTAGCTAACTATGGTGTGAACTAAAAGATGAAATTTAATTTGCCTTTTAAAAGATGAAATTGGTTTTGTCTTTTAATTTAATAAACTATGTAAGTACCACATCTTAGTTTATATAAAATTAATTTTTTTTCAAAAATAATGCCCCTTAGTTGTTTTTCCTTTTCTTTTCTGCTTCTTTTTTTCCCCAGTGAAATATGAAACAACAAAAAATGTCCTTACCCTGTGCACTAGACCACAAAATCATTATTCAATGGATTATCAAACACTGATTTATTTTTCAAATTTAATATACTACTCAGTATGTTTTTCACAAATATAAGTTTAAAAAACAAAACTTTATCATGGTGTCATAATGCTCTAGCTATACCAGTATATGAAATAACATAAATGAATGAAGAAAATCATAAATTTAAATGACATATTTATAAAGCAAATATGATAATTTAAATGTTACAAATGGATTATTTATCCATTTTAATAAATGAATCTAATTATAATCTTGTCATGCAAAAAAAGATGATCACACCATTTTTTTTTTTTCTTGAGAGAGAGAGAGAGAACATGTGTGAGCCAGGGAGAGGGGCAGAAGGGGACAGAGAATCTTAAGCAAATTACACACTGAGCATCAAGGCTGACGTGGGGTTTGATCTCACGACCTTGAGATCACAACCTGAGCAGTAGCCAAGAGTCAGATGCTTAACCAACTGAGCCACACAGGCTCACCCATAACATCATATTTTATTATGTAAAATAGAAGTTTTGCCAAAAAAGCAAACCAGAAATGTGAGAAACTTTGCTACCAATGGCTGAACACTGATCAATGGGATACTTCAAATGGGAGGTAACTAGGAAGAAAATTCCACCTCTCATGTAGAATGCTCCAAGACATACTTCCAGTCGCAAAGTTTCTACAAAATCCTACCATGCTGAACAGACTTTCCCAGTAAGCAAACAGCCCTATCCATTAGTTCTTATGAAATGGTAGCTCAAAAGCAATGATTCACATTATTTCTTGCCCCATTTCCATTTTTGTCATCTTTGCTTCTCTGGGCTGTACCTGCCAGATCAAGCAATGACATATTCCTGTGTCAAACTTTGGTGTACAGATGTTAACACCGAATTTGGAAAACTTACAGAAATCTCTTATGCTATATATAGGTCTGTTATTTCTCTTGCCTTTTATGTGCATAAAAAATAGATGGTACTTTCCAAATTTATAGGGTTGTTATGGGTTGAATTGTGTCACCCCCAAACTCCACAATGTATATGTTGAAGTCTTAAGCACCAGTACTTCCGACTGTGACCTTACTTGGAAATAGGGTCTTTGCAGATGTAATTAGTTAGGGGATGGGGTTATTAGGCCCTAATCCAAACTGACTACTGTTCTTGTAAAAATGGGGAATTTGGAAACATACATAGCGTGAATGCTATGTGAAAATAAAGGCAGAAGAGTGATACTTCTACAAGCCAAAAAATGCCAAATTGCCAGAGATCCACCAGAAGTTAGGGCAGAAAAATGAAATAGATTCTCCCTCACTGCCCTCAGAAGAAACTAATTTCTAGCCTCCAGAACTGTGAGACAATAAATTTCTGTTGTTAAACCAACTACTTGGTGGTACTTCGTTATGGCAGCTCTAGTAAACTAATGTGATAATTTATATTTCTTAATTAAAGTATTACACAGAACATTCAAAATTGTAAAGAACAGAAAAAATGATCACAGGAATCCATGTTTTATTAAATAGATCTTAAATAGAATATGTCTGTTATCCCCATTAATTGAGTTTTATGATAGGGAGCAAATTTTATTCTTCTCCTAGTGTTTTTAGAATTTTAATCTTAATTACATGTTGAAAATTTTCAGATGTGTTTTCACAAATATTGAAATTATACAGGGTGCTCAGTCAGTTAAGTGTCCAACTCTTGATTTCGGCTCAGGTCACGATCTCACAGTTTGTGAGATTGAGCCTTGTGTGGGGCTCTGCACTGACAGCATGGAGCCTGTTTGGGATTCTCTCTCTCCCTCTCTCTGCCCCTCCCCCACTCACACACATGGACTCCCTCTCTCTCAAAATGAAATAAACATTAAAAAACCCAAATATTGAAATTGTATATGAATTTTTTCCTTCTTTAGAGCATTGATATGCTTTCATTAATGATATATATAATTATACATAACTATTTCTATATAAATAATTTATAAAACCATTTTGTCAGTTCCTGGGACAAATCCTACCTGATCACGATATAAAAATTTTAAATTTATATTTGGATATTTTCATTTATATTAATAAATAAAATCAATGTTTTATATTTTTCCCTGCTACTATCTTTGTCTGCTATAGTGTCAAGATTATACGTACTCTATCTATCAAATGAATAGTTCTATTTCCTGATGTTTATACTTTCTAGAAAAATTTATTTCAAAATTTCATAAAGCTCACAGTTACAATCATCTTGGCCTGAGTTGATTTGTATTTATTTACTCATCCTAGGTTTTTTTTTTGTTTGTTTGTTTTTCAAGTTTTCTATTTTCTTTTATGACATTTGGCACTTTATATTTTCTGGAATGTTTCCATTGTATCTTTGCATTCAAATTTATTGGGAAATAACTGTTTATAAAACTTTTTCATAATTTGATTCAAGTTTATAATTCTTGCTTTTTCTGTTTCCAATCTAAATTACATCAATTAACTTTTATTGTATAAAAAATCCCCCCAAACTTACTGACTTAAAACAAGGACCATTTAATACCTCTTAAATTTGTTGGTCAGCTGTGAGGTTATGTCTGGTTAGTTCAGGTGATGTATTTTTTTATTTCAAGCAACTGTAATAAAGTGGTAGGTCAGCTGAGGTTGGATAATCTAAAATAATCTCATCCGAATGTCTGAAGGTTAGCTAGCTGTCACTTAAGTAACTTGTTTTGCCTTCACATGGTCTCTGATCCTCCAGTAGGCTAGTCCAAGAGCAATAAAAGGATATATTCCAACGTACAAAGACTTTTTGATTATTTATAATTGTGGAAAAATACATACAAAATTTACCATCTTAACAATTTTTACACATACAGTTTAGTGGCATTAAGTGCATTCACACTGTTGTGCAACCAATGTGCCTTCACTTTTGCAACTGTGTTTTACATAATTGCTATCATCTTGTTGCCCCAAGCAAGTCATAGGGGCTTGTTGCCCCAAGCAAGCCAAGGCCAGAAACAATTTGGAAAGAAACTAATCAAAACAGGGAGGTCGTTACTTGAGACATTTTTGTGGCTGCCAATCAAACATTTTTCTTTTTTTTTCTAAATGAGTCTTGAATAGATTTATACATTTTCAGCATTTTCATGAAATATAGCTAGTGTTCTTTAAACTCTGTTTAGTACAGATTACTTTGCTATATTACTGAAGAAAATAACATTGGAACTACTGAAGTTTTTTTTTTTTTTTTCTTTTTTGGCCAGCATCATGGTATAATTTGTGGGGAATCTTAAATATATTATATTTACAAATATTATATAATATGTATATTTATACTAATGTATCTATTATATTTGGTATATATATATATTTTAATGTTTATTTATTTTTTGAGAAAGAGAGAGAGAGCAAGTAGGGGAGAGGCGGGGAGAGAGGGAGAGGGGGAGAGAGAGAGAGAGAGGGAGGGAGAGAGAGAGAGAGAGAGAGAGAGGGAGAGAGAAAGGATCCCAAATAGTGGGATGTCAGCACAGACCCCAACATGGGGTCGAACCCATGAACTGAGAGATCATGACCTGAGCTGAAATCAAGAGTCAACCGCTTAACCAAGTGAGCCACCCAGGCACCCCTATTTATATTTCTTTGGAGAGAGACAACACGTGCAAGTGGGGAGAGAGGTGGAGGGAGAGGGACAGAGACAGAGAGATAGTCTTAACTAGGCTCCATGGTCAGTGCAGAGCTTGATGAAGGGCTCGATCCCACAACCCTAGGATCATGACCTGAGCTAAAATCGAGAGTCAGACACTCAACCAACTGAGACACCCAGGGGCCCTATATTTGGTGCATATTTTATAGGTTCTAACCAGTGCATTAATCCAAGAAAAAGAAATAAAAGACATATGGATTGGGAAAAAAAATAAAACTATATTCTCCACGGATGACAAGATGATAGTACATAATATATTCTGAGGAATAAAAAAGCTACTAGAACTAATAAGTAAATGTGTCAGGAGTGCAGTCATTAAAATAATACCAATAAACACTAAAATAATGTCATTTGCAAAAACATGGAATGCTTGGGTGTATAACTTTACCAAATATATTTAAAGCCTATTGTTTTAGTTTGCTAGGACTGCCATACTACAGACTGGGCAGACACATTCTTACAGAAATTTATATTCTTACATTTCTGAAAGCTATAAGACTAAGTTGTAGGCACATTTGGTTTCTTTTGAGGCCTCTCTCCTCCAAGAAGATGGCTGCCTTCTCACTGTGACCTCCCATGGTGGTATCTCTGCAGGTTATGTCCTGATCTCCTCTTATAAGGACACCAGTCATATTGGATTAGGGCCAACTCTAATGACCTCATTTTAACTTAATTACTTTTTTAAAGGCCTTGTCTCCAAATACAATAACATTCTAAGATACTGGGGATTAGGGTTTCTTTCAATACATGAATTCTGGGGAAGCACAATTTGGTTCATAACACGTGTACACTGAAAATTATGAAATATTGCTGGGAGAAACATAAAAAGACTTAAATAGATGGAAAGATCTATCATGTACACAGCTCATGGTTTGAACCATCTACAACTTTTAACATTTATTCTCTCCAAATTGATCTATACATTTAACATAATCTCAGAAACTCTAGCAAGATATTTTTGTAAATGTTTCAAGCTGATTCTAAAATTTTTATGAGAATGCAATGAATTTAGAATGATTAAATCAATTTTGAAAAAGAACTAAGTTGGAGAATTGACAATATTTTATTGCAAGACTAACTATAAAGCTATACAGAACAATATTATGTTGGCATTCAGAATTCATACAGGGATTCCAGAAATAGGCTACGTGTGTGTGTGTGTATGTGTGTGTATTTCTAAAGACATTTTATTTTTAATTTTTTAATGTTTATTTGTTTTTGAGAGAGAGACAGAGACAGAGCATGAGCATGAGCAGGAGAGGGGCAGAGAGAGAGGGAGACACAGAATCCGAGGCAGGCTCCAGGTTCTGAGCTGTCAGCACTGAGCCTGATGCGGGGCTTGAACCCACAAGCCGTGAGATCATGACCTGAGCTGATGTCAGACACTTAACCACTGAGCCACCCAGGTGCCCCTAAAGATATTTTAAAATGTCTTTTCTTTCTCAAATACAACATTAAGAAAGTGAAAACACATGACACAGATGTGGGGGGAAAAAAAAACATATCTCTGAAAAGAAATTTTACCTAGAGTATATAAAGAACCATTACATAATGATAATAATATACCAATAAGAAGTAAAACAACATAAAAGATTAATAAAATATTTGAATTAGGGCACCTGGGTGGCCCAGTTGGTTAAGCATACAACTTTGGCTCAGGTCATGATCTCGTGGTTCATGAGTTCAAGACCCGCATCAGGCTCTATGCTGACAGCTCAGAGCCTGGAGCCTGCTTTGGATTCTCTGTCTCCCTCTCACTCCCTCTGCCACTCCCCTACTTGTGCGCTCGCTTGCTCTCTCTCTCTCTTTCTCTCTCTCTCTCTCAAAAATAAATAAATAAACATTTAAAAACAATCAAAACAAAATATTTGAATGGACATTCCCAAAGTAGTACTGTTTGATGGCAAAAAAGCACATTAAATGCTCACTATCATTAGTCACCAGAGACATGCAAATAAATATTAGATTAGGACTCCACATCACAACCACTAGAATTACTAAAATTAAAAAAAGAATAATGATATCAAATAATAGTGAGGAAGCAAAACAATTAGAATTCCCAGACATTGATAGGGGAAATTCAAAATGTGCAGCCACATTAGAAAATAGCTTGGCAACTTAATATTTTACCCGTGATAGGGCAATTTCAATGCTAGGTACTTTCTCAAATGACATGAAAACCCATATCTGAGCAAATATTTGTAAATGAATATTTATAATAATCTTATTAATAACATTTCCCCAATTGGAAATGACTCAAATATTAATAGGTGAATGGATAAACACATTGTGGTAATTTATTCAATGGAGTGCTTTAGGGCAATATAATGAATGAATCATAGATTCTAGATAATAATGGTAAGTATCAAAAAATGTGAGAAAAAAAATTCCATTCACAAAAGAGTACATTCTATATAACGGAATTTATTTTAAGTCCCCAAACAGACAAAAAACTAATCTATGTTAACAGACATCAAAAGGTGGTAGCCAGAAACTGGGGGCATGTGTGAGATAGGCAGAGAGAAACCTAACTGAAAAAGATAGCAGAAAATATTTTAGGGTGACAGAAATATTATGTATCATGTTTTGGGTATTGGTTACATAGGTATAAAACTATCTATACTCACTGATCTGAACACTTAAGATATGTGCATTTTAAAGTAAATATATATTTATTACATATTTATTATCTATAATAGTTATTGTGGATTTATTGAATACAATTATTGTATATTTATTCATATTATAATACCATCTTACTCAAATCATGTCCAACTTTACAAAAATGCACACTGTTTTATTTTAGGTCCAGCTCAAAATCCAGTTGTTTTATAAAATTTCTAAATATTTGACTTGCCGTGGTCTCTCCTTTCTATAAACTCCTAACTATACCATAAAATTCAGCACTTAATAGCTTATATGGCATTATATTTTCAGAAAAACTCTACCAGAAATATAATAGTTTAGATTTTGTACAGTAAAATATTCAGTGCTACATATAGATTATTTTCATGTAAGTTTATAACATTTATTAAAGGATTAAAATGAATAATTAAAATTATCTCATAAAAAGTGATCTATACACATTTAAAATGAACATGGATTTTGTAGATTCATTGAATTTTATCCAGATATCCAATATCATGACATGAAGAATACACTCTATATTTCATTTTTCGATACACTATCAGTTGTCTATTTTAAAGTTGATTTTCTTCTCTATGCGATTTTAGATGTATTTTGCTATTGTAAACACTCTCAGCCTCTTGTTCAGGTTAAATGTCAAGTATAAGCATGCCTCTAACTTAAGAACCAAAGAACTATGAGTGACCATACTTGCCTAGCAAATCTCAGTACATGCTACAGTTCTTTACTGCACATTATAATATTTGTAGTAATCACCTTTAACTGGTACAACTTTTTTTTCTCTAGTACAACCAAGTTTATGCAAAGAAGTTTCCTATAATCCAGGGCCGTTTCCTTGTGTAACTCAGTTATCATCTAGATGTAGGGCCTGAAATCATATCACATATAAGGCTATATAGAGAGAACATACCTACATAGAAAAACATTTTATTTTGAATAAAACACTACTGCAGTAAAACACAGTGAACACATTTGTGTTTCTACTGAAGAGAAAAATCAAGAAGTCGAAACTGTATCATAGTTAAAGCCAAGATTCATTTACCTTTCACATTTTAAAAAAAAAATGTGCACTGACACATTTACTAATTGTTTCAACATTTCTTTTAACACTATTTAATTTCCCCCAAATCTATCAGTCTTTATATTTGATATGACATTGTTGTCACAATGTTGAAATTCTGTCATTGCAGCAGATGGCATCAGATTAGGGTGTTACCGACTTCTAATATTTAATTCAGCGAAAAGTCAGGAAATATGTATGCAATAAGATGAATGTTATCTTTTGCTAAAAAAAAAAGCTAAGTATAATTTACATCAACTTTTATAAAGGATTAAAATTGTAGTCATGAGAAAATGTAACATTTAATTTTTTTTAATGTTTATTTCTTTTTGAGAGACAGTTGAGAGCCAGGGAGGGGCAGAGAGAGAGAGAGACAGACAGACAGACAGGCAGACAGAATCCGAAACAGGCTCCAGGCTCTGAGCTGTCAGCACACAGCCAGATGCGGGGCTCGAATTCACGAACCATGAGATCACGACCTGAGCCAAAGTCGGTCACTTACATTAAGCCCCCAAACAGACAAAAAATTATCTGAGGAACAGAAAAGCATAAAAAATTAAAGGAAAATAATTATATTTAGCTAGATAGAGAATTAAACCAACCAAATCAATTGTTAGATTAATTTGTATAAAAATTCCGATTCAAAAAATTGATTAGGGGCGCCTGAGTAGCTCAGCCGGTTAAGCGTCCAACTGAGCCATCCAGGCGCCCCCTAACTTTTGTAAAAAATTATTTAGATTTCATATTGACTATTACAAAATTTTATGGCTATAATAAAAAAAATCCTGTTAATTCCAATTCCAGCTAATTTCCTGGAAAGCATGTACTAATCTGATCGAAAATATGCAGAAATATTTTTGCTAAATTTGTAGATTGTACCTGACCAGAATTTATCAATAAATAGACTGATATAAAATTAAATAATAAAAACATTTGGTTCTTAAGCAACAGGGTTATTTAATAATTGTTTTACTAAAGGAATATTGAGCTTGAAAAGATTAAAAAAAGAGTATAACAAAACATCTAAAACTATCTTGAGAAAAGAAAAATAATTAAAAGCAAAATGAACAACTCAAAGATAAACACAAACAATAGGTTATTCCATAATAAAGTGTCCTCTAGAGACTAATGTGCCTAAACCACTGATTTAAAAATGTAATATAGAGGAAGGATAAAGGCACAATAAACCAATTTGTAGATTATTCATCAATATCTCACTCTTCTCAACAAACTTTTATTACTCTGTAACAGATACAGTGATAGGTTTTGAGAATATAAAGTCAAATAAATAAGGTCCTTGTTCTCAAGGTATTTATCCTCTATCAGGAGAAACAATTCAAAGATTTTTTTAATGTTTATTTGTTTTTGAGAGAGACACAGAGAGACACAGTGTGAGCAGGGAAGAGGCAGACAGAGAGGAAGACACAGAATCTGAAGCAGGTTCCAGGATCTGAACTGTTAGCACAGAGCCCAACGTGGGGCTTGAACCCAAGAACCACAAGATCATGAACTGAGCTGAAGTCCGATGCATGACAGAGGCATGCAGGGGGCTATTTTGAAGTCAACAAGAGACTCTGTTGTCACTCATGAGAGATCAAGACAAACTCGTGGGGGTACTTTTGAAGGAATGGTAGGTGTTATTCAGATAAGAAAATTACAAATGTATTCCAGGTAGGGAGGAGAGCATCATAAAAAATGTTGAGGTGGTAGTATCATTACACATTTGGGACACTGCAGGGGCCATTATATTCTGGAGTGAAGGTCATATAAAACAAGAGTAAGACACTGGAGGGTAGACAGAAATCAGATTATGAAATGTCTTATGTGCTAAGCCAATGTATTTGTACTTACTAACAAATTTATTCAGAAAGGTCTAAATCAAAAAGTTAATTTTTTTTTTTGTCTTAGAAATATAACTAGCAGTTATGTGAAAGAATGATTAAAAGGGCATCAAACTAGAAGAGGGAAACTCACTGGAAAGTTGTTGTAATGAAGGTACTTGGAAAAATGAACTCGGACTAAGCCCTAGTGGAGGAAAGAAGAGACAACTGTATCAAAGAGAATCTCAGGACTCATTCATAAATTTCACATCAGAAGTAAAACAGATAATCTCCCAACTCTCTAGCTCTATGTAGCCACAACAGGCACTGTGCATGCCATACAGATGGAAGAAGAACAAAAGTTATGGGGAGGGGTGG
This sequence comes from Panthera tigris, assembly GCF_018350195.1. Taxonomy (NCBI): domain Eukaryota; kingdom Metazoa; phylum Chordata; class Mammalia; order Carnivora; family Felidae; genus Panthera; species Panthera tigris. The sequence continues at coordinate 89,475,203 of NC_056667.1, read as the reverse complement.
ATGTTAGGGATGGAAAAGACTTGAATTTTGATACATTGAATCTGGCATGATTTTGAACATCTTCAAATGATGATATCTGGTAATCTGTTGAATATTTAATCCTTTTCCAATCATTTTCATATACATACATAAATGCATACATATACATGTGCATTAAAAAGTCACTACTTTTGTAATCTTTGTAAAAATTAGATTTCTTAAACAGTACTCTGATCAGATAAGGGCTTAAGTGGAAGGAGTTGGAAGGGAAAAAGAAATTTGTTATATTAAAATTTTTTATATGGACAGTATCATTATGGCAAAAGATGTTGAAGATGTTGTCCAATACTTTAAAAAAAATTTTTTTTAACGTTTATTTATTTTTGAGACAGAGAGAGAGACAGACAGAGCATGAACAGGGGAGGAAGAGAGAAAGGGAGACACAGAATCTGAAACAGGCTCCAGGCTCTGAGCTGTCAGCACAGAGCCCAACGCGGGGCTCGAACTCATGAGATCATGACCTGAGCCGAAGTCGGACGCTTAACCGACCAAGCCACCCAGGTGCCCCTATTGTCCAATACTCTTAATGCAACTGCTACAAAAGACAAGTAAGCTTTAAAACTTTATTTAAAGAACACTGAAGGGTTGTGGAATCAATGAAGAAGAGCAGCTAAACTTAAATTTGGGCACATCTGCCATTTCTGAGCATAGGCTGAAAATGCAGGCTGGCCCAGGCAGAGAGACATTATTGTTGGAAAGAAAGCAATGATGTTCTGTCAGTTGGTTGGGGCTGCTATGATGGAGTGCAACCAGAAGAGCCTCAAATTCACAGCTGGGCCTAACCATAACTTCTGGGGACAGCTAGGGAGACTAGTCCTAGATAGCTAGGAGACAAAGTTCTAGTAGAAGAAAGGAACCGACTATAAAATAAAATAAAATAAAATAAAATAAAATAAAATAAAATAAAATAAAATAAAATGAAATAAAATGAAATAAATAAAATGAATAAAATAAAACATTTCCCTTTATGACTTTTGAAGGCATGTAGGACAGAAGGATAAAAAGCTAAGCACAAAATCTTTAAGGGAAGAACTGAAACTGTTGTAGTCTCACAGTTCTGATGTGTCAGCGACACACTAAGGGTCTTAAAAAGACCAGGGGGGTCACCCTGAAGAACAAGGAGGTCTGGGTCTTACTAAACTAGCAACCTAACTCTGGTTGGAGTGAGCAGACTCTCAGCTTCAAAGGAAAATGTTCTCTGGTAGAGGATGTCATTTGCAGTTTCTATGTTTGTTTGTTTGTTTTGTCTAACTATATAATAATAATAACATACATGAAGTGCTAAGCAAATATGACCAAAAATCAAAGGAGAGGTAAAAAGAAAAGTAAATGCACAGATAATCTAGTCTCTGGTGTCAGTAGACAAGATTTTCTTTTAATTTATGATTAATATTTTGAAAAATATATATGTAGGAAAAGATGGAAAGAAAAACTGATTAAAATTGAAAATTTCAACAGAGAATTAAAATAGATTTTTTAAATGGGCATTTTAAAAACTATAAAATGCAAGGTACTCAATGAGTTTAACAGTAGACTACAGAATTAGTAAACATAAGGCAATGGAATACAAACATATATAGAGAGAACACTGTGAGAAAAAAAATGCTAGAAAAAAAGAACAGAGCAAAAATACCTAATCTATGATTACAGAAGTCAGAATAACTGATTAGCTCTCGAGACATTCATTGACTGAGGATCTAAAGGAAGGGCCTCGTGTGTTGTGGGAAATGTTCTGTATTTTAATCTTGGTGGTTATTGTATATGAATAACCATCCATAAAAATTGAGGTGTACATTTAAGATTTTTGCACTCTGTGTGGTATGGGTGTGTTTACTTTGTAGCAATACATCAAGTTGAACACTTATAAGTTCATTTGTCTATATGTACAATACAATTCCATAGAACGCTAAAACATTTTAAGGATAATTTATTTCTAATACAAGTATAGTAAGTAAAATTGATTCAATCAACAGATTTCTTCAGTATCTTGTTGTAATTGTGCTGAGTTCAACTAATTTATAGGTTTAAAATCCAATGGGTAAAATGTGTGTGATTGTATAAAACACAATGACATAATAATTTGTTAAATTGTATAAAACACAATGACATAATAATTTGTTAAACTGATACAAGTGCAATGATGTGGAAAAAAAAAGAAAATTATTAAAGGAAGATGAATTTACTTTATCTGCTTGGCTTTGAAAATTATTTTTGATTTGAAATGACTTGGAATTAGCCATTTCCTAAAGCTTTATAGATAGGTCATAATAAGTTGTCATATGTAGTATACATTTATATGATACTCCTTCTAAGTATTCAGCATAGATTAAGAAATGCTAGTTTAGAGCACATCACTTTGAGTTATTTATTTAAAATATACAAAAAAAACACCCTAGGTATATAAAATTTTCCACTGTCACTGTGGATCTTTCAACAAACCTTCAGCAGCCTACAGCATTACAGGGAATGAGGTGACAGGTTCCATCTGTCAACACTCTCTGATATCCACGTCACTTTTAGTGATAGATCCCCCCACCTCCTCTTGTGGGGGAAGAAGACTACTTCTAAGAATGACAAAACGCAAGGTTTGAAATGTGATAGGCCACTTTATAACATGGCTTCATGATTGCCTGTAACTAGTACTTTTATGTCACTTTCTGACATACTTTAAAAATACAATTGTTGGAAATGCTAATAATTCAGTTCAGTTGAGAGCGTTTCCTTCTTTTCAAAGAAGTACTGCAAACACTTGATTCACACACACACACACACACACACACACACACACACACACACAATACATTATAAAGGGGTTATCTTGGAAGAAGAATCAGATTTGCTTTAAATGACTTCTTTGTTATTACTTATGAAGAAGACAGGTAACATTTAATTAACTCTGAGTACATTAGGGAACACAAAGAGTAAGTCAATTTAAAAATATTCAAAAGTAAAGTAGACTAGTTATTGGCCTTTTTTCATGCATTTATTCTGAAGCTCTTTAACAAACTACTTGTGTATTGATTTAGGTTTAAAAAATATACATTTATAAATGTATAGAACACTGTCCATTAATTGCCCTGTGTTAGGTTCTAATATTTGCATTCTAGTCTTTGAGGTGAGAGCACAGCTTTATTTTGCACCCAATAATCTGTATCTCCTTAATTACCCACCACCTTTTTAACATTCCACTTTTCTTTTATGTGGCAAACGTTCTGACTCATCTTTTCCCACCAGATGCTTACATAAAAGTCAGGAAAGGGAGCATAAAGACAAGGAAACACGTGACAAAGATTTAGTCAGATGTATGTACCATGTGCATAATGGTTTGTGATCAGTTATGGGTCTTATATAAAAAGTTGATGCTTCAACTTTTTAAAAATAAAGCGTTAAAACAGCTTGGGAATGAGTACATCGAGTACCTCTATCTTCCCACACTATCTTCTCAGAATAGAGGTTATAGCTAACCCTCTATACACTATTGGCCATGCTTTGAATCTTGTGACTCTAGTGCTGTGGTCACAACACACTAGACCAAGTATTTCTCCTAGAAATTAAAGACATTCCATGATACTTTGGTGTCCTTTGTAGAGAAATCAGTGCATTAATACCATTATCCATTGGGTAGTGTACCAGGATTTGTTCAGCTGAAAGTAATAAAAATTGGCTAAAAGTGGCTTGAACCACAAGGAAATGAACCATTACTTAAGTAGCTGCCCAAGTAGCACAGCCACTCAAGAACAGCACTGAAGATATAACTATATCACTACATGACACCTTCAAACTTCCCACCTCTAAGATGGCTGTCACAGTTTCAGGCATTATGTGATCCCAAGACAGCTTGGGGTATGAAATGGAAGGGAATAGGAGCAAAAGTGTTTTCTCATGACACCCCATTATTAGGAAACAAAACCTTTCCCAGGAGCTCTCTAATAGGCAACCCCTAATTTCTCACTCATTCTGTTTCACTGGCATTCAGACAAGCGTAACTGAACTAAAGCAATCATGAATAATCACCAGAACTGACCACTGGTGTCTAAACAAAATAGAGCTTCTGTTAGTAAGAAATAGGAGATGGCTATTAAGCAGACAACCAAAAATGTCATCATCTGCCACAGATGGTCATTATGCAATCAAATCTTTAATAGAGAGTTTAAACACAAGGCTAAATAGATAACACAGTGAAAGGAAAAACATAGTTAAGAAGTGCTGAAAGTAGAAATCATAACAGGCAAGGGAGGAAAGAGTCATGAGTGTGGAAGCTTACTAGACCAAAAAGCAACAGTTGTCTGATTCAAAGGCAACAACAAAATTACTGGCTTACTATATCTACTGTCTGGGTCATTAGAGTTGCTTACGGGTCACTGGAGATACTTTTATGTTCCGAATGGTGATAAATGATTTTCTAGGGATCTTTGATATCCTGCCCTTTTGATACAGTGTTGGCATTCTCTCTTCCTGACTTCTCTGTGTTCTCTTAACATAAACACCACCACCTCAGTGACATGAGAAACACGAGAATACCTACACCTCTTGAAAACTAAAAGCGCTGATATAAAGAAGAGATATTGTTGAGACTACAGTTCTTATACATATCATCCAGTGAATATTTACTGACTCCTCATTGCATGGCTGATAGTATCCTTAGTTCTTGGGATAAAGGGTAAACAAGACAAAGTCTTTCCTATCATAGGACTTCATTCTACTTTAAGAGAGACAGTATTCAATAATACATATAAATTAGTATAATATTTTTGTAGGTATAATGTCAAAGATGACAATGATAATGAATATTGTCACATATTAAGAAAGATCCTAAGTACTTTTTTTGTTATTATTACATTTAGTTATTGTTTTAATGTAGACACCCTGTGTTCCATTTTATAGATGGGAGGCAGTGATAAAATCTATAAAAAATAATTAGGATAGGGGATTCTCAGTGAGTGCTGAATAATCATTGATGCATAATTGTGTAAAAGAGAAAACAAAAACACAAAAGGATGAGAGAAAATCTGAAGGGATATGTATTGGACAGAGAGATGAGCAAGACTAAAGTCTATACACCTGCAATTAGTTTGGTGTTTTGAAGAATAGTTAGGAGGTCAAACTGGATAAAGTCCAGTGAGCAAGAACAACAATGCAAGAGAATAGGCCCCACAGTTATGTAGTGAGAGATTATGTAAAGCTTCTTAGGCCATAATAAGAGGTTTAATTTTATTCTGAGAGCAATGGGAAGTTATAAATCGGTTTAAAACAGGGGATGATGTGATTAAACTTTTTAAAAGATCATTCTGGCTGCTGTGTGGAAAATAGAGTCTAAGGAAACCAACTTGGAAGCAGAACAACCAGTTAGTTATTATGGTAGTGCTGGCAATAGATGATGGTATGAAATAAGGCAGTAACCAAAAAAAAAAAAAAAAAAGTGAATGGAAATAATTAAATTCAGGATATATTTGAAGACATTTTCTGAAGTATTTGTTGATAGATTAAATATATGATAGAAAAGAAAGGAAGCAAGGATAATGCTTAGCTTTGGGCATGAAAAATTGGTGACTAGTGGTCCCGTTTACTAATCTGAGAATACTGGGGAGAACCAGTTTCACTTGTTTTGGTTTGTTTTAGTGGAAGGCAGTGGTGCACAGAATAACTAGAACTGAGAATTCCTTTTGAGATGTCTATTCAGTGTCTAAGTAAAAAGTAGCAAATGGAGATTTTCTTTTCTTTATAGAGTCAGTAAGATCATTATTAGATCTGTTTTTCTCAGTAGTAATGATATTACTCATTTTTATTCATTTATTCATTCACTCATTCAAGAAAAAATGTGCAAATTATTTACTCCCTCAATAATGGTTTCAGATATTTTTAGCCCTCTCCTCCCAACTGAGCTTTATTTCACCAACCATCTATAGAATGTATTCATTAAGATAATTTACTAAAAATGTACCAAGCTGGACTTTGTCCTAATTTGGACCCTTTCTTCTGTTTGTCTAATGGCCCTGTTGAACTTTATTCAAGGCCTGTAATGCTAGAAAATAGGAGATATTAAGAAATTATCCCACATTTTATGCTCTAGGAAATTGCTTACTGCACAGACTACCTCTCCGCATATGACTTAGATGAAACTCAAAGAGGCCCCCATTGTTTATCTATGATAAAGCCAGACACAGACCCTCCAAATCTCCATTTATTTCCTCATAAATGATTAGTTTAACCACTTGATCCCCAATGATTAATCAGAACAAAGTGCTTATTAATAAAATATTAAGATTCTTTCCCAAGTCCCTGGTTTTGGTAACATCTTCATCCTGAGCCAATATACAATCACTTCTTAAAGGCCTCTTCCAAGAATAGACTCTGTGCAGGGTAAAATATTCTCTGACCTACTATCCAATCATGCCATTTTTTCATCCCATTTTCCCACACTCAGTTCATCCAACCTTGTTCAGTCACCTCTATAAAAGAAAACCTGTTTTAGAAAAAGACCCACAAATAGAACAAACTGTTGGTTGCCAGAGGGAAGGGGGTTGGAGGGATGGGCAAAATGGGTGATAGGGAGTGGGAGGTATAGGCTTCCAGTTATGGAATAAGTCACAGGGATGAACTGTACAACAAAGGGAATACAGTCAATGGCATTGTAATAACAATGGATGGTGACAGATGGTAGCTACACTTGTAGTAAGCATACCATAACATTTAGAGATGCTGAATCACTATGCTGTATACCTGAAACTAATGTAACATTGTGTGTCAACTATACTTCAATTAAAAAGATCAAATCAAATCAAAATCATTACTGAAAAAGGAAAACCTGTTTTCTTCCCAAGCCTTCAGATACTTGCAGAGCTTATTTCAGTTCTCCCTAATGCAATGGTTCTCCCCCACCCACCCATTTCATCAGTCCCTTCCTCCTCAAATAAATAATGCTTTTGAACATCCCCCCTTTACTAAGCCAGGATTTGCTTCCTGGATACCAGATACTCTAACTTCAGTCTAAAAGATTTAGAGAAATCTTTGATTTATAGTATCAACTGTAATTTCTATATATTAACCAAATTCTATCTCACTCTGTTTCTCCAGAATGTGTTTACCTTCACCCTTCTACTCTCCGCAAGGATTAGGTAATATTGCCACAACACAAAGAGCCATAGAACAGGGAACCAGCCACTATGACTAATGAGTGTAACCATTTTACCCATTGCTCAACATTGCCAGATGATTTTCCTTAAATGATTTTCCCTAAATCTCATCTTGTGATCTACATGTCTAAATACAAAATATTCAGGAAAGAACAACAACAATTTTCTAGCCTAACAAAAAATCCAGAGAAGGAAAAAGCAGGTGGTATCAGCTAACCTAAGCTGGAATCTGGAAAATAGGTAAAGATAGAAAAGAACCCAGATATAAGTTAAAACATCATTTAAATGGATGGTCACTGAATCTATAATGAATAAAAATAATGGATGAAAAAAAATGGGAGGATTCGAGAGTATGAAATTCCAGTTGAAGAAGTAACATTAAGAAAATAATTTTGAGGATTTCTGGGAGAGATATAAACCAAGACGGCGACATAGGAAGCTCTAGAACTCCCTTCCTTCTATGGACACATCAAACATGCAGCTACACACCAGGCAATTACCTCTTAAAGAAATCCAGAAACTTAATGAATGACTTCTCCACAGTGAGCATCAATATGGGTAGGAGAGGCTGAGATACATTCTCACTATAAACTCCAACCCTGGCCCCTGGTTTTATGGCTGCCACCCAAGGGGTGGGTCTCCAGACTGCCTGGTTCTGACAGTTAAGAGGGCTTTCATTCATGAGTTCCAAATGACTGTGGCAAACTCAGGATTTCTTAACTGGTTATCTCTTCAGGGCTCAGCTAAGAGGGAACAGACAATAATGTCTATCTCCCAGCCTCATCCTGAAAGAGGACCATCTGCATACTTTAAATGTTATTGTCTAAGGGTCAGGCTTCTAATTTAGCTGAATCTATGGTCCAGCTCTGATCTCTCAGGCAATGAAGAAACCAAGGGTCATCTCCCCAACCATCTCCCTGTATCACACTACAAGGCACCAGTATCTCCCTGAAAGGAGCTTGTAACACCTCTGTGCCACAACTTTTGCAGTTGCTACCAAGAGATGGGTTTCCAGATCAGCTGACTCTCTGAAAGGCAATGGGGGCTTCATTCACAAGTTCCCCAGGATTGTAGAAACAAAGAAGCAGTTCCTAACTGGCACAGGTGAACCTCACCCCTTCCCCAGCTGTACAGCTATACAGCCTGGCCCAGGGCAGAAGTGGCAACAGTGCCCATCTCCCAGTTTCTCCATGGAATGGACTTATTTTCTCAGCTGCTGCCTAAGGCTCTGACTTCTAATTAGTCTGCATTGAGCTGAATGCAATCTTCCCCTTTGGGACACTCAAGATCTTAGCATATCCTCAGCTACTGTGAGTCAATAAGAACAAAGAATATGGTTTGGACGTTACAAAAATTGAGAGATAACCCCAGGCTCAGACAAAGTTGATTGATGAGGTTCATTTATTACAGAAGATCACTCTGTCAAGATTGAGAAAGGGGCTATTTTATTTATTTTTGACAAAGCAACCAAAAATATACAATGGGGAAAGGATGATCTTTTCAATAAGCGGTGTTGGGAAAACTGGACTGCCATATACAAAAGAATAAAACTGAAACCCTTTCTTACGCTATACACAAAGATCAACTCAAAATGGATTAAAGACTTTAATGTAAGACCCAAAACCTTAAAAATCCTAGAAGAAAACATAGGGGATAAGCTCTTTGACATTGATCTTGGCAGTGATTTTTTGGATTTGACATCAAAGGCAAAGATACTAAAAACAAAAACAAACAAGTGGGACTACATCAAACTAAAAAGTTTCTATACAGCAAAGGAAACCATTCAGAAAATTAAAAGGCAACCTACTGAGTGGGAGAAAATATTTGCAAACCACATATCTGATAAGGGGTTAATATCCAAAATATACAAAGAACTCATATAACTCAATAGCAAAAAGGGACCCAATTGAAAATGGGCAAAGGACATGAATGGATGTTTTTCCAAAGAAGACATACAAGTGGCCCATAGGTACATGAAAAGGTACCCAATATCATTAGTCATCATGGAAATGCAAATCGAAACCACCATGAAATATCATGTCACACCTCTTAGGATGATTTTAACAGAAAGACAAGAGATAAAAAATGCTGATGAGAATATGGAAAAATGAAAAAAAGGAACCCATGTACATTGTATGCAAATGGTACAGCCACTATGGAAATAGTATTGAGGTTTCTCAAAAATTATCAACAGAACTACCATATAGCCAGCAGTCACGTTTCTGGGTATGTATCAAAGAAAACAAAATTATAATCTCAAATAAATAGCTGAACTTCATTGAAGCATCATTCACAAAAGCCAGAATATGCAAACAGCCTAAATGTTTATTAACAGATGAAAGGATTAAGAAAATGTGGCGTATGTATGTATATGTGTGTGTATACATGTGTGTGTATATATATATATATGTATTGCATTTGTGTGTGTGTGTGTGTGTGTGTGTGTGTGTGTGTGTGTGTATGTAAATCCAACCTTAGGAAGGAAATACTATCAATTGTGACAACATGGATAAACCTAGAAGATTCACAAAAACCCTACAAAACATATTTAGCATTATGCTAACTGAAATAAGCAAGACAGAAAGAGACAAATAATGTATGGTACCACTTACATGCGGACTCTAAAAGAAAAAAAAAGTCAGACTCATAGAAACGAAGAGTAGAAAAGTAGTTGCCAAGGGCTGGGGAGTGGGGGTAAGGAAAACAGAGGTGAGTAAAAAGGTACAAACTTTCAGCTATAAAATAAATAAGATCTGAAGATCTTATTATAATATTGTTACTGCAGTTTATAACATTGCTTTGTGTACCCGAAATTTACTGAGAGTTAGAACTTAAATGTTCTCATCAACAAGTTAAAAGGGTAATTATATGAGGTGAAGGATATGTTAACTGGATGGGGGAATATACAATATAAAGAAAAGAATCTGCCTAAGAATAAAGCACAGAAGAAATCAGCACACAACGTGTGCACACATCAAATCATACATTGTACATACATGCATACTGTACACTTTAAATGTCTTACAATTTTGTCAATTACATCTCAATAAAGCTGAAAAGAAAGTAAATTATTTTGATAATCTAGGTTAACAGACATTAAGGCGCCCATTAAATTTTTATAATCCATAAGGATATGAGAATTGATAAGGCAGCAGAGTTGAGAGCTTTTTCACAAGTTCACACTTGGTCAAGTGTATAAAGCAAAGATCGGAAATGATTTTATATTTCAAGCTTTTGTGACTAAGCCCAGAGACACAAGGTGGTGCAATTTACTAAATGGATATTTACAAAAAGGGACAAGCTTTGGATAACTGATAATGTGTTCAGTATTAAATATACTTCATTTAAAGTGCCTGTGGGATACTTAGTCTAAAAGGAAATTTCATATATGGTTGTGAAGTTCAGAGAAGTAGTTAAGGTTGGAAATTTAGGTATATTATTTATCAGCATATATAAGGTTATAGAAGTTAGTTTAAGATTCTGAGAGTAGATAAGAAAGATGAAAGATTAGATTGAAAAGTTCTGGTGTGGTATCTCACCAGAACTGATCATTAATCTCTCTCGTTATCCTGATTATTGTTGAAGTCAGTTAAATTAATTCCAAGTCAGCAAGTATATTATGCAGCTACTCTGTGCCAGCTATCTGGTTTTCAAGTTTTCCAGGTTTTCAGGATATAATAGTAACAAATATAGATTCACTGTTTTTCCTTTAAGAGACTATAGAAATCTTTGAGAACAGATCTTTATATCCATGATTGATGGTTTCCTAACATCTAGAATATTATTATTCCAACTCCTATACTGGGCGTTTAATTATTTCCACGACTTGAATGAATGCTTATTTACCTCTAGTAGGTACATATACCTCTTGTTTGCTCACAGCAGTTTGACTCTTCTTCTGGAAACAGCACATGTTTTACTTAAAATCTCTCCTCAGCCCTCAATCCAGGTGTTTACCTGGTGAGGGGAGGGAGGAAGTGACCCCACGTGTAGTTCAGAGTGGGCTTGTGACTGAAAGCTGAACCACTGGAGCCTTTTATATCAGAGACCATAAGACAGACAGAAACAACTGGCCCTAATTATACCACCCGGAGCTAAAGGGACTTCTGGAGAAGCATGGTAATCCTTGGAAAAGATCATTTCCCTTTCATAAGTACTGCTGCTAGGAGTTAGACTGTAGGCTGAAGCTGCTGGAAGCTAAATATACAATATAAAGAAAAGAATCTGCCTAAGAATAAAGCACAGAAGAAATCAGCATCAACATAGATTACTGTGGTCCCAAAGTATTTTCTGACTGAATCCAGTTCTACCTGAAACCAATTTTGTTTTCTAGATATTCCTAAGTAGGCTGGGATAAGGATTTTGTTGCTTGTAAGCAAAATCTTCTACCCTATTTGTAGCATAGATATATAAATTCAGGTTATGAAATTAGATGTAGTATTTAACTTCTCTTGTTATTAAATGAATGAAGTTAAGTAAGTTGCTTAACCTTTCTATGCCAAAGTGTCCTTATCTGTAAAACAGGGAGGATAAAAGTGCCAACATCTTGAGGCACTTGGGTGGCTCAGTCGGTGGCTCAGCCAACTTTGGCTCAGGTCATGATCTCGCAGTTTGTGGGTTTGAGCCCCACATCGGGCTCTGTGCTTCATATTCTGTGTCTCCCTCTCCCTCTGCCCCTCCCCCACTGATGTGCCCATGGTCTGTCTGTTTCTCTGTTTCAAAAAAAAAAAAAAGAATAAACATTAAAAAAAATTTTTTTAAAGTGCCAACATCCTAAGGTTGATATGGGGACTAAACAAGAAAATGGGCTTTGTTATCGATAGTTGCCACAAAAGCAAAACAAAGTATGACAGACGATGATGATGACGATGATGATGATTGCTATTCACATTTTAACCTGTAGCTCAAATGGAACAACTCAGTTTCTGTGAGTTATTTTGTACATGCCTGTCTCAATGCCCTTATTATGCTTAACCTAGCATCATTATTTCAAGTAACAAATATTTATTACACTTTATTTTGTTAAGCATACACAGATGAAAATATGTGATTCTTGCTTTTGACATGCTCAAACCAAGTTGCAATGCAGAATAAAATATAATTAATAGTATTTATAAAAGTGTATGTGTGCATGTGAACATACAAATGTGAAGACAACAGAGAAATGAAATAACAGAATACAGAAGTGAAACAGAAGGAAAACATGGACTAAGCACTGAAGGAAGAGAATTGGGTGGATAGTGAGGTTTGTTTGGATTTGGCCTGAAATAATTATGCCATAAATAGTCATTACACATATATTTCTAACAATTGTGCAGACAAAAAGCTAATGCCATGTTATAAAAAAGAAGAAAGGCGATTGTGAGGAATCTATGATAATGCAGAAATGCCAAGTCTCCCAACTGTTGCTCTGTAGAACCTCTCTAATTCTCATCAGCCTGTGATTGTACATAATGAGCTCCCTATTATAAAATGGTGAATTTTTATCTTCTATGCATCCTTGTAGTATAGATTGTTCTATTAGTCAAAGGTCCTAAGGACACACATGCAATGGAAGAGTAGGAAGAATTCATATATTTTGCTGACAGAAGCTGTGTCTATCTAGTCCCTATCCAGAGACTATCTGGAGTTTTCTAGACTTGAAGTTGTTGATTTCTGTCCCTGAAATATTCTCCCTCAGATATCTAATATGCTCACTCACTCTCATAAAATATCTTCTTCTGAGAAATACCTATCTTCATATTATCAAAAGTGCCCTACCTACCAATGCCCGATCCTTTATTCCATTTTATTCTAGAATTGTTGTAATAATCTCTTCATTTATTTATTTTGTGTCTCCTAATGTGTAAGATAATTTGGAACAGAGGCTATGTTTCTCTTTTCACAATTTTAACACCAGGGCTCAAATGCCATATTCACCCTAAACACTCGGGACATATGTGTGAAACACAACAGGTGCTAATAAAATATTTACTAAATTAGTGATTAAAAGTAAATTAAATAAAATTTATTTTGAATTTTTTAAATCTTGAGACAATTATGGATTTATATGATGCTAAAGAAAATATAAAAATTTTAGACAAAACACTATTAATTAAATTGCTTATTTATTTATTTTCCCATCATGGAAAATAGCATTTCTATAATCAGCTATTATCTGCTCCCTTCAAAACTACTCTGAAAACACTGCTCTACCAGTCAAGTTGAATATATTGCTCTATTTTTTTTTTATGTCACATTCCACACTCTTCATATGATTCATCAACCATATCAATTTAACAAAATTACAGGAAAGAAATCACATGCCAAATCACAAAAAGAAAGAGAAAAAAGTTTCTGCAATTCTTGTATTTTTACATGAGGATATTTTACAAAGATATAAAGAAAAGTATGAATATTATAAACCTATGAAGTCATTCCATTTTCAGATTTTTCATTATATGACTACTATATATACTTCATGATAATTTAAGACACAGAAAAGGAAATAGAAATTATAGTAAAAAAACTCTATAAATATAAATCCTAAGATGAAATTTGTTTAAAGTAAAACTTTACTACCTAATAATTCAAATTGCCGTCTAGGATCATGTGTTTGTTTTATTCATCAAATATTCATTCAGCACATAAATATCGAGCACTAAAAATGTGCCAGGAACTATTGTTATAGGGGTTGTATGGTTCAGACAACAAAATAAAGATCTTATTTTCATGAATCTTAATTTGTAACTGGATAATATAGACTCATATACACAACATATATATAGATGCATGCACACTCAGCCAAATCAATAAAATATATACTCTAATGGTGCTGAGTCTGTGGAGGAAAATAAGTCAGGGAAGACAGAAGAGAATGGCCAAACAGTGAGGAGAACGGGCAGCTGTAATTTTAAACAGTTAAACAGAATGGTTAGATAAAGTCTTCTTTGAGGTGACATTTGTTTAAAGACCTGAAGGAAGGAATCAATGAACCACACTCAGTCTGTGGGAAAAGCAGGCCAGGCAATAGAGACTCTGAAGCAGTTATGTGCCTACCTCATTTGAAAGAGCACAGCAAGATGGGGATAAAGAAGACGGTGCTTTGGTTAGAAAGGAAACAGGAGATGAATAATTTAGGACTCTGCAGGCCAATGTGAGGCCTTTGGCCTTTATCCTGAATCTGATAGAAGGGATTTGAGTATTCTGAGCCGAGGAGTGTCATGCCCTTATTTTCGCTTCTCTGGATCACTCTAGCTGTCAATAAGGACACAAGAGACCAGTCAGAAGTTTTAAGCTGTAAACTAGACTCAAACCATCATCAATTTGTCAGAGTGGAGAAATGGAAAAACAAAAACCAACAAAACGAAAAACCCTCCTTATTACTATATGTATGGAGAACAGTGAATAATACCTCAGAAAGCTTTCAGTGAGTATTAAACAGCCGAAAAAAATTTTCCCTGGAAGAAAGCTCCAGGCTGCCCCTTTCATCATTGTCCTTTTTAACTATATAAAACTTTACACATGTTCTCCTTAACTGTGTGTAAAACATGCATATTTCTTTCTCCCCGTTGTATTCACCTTTTTGTTTAAGGGAGCGTCAGTGTTAAGCTTCAGCTATTCTCTTTTCATCTTTTAAAGCTTTGTGCATTATGCATAATCCATACTTTGTATCATACATCAAAACAATTAATGTACAGTACAGACTTTATAGAGTTGAACATAAAGAACTTTATCTCCACTTGATGTACAATATATGCAAAATTTCCATATGAATTAGTGGAAGTCATACGTGGGCTTTGTGAAAAGATCATTTTCAAGAGCTTTTAGAAGATTTATCAGAATATGTGTATAGCTCAGTTTTTCTATATGTCTATTGACTTTATTGTTTAATTGGTTTATAACAGTGCTTAAAATTGACCTGATTAGAAAACTCTTATTATTTCAATGTAAAAGAGTATCTTCAGATACAGTATCTGTACAACTAATTGTTTAATGTCTTGCTTTTATATAAATGACTTACCTCCATTCTTGTGATTTTTTTCCCCACTAATCTCCCACTTAGTGGTCATAGCCTCAAATATTTACACTCTTTAATACTGTTCAACTTCAATGCCCTCCTTCTAATGCCAGCCGATTTGGATGGCCATCTAGATACAAGGAAACTTAGTAGATACTGCAAGAGACTTAAAAAAAAGATAGAGAATACTTATCCTAACAGAACTTGCAATCAATTGTTTTATTATTATTATTATTATTATTATTATTATTATGCTTATTTTTTTAAGTAGGCTTTACTACGAGCACAGAGCCCAACACTGGGCTTGAACACACGGCGCTGAGATCAAGACCTGAGCTGAGATCAATAGTTGGAGGCTTAACTGACTGAGCCACTCAAACACTGCTGCAATAAGTCCTTTTAGTTCAAATCTGGGTATATTAACTGTTATATTCAAAGTATCGACTTAGAAATTTTTCTAGAACAGAGAATCATGGAACTGGGACTGAAGAAAGAACGAGTTCAATAATTGGATAGGATGTGCTCAGTCATTCCCTACCCTAAAGATAACCTACCCTACCTACACTTTGTTTGAAAGTGTTTTTTTGTTTTTTGTTTTTTTAACAATCACAAGCACCATTGCATTTGTAATTCTGAAAACAACTTTGAGTAAGCCAATTTTTCTTACTTATTTAACACACTTTTGTAGTGCTTATTACATGCCAGGTACTATTCTAAGAGTTTTTCATGCCTCCACTCATTAAATAGTTGTAACAATTTTCTGAGATAGATACTATCCTGACCCCATTTTACTGATGAGTATTTTCTACACTTGCCCCCCTACAGCACATTCTCCACACGGCAAAGCAAGCCACTCAGGGTATATGCCTCCCCCACTTTAAACTCTCCAGCAACTTCCCAAACCAACTAAAATAAAACCCAAATTCCTTAGTATGGCCTATAAAATATTACGCAATCTGGTCCCTGCCTGATAGTCTGTACATTTCACACTGGCTTTCTTTCTGTACCTGGGGGTTTCCGCATTTACTATTTCCTCTTCCTGTAATGTCGTTCTTACCTTGCTGTCCCGGCTACGGCAGCAGTCCCAGAGGTCCTTTGGGGATGCGGCTGCAAGGATTTGGGATTGACCGGCTTGATCTGCGAGCGCCAGCGCAGAGGTGAAGTGTCCTGGCACCCGCAGTCTGACTTTGACAGCTGCTGGGCCTTCCTGTTCCCAGGTGTGATGCTGATAGAGGCCTTCGTGACCCAGGAGAAAGAATCCGAGATGGCGCAGCTGATGGACCTGATGGGCCATGAGCCCTGGAAGCTCTGAAGTCTGGATGGAGGAAGCAGGACTACTTGCCCAAAGTTAATTTTCGGAAACAAGCTAAAGACCGCTTCAGGGGCCGTCTCAGCTTCAACCGCGCGGGGTGGCAGGGCTCCTGGAGGACTTCCTGCCCTGTGGAGCAGTGGAACCCGGACTACTGCCCTAAGCGGCGTTCGACCCATGCCCCCGACATGAACGACGTCTGTCTTGCGTGGGGAGCTGCTGCTGAGTCTCATCTTCCTGCCCAGATGGGGCTGCCCATGTCCGCAGAGACACCCACAACCTGCTGCTCCGCCTAGCTGCGTCTGGTGTCCCCCAGGCCTGGGTGGAAGGTCGGCCCCCTTACCCTGCCGCTCTTTGCCTGGGCGTTCCCCAAGCCTCTTGCACCAGTGGGAGTGTGCCTTCCACCTGACACGCTGAGGTCCGCGCACGCGCGCCACCTTCCGGCAGCTGCTGTGAGCCACCTCCTTGGGGACAGGAGCTGGCTCTGGGCCTGTCCACGGATGCTGGCTACCGAGCTGACCATTCACCCCGATTGAAGGAGAAAAGCCCAGTGCCAGAATCTCTTTCCTGACGCCTTTCTGTTTGTGTGAGTGTGTGTGTGTGTGTTTCCCCAATTTATTTTTATTTTGAGAGACAGCGCAGTAGGGGGAGGGGCTGAGAGAGCGCTATAATCCCAAGCAGGCTTCATGCTGTCCGCCAGGAGGCCTGGGGCTTCAACTCAGGAACCCTGAGATCATGACCCGAGCAGAAATCTCCACCTGGTCGCTTACCCACTGGGCCAACCAGGCGCACCTGCACTCATTACGTTTTAACAGAGATCTTAACCTGTTTCTTCTGTGGTGTGGGTGCTGCTTGAGAGCTGATTTTGTTGGGGATGTGCCTCACATCAGTATCTTTTGACCTCCTGCATGCCAGCTTGTTTGGATTATTTAATTTGCCATAGTTTGAGGGCAGTGGGAAAATTTGAGTATAAAAATGCAGACACCACTTAAAAACAACAACAGGAGATCTCAATAAAAGGTCTAATCTGCAGAGAAATCCTTTGTTTATATAATCCAAGTACACTTCTCCAACTGTTAGATCCTTTTTTATTTCATTCTCCTACATAAATTAATGTCCTTAAAAAACAAATGGACTATTTCTCACCCCAATGCTTGTTTCCCTAATTCTAGTTTGTCTCCCCTACTGTAGTGTTTTTAACTTATTGAGGGCACAGACCTTATTCCACAAAGTCTCATGTGGCTATGAGAGTATGTAGAAGAGTAGGATCTTGGTAAGTAGCCGCTGACTGACTGAGTGGACATATAAAGTAACTTTTTAAAGCTTTTATAAATTTTCACACCTCACAGTTCATAAACTTAATTTCAACATATTTACTTGATTTTAAACCATTGTTATGAGTTAACATGCTCAATGTTTAATAGTACTATAGAAATTACAATTTTATATCTAATAATTATTAAATAGTTGTTATTTCCATGTACAGTGCCATACTCATGAATGACTAATTTTTAGAACAATAATATTAATTGAATATTATTGCAGATGAAAAAACTCAGTCTAAGACAGGTAAGGTTGTCCAAGAGATCACAGACAAATGAGCAGAGTTGATGGTATTTAATGCATTCAGTCTAACTGTTGAGCCAGTGGTGTAGATGACCCCACTTTAGATTCTCTTCAGTGTACATACTCACTATCAAGATTTCCTAACATGATATGCTCTTATGACTGGCACTAGTGTTCTAATGAAAGGCTCTTAAATTTCAAACATATCTGGGGGTGGAAGATGCATATCTTCCACACTGAGGCAGTTACTAGTTACCCTTATTTTCCTACAGAGCGCTTTTAAGGCGATGTTTTTTGGAGGGAGTAGCTTTGAGGAGGGAAGCTGCAAAACCACATCTGACTTTACACTGGCAACAAACAAACCTTCACTTTGTTGTGTGACTGTGATCTCTTGGTTAATTTATTACCACAAAACCACAGCATAAGTCCAGTCTAGTCTAATAACACTGGTAAATTACAGTTTGGGAAAATATGCAATTATTTTCCAAAATCTGTTATGTCTATCTATCTAGTAAAGCCACATAATAGCATCAACAGATTATACTTTTTCAAATTATGTAATTTTCTACTATGTAATGCCTGTCTAATAGAGCCACATACAAATCACACTAATTAATTAATCAATAGCACTATATATTTCCATCCTTCCACTCACAGTCCCTTGGCCAAAATTAGTGATATGGCTCCAACCTACCCACAAGTGACATATAAGCAATCACATCAAACATATGTATGGGAGAAAACTTTTCCCTTCTTCCCTTCTAGGTTCTCTGGCTGGTCTAATAGTTGTATTGACATAACACAGATTACCAGGGGAAAAACAATTTTAATTTTGTATATTCAGAAGCCTCACAAAGACATGAGAGGCTCCCTGGCAGTCAGGTAATCGATGCTTATATAACATTCTGATCTAAGGAGAAGGGGATACAAGTGTGGAGTGTCAAAAGGGAGGAAGACAAATCTCAGGAAGATGAGACAAGCAGACATTTGGTAAACAAATATTTGCCAGGCCCTACAAATAACCAAAAATTTTCTTTGGCATTAGCTCTCTTTTGCTATAGACTATCTAAAAGTTTTTAGGTAGTTAAAGGGGAGATAAAAAGCTCTTCTTGAGTCTGTTGGCTTTCGTCTTCAGCTGGAAACAATCCACATGCCAAAGTGGCACATTCCAGAATATTGTCTTTACTCCCCCTTGCATGCGATGGTGAGTCTGTCTCCAACATTTCTAACATTTCAGAGTGTTGTATTCTCAGAGGAAACACTGTGAAACAAACATAGACTCTAATTGTATTTCACTAAGCATAAAGCCTTCATGTCAAATCTCAAAATATATTTTAAATCATTTACTAGAGAAATATTGCAAGTAAAAATCCACCTCAGTGCTTTTCTAGCTGAAGATTATGCTTAGCTCAACAAGTATTTTACTATCAGGGTTAATAATGTAATTATGTAGATCATGAATTAAATATATGTACTTTAGTAGCCAGACTCCCAGTTACAAGTAATTGGAAAGTTGCAATAAAAACAGCACTTATAATTACACAACAGTCATTATAAGTCAATTTGGTTTGGGCTGTGTACATCTAAACTAATAATTCTATGAATTTAATTATTACTAAATGAAAGGGTACAAAATAGCCATGCCTTACTAAATGATATTTCTACTAAAATAAAAGTTTATCTCAATTTTCATATTTTTGTGGCTGCTTAATATATATTGAATAGCTACACTGTAGCAGATTCCATTTTTCAAAATTAACAATTTGTTCCTGGAGGAAAGACAATTTACACACCATGTAAAAAATGAATGAGTAACGTCTTCATCATTTGGGGCTGCTATAACAAAAATACCATAGAGTAGGTAGCTTAAACAAGAAACATTTGCCTCCCCCGTGCAGGGGGCCATGAAGTCCAAGA
This sequence comes from Panthera tigris, assembly GCF_018350195.1. NCBI lineage: Eukaryota > Metazoa > Chordata > Mammalia > Carnivora > Felidae > Panthera > Panthera tigris. The sequence goes on along the minus strand of NC_056667.1, from coordinate 89,455,240 downwards.
TCAAGGTGCCAGAAGATTTACTATCTGGTGAAAGCCTTCTTCCTGGCTCATAGATGGTAATCTTCCTGCTGTGTCCTCACATCGTGGAGGGAGAGAATTCTGGGACCTTCATTATAATCCTATTATAATCCCAATCCCATTATGGGGACTCCACCCCACCCATGACCTCATCCAAAGGCCCCAGCTCCAAATAGCATCACACTGCAGATTAGGCTCCAACAGATGAATCTGCGGGGACAGAAACATTTGGTCCATAGGAATGATGCCTCAATACAGAATTTGACTTTCCTTTATTTTTATAGGGACAAAATAAAAGTGATTCTACAATTTTATTTCTTTTAAAAACACACAAAAAGCAATAAAAAAGTAACTCATTGTCATAGCTAACAGTTGCCCAAGGAGACATGGCAATAAAAGTTTATGTGGTATCCTGGATCAGAAGAAAAGACTTTAGGTAAAATCTAAGAATTCCTGAATAAAGTATGGATGTACCTAAAAATATTGAAGCACCTGGGTGGTTCAGTTGGTCAAGTGTCCAACTCTTGATTTAAGCTCAGGTCATGATCTTGCTGTTCGTGGGTTCAAGGCCCACGTCAGTCTTTGCACTGGGATTCTCTCTCTCCCTCTCTCTCTACTCTTTCCCCACTCTCACAATATCTCAAAATAAATAAATAAAACTAAAAAAATAATGTATCATTGTGGGTACATTAATTACAACAAACACATCATATAATAGTACAACAATTGAGGAGACTGGGTATGTGGAATGTGGACACACTTTGTATTATTTTCAAAATTATTCCAAGCCACTAGTAAGCCAAACTATTCTAAAACGAAGTTTATTTGAAAAAGTTAGTCATAACATAATCCTGAAAACCATATTTTTTTTCAAAATAACATAACTCTTCTACCTGAAGGCAAACTTTGCCTTTTTCTAACTGAATATCATTGTTAATGATGTTCTTGATACCAATACTTCAGTGTTTCATAATTCAACAGTTCATAAAGAAATAAAATTTGAAATCTCATAGAATATAATGAATATAACAGTTATGAATATAACATTGCTTGCATCCTTCAAAGTGATGTACTTGAAAAAGTAATGTGTTATAACTCTCAATGTATGTATAGTATTTGACCATGGATATTAGACTGATATTTGCCTTCTACACCCCCCCCCCCAAATACTTATTTCACATTGGTTGATCGTTTAAAATAAAGGACAAATAGTTATCAAATGAATGATTTGATTGGAATGTGTTGTTTGGTAAATCAATTAAAAACTAAATTTTCTCCTGCCCCTGATAACCTCTGCAGAAGCAGAAGAGGAAGAAACAGTTGTATCATTGAATAAACATTAAAGTAGAATGTAATCTACAACACAGGCAATCTGCTAGAGATTGCAAAGACAAATAAATCTCACCTTTAAATAGTAAGCATATGTAGCCCATCACATACATGTTTTCAAGATAAATTATAACTAGTCCTTAAGCAAGAGGACTTGCCAGCATCACTCGTCACACATAGTTCATCCGAAATTCACCAGGTAATTGGGTGACAGTCTGTGTTAGCTAACTGATTTTACCCAAAGGAAAAATAAATGCATATCTTTATGACAGAAACTAGTTTTAGAGTAAGGCGCCCATAAATTTAACCTCCTATGCTCTCATGGAAACACAGAGATGGGGCAGTATCTTCTTTGATCACCTCTAAATACATGGTTCTGAGACATTTGAGAAAGACATTGCTGGGTCATAATGCTGGCAAAAGTCTTGTTTAGCTTTTAAGGGGATTTACATTCATTTTCAAAAGACAAAGAAAACACAATTATACGTTTTTCAAAGTAAATGATCTAGGGAAAGGGCAGAAGGGAAGTCTCTTCCCTTATTTTCAGCAGGGAGAATTATGCATCTTATTTTTAATTTGTATTTGCCCTGACAGTATCCACATGTACTTGAATCATTCAAAGTAACACTCTCGGAAATATCAGAGGACCTTAGAAGTAGGCACAAGAGATAGATACAACTAAGTTGGTTTGAAGAAGAAACAAGAGTGAGTGAGAGACAAATTATCTAGATGTTTAACTTACAATGATATGGCTATTGTAACAACAGACTGAAAACAAAAATAATTACCTCTCCTAAGTACCATGTTAATATGTAATTATTATGACAATAATTATTGCCCTAGGGTTCTAATTATAAGCAAATGAGTTAAGTGAGATTTCAATACTAGAAGTCCTTCACTGAGAAGTTCCACTCCTGTTAATTTTTTGTGAACTTATTTCAACGTATGAAGTATCTGCAACGCTGTACACGTTGCACATTAGTGTTATTATACCGATGTAACCAACACAGTTAAAATATGGAACTCTATCAGTACCCTATTTCAAAAATCTTTCTTTACTCATCCTAAATTCAGAATATTCTTCTAGAAACTTTATTGTTTTACATTTTACATTTAGGCCTATAAATCACTGGAAACTGAACAGGATTTTTTTCCCCCATATAGGCATCTGAATGACTCATGACCACATATTGAAAAGACCATCTTTTCTCACATTGCAGTGGTAATTGTGTCATTAATCAGTTGACCACATATAGCTGGATCTGTTTCTGGACTGGGTATATATCCATTGTGGTTTTTGTTATCCTGTTTCTTTCATTTATTCATTGACGCTTGTACCAATACCACAAGTTCTAAAATACTGCAGTTTTATAATGAGTCTTGACATCTGGCACTGTAAGTCCCCCAAGTTAGTTCTTCTTCCTCAAGCTTGATAATTCCAGGTTATAATGATTCCACCTCATGCATATTCTGTGTTATTTCAGTCACCATGTTTTCCTCTTCTGTGTATGTTCCTTTCCTCAGTGGGTAGGGGCTATGGAAAATCATTATGATGGCAATAGGAATAAGTACATGGTGAATGTTGAGGGTTGTTGATAGATATTTGCTAATCCCTTCTATGCATGGGATACACTATTATTTGATTTATTATTTATTGAGAACAGGTCATTTTTCAAAAATGGTTTTTCAGCTAGTTAGAGATGTAACATGACCCCTCTGTGACTTTAGTCAGGTTCCCCTTAAGATATCTAGACCTTGACCTGGTCACAGGTCCTTGTGAGATCTGTATTGTCCTATTTTAGCAAGAATCCTGCTAAGACAGTTTAGGCAGAATCACTTAACTGTGATATCTTATCTAATCATGTTCCTCATCTGTCCTGTCCAGTTCCTCTGGTGATAATTAATTGATTAGCTGACAATCCTGGCCTTACCTTTAGCAAGAATCCTATTAGGTCTATTTAAATAGGATCTGTACCCCACTCCTGATGTTTTCTCTTAGTAATTTTCTATCCACTAACTCCCACCTTGTTCTGTCAATGAATCTCTTCTTGTCCATGTTTCATTAAAAATGGAGCCAAGTTCTGTACTAGCTCTCTTTTGCTCTATTATAATAGATTCTGAATAGATTCTGTCTCTACCATCTTACCATCCAGCTCTGGTTTCTTGAACAGTTAGAGTGCTATGACTCAGACGGGATCAGATTTGTCACTGGATCCCTGGACTTCTCACCCAGGACCTCAAGTGCACACCTGTGAAGCCTTTTCTTCATTACTGGCTGACTGATCAGAGATCTACTGGTGAGTCTGACTCCTAAGCCACTGCTCTGGATGATAGCCCATTGAAGCACAGTAAGGGCAGATTTTGATTCTTAAGATTCTGAGTATACTCTCTGAAGATGAATTAGAGGACTGGACTTCTTTGTTTGAAAGGTACCTACTGGGCGGGCTAGAAGCTTTTCTTCCTGTGTCCTGTGGGGATTTTACACCCTGATTCATGTAAAACTCGCTGGAAACTCCCACCACGCCCCACAGATCATTGTTTCAAGTTAGAATTGACTCCCTAGGCTAGAAAATTCTTCTTGATTCATTGCTTCATGTGGGAATTCATTCTCCAACTCTTGGTCTAGAAAAATCTTCCTCACTCCCTGTGAGTCCTCTCTGTTCTCTATATTTGATCCTGTTTCCTCATGGGAATTTCTCAACTAAGTGAAACCTCATTCTTGAAACCATGCTGATTATATCCTCCATCAACTCTGTCTTCTTCCTTCCCCCCCTTTTTTTTCCTAATGTTTATTTATTTTGAGATACAGAGAGAGAGAGAGAACAAGTGAGTGTGCATGCATGGGAGAGGGGCAGAGAGAGAGGGAGAGAGCAAATCCCAAGCAGGCTCCATGCTGTCAGGGCAGAGCACAACGCAAGGCTTGATCCCATCAACCCTGAGATCATGACCTGAGCCAGAATCAACAGTTGGACACTTAACTGACTGAGCCATCCAGGCACCCCTCTCTTCTTCCTTTCTTGATGGCTTGACTTTATGAATAATAATATGGAAATTCACTGGCTTCTTTGGGAAACCTAAGATCTCCCCCACAGGTCCCCTGTGAGACCTCTTTCCCTTCCCATTGCTTCTATTCTTCCTTCCTCCTTTCTCCACCTTTGATCTTCCATTCAGTTCCCTTGAATGCTATTCATATGTCTTCCTCCATCCCTCTTGTTCACCCTTGCCAGACTTTCCCCTTTCACTCCATCAGTCTCTTAAGGAACTCAGGAACCCCTAAAAGCAACTGCCTGTGCAACCGAGTCCAAGCTCATTCTGCTCACCAAAGGGCAAGGCAATAAGGTAAGAGGCAAGATGTCAGGGCATAGAAAGCAACTTTATTTGGAAAGCCAGCAAACTGAAGAGATTGTAGACTATTGTCCTATGGAACCATCTCCCCTTGGCATGAAATTCGAACTTCTTTTATGTTAGCAAAGGGAGAAGTGGGAGGGAGTTGGAGTCAAAAGGTGATTGACATTGGCAGACATCAGAGGAAGGCCATGTAACTATGTTGTCCTTCGTTAATTGATCTTTACATGCAGGCATCTGGTCATGTCTTTCCTAAAAATCTTAAACATAGCATAATCATTTCGGTAGGTACTTCCTCATCTCTTCACGTGAGGTAGGTTTGGGGTTAAAAAAAATGGTTCTTGCAAATCTTAGCTGTAAGCAAAATTACTTCAATGATTAACATGCCTACCTGCAGGGCTAAGCAGAAATTTCTGAGCTATAGGTCACAGTAGCAAGGGCAATAGAAGTGACATAGTATCAGATATGCTAAGTTTTTTTTTTTTCCTTATTACACCTGAGGCTGAATTGAAACAAACAAACAAACAGGGGCACCTGGATGGCTTAGTCACTTAAACTTCCAACTTTAGCTCAGGTCATGATCTCACAGTTCTTGAGTTTGAGCCCCTGTAGGGCTCTGTGCTGACAGCTCAGAGCCTGGAGCCTGCTTCAGATTCTGTGTCTCCCTCTCTTTCTGCCCCTTCCCTGCTTGTGCTCTCTCTCTCTCTCTCTCTCTCTCTCAAAAATAAATAAACATTAAAAAATAAAAAAAACAAACATATGGAAATAATTAGAAACATACTGAATATTTTATCGATTCATATGGTCTTTGGAAATACCCAGACAGCTGTGAGATGTCCCCTCAGTCTCTCACCTAAAACACAATCCACACCTTCCATTATTTTAAATATTAGGCAAAATAAAATCTTAAAAGTCTCTTCCATAAATATTGATAAAAAGCTTTAGCATTCATATTGAACAGGTAATCTTAACTTCTTCCATTTGCTATAAACACAATTCAGATACACATATAAAGAAAAGCAAAAATGGGAGTATATTACTGTGTTTGACTTACAGTTAAAATTGTAGAAAAAAGAAGTATGATCTTTATGCCAGTCTGTATGCATGCTTATGCATGTATGATATATATATATATATGTAAACTTTTTCTACTTCTGAATGGTATTACCAAATTAAGTTATAAAATCCTTTAAAGGAATAGAGTTCTGTTCAAATTAGCTTAGAGATAAATGAGCTCTGATATTAATGAAATATTGCTAAAACTCTCAGAAACATAGAATATAACTCAAATACTTTTAAAGTTCATGTAACTTGAAAAAATCTTTGGCAAATAGGATTAGTTTAGTATTGTTGGTTTAATTAAAATAGCTATGTCTTCTGAGTTATCTCCTAGTATTAAGTATCATATAAATGTGAATTTTGTAAGTAGGTTTTTTACGTTCTTTGCTTTTGTGATACTTACCTAAAGTGCATGTTCCACAAAAAATAGTTAACAAGGAAATAACTTGAACTGATAACTACCTTTGTTTAATAGTATGTGTGTGGGGGCCACCTGGGTGACTCACTGGGTTAAGTGTCCAACTTCTGCTCAGGTCCCAACTCATGGTTCATGGGTTCAAGCCCTGTGTCTGGCTCTGTACTGACAGCGAGAATCTGCTTGGGATTCTCTCCCTTTCTCTCTCTCCCAGTCTCTCTCTCTCTCTCTCTTGGTCCCTCCCCCGCTAGCACTTTCTCTCTCTCAAAATAAATAAATAAACTTAAAATATATATATATTACATGTGCATGAAAATAGTTTCCGAAGTCTTTTTTTTTTTTTTTTTTGGTAACTTGAAACATCTAATAACTTAAGTTCAACAACAAATATTCACTAAATATTTAGATAATTTCTAAGCAACAAATTGCTGAAACACTGCTAAGTAGACGTTTAAGTTTAATGCTTCTTATTTTTGTATTTTTAAAATTTTGTCTCTATTTTCTTTAAAGAGAGAGAGAGAGTGCATGTGTACACACAAGCAGGGGAAGGGCAGAGGGAAAGAGCGAATCTTAAGCAGGCTCCATGCTCAGTGCAGAGCCCAGTGCAGGGCTGGGATCCAGTGACCCTAGGATCATAACCTGAGCCAAAATCAAGAGCCTGATGCTCAATGAACTCAGTCACCCAGGAGACCCTATTTTTATATGATATAGAGTAGCTGAATGTATTTGGTTGGGTTAATAAATATGATCCTTTGCCACTGTGAAAAACTGTACCATGGGGAAGCAAATACCTGTAAAAATTGTGAGATGGCTATATTCATAAAATTACTAGTTTGCTATGGAATCCCAGTGTGTGACAGACACTGCACAATTATCTACTTCCTAAAGTTCACTGTAAAGAAAAAAAAAAGTTACTAATGGTTTGTTCCAGAATGAGAAAGAGGAAAATATAGGATAAGGTTTTTGGGAAAACTATCTTAGAAAAGTAATCTTCCCTCATGTAGTCACAGTCATGTAGCTGGCTAAGAATGGGTGGATTTATGTATAAGGCTTAAAGATGAGTTCAATAACATGGTGATATAAAACTAGAGTTCTTTTTCTCTCAGTTAAAACAACAAAGGTTTCTTGTACTCTTGGCCTGTTCTTAATAGATTAAAAAAGGTTTTTCTTCACCTTTTAAGTAAACTGCCTAGAATCCAAGATTTTGTGTCTTATCCAAATCATTTCCTGTACTATACGTTAATCTTTATATGCCCTCAAATATTTAAGAGAAACTAAGGATTGATTCATAGTAATCTATGATCCTATTTAATCAAGTGTTCAAACCTTTTGACATGTTTGACAACTTCCCCAAATCAAATTCTAAATTAAGTCTTCTTGTTCTCAAACTGACCTTGAAATTTCCCAGAGGATTCTTGGAAAATCTCAAAAGGATTTGTTCTCTCACATTGTAAAAAGGAGATGCTAAACTAATTCACTTATCTGATATATTGAATTACATAAAAAGACATTGTCAAATAAGAACTGTCTTAACCTTCACCAGGTTATATTTATATGGGTAAAGAGTATTAAAGTAAGTATTTTAGAAATCAGATCAACTTCATAGAAATTTGTCAATACCCTCATTGTCCACGATAGGTCTTGTATAATTTTGTAAGTCACAATTCTAGTTATCAGTTTTAAATGTTTGTGCCATAGAGGAGCGCCCATGTGGCTCAGTTGGTTGAGCACCTCACTCTTGATTTAGGTTCAGGTCACGATCCCAGGGTTGTGGGCTCAAGCCCTGTGTCAGGCTCTACCCTGAGTGTGGAGCCTGCTTGAGATTCTCTCTCTCCCTCTGCCCCTCTCCCCTGCTTGCACACACTCTCTCTAAAAATAAATAAATACATAAGTAAATACACAACCAGAGTTCTTTGTCAAATGAACTCTCAGATCTTTTACCATGCTCTTGTCACCGCAGTTTTTCTTTTACTCTAATTCTTCCTTGACTGCATTTGTCATCAGTTACAGGCCAGAATGCTTCATCTTCAACAAAAAAATGACTGTCTTAGAGAATATGGAAAGGATTATGACAAGGGTTTGGGGGTATAGGCTTCTGATAGCATTGCTTAAATAACTTTAAGAGCTACCACCCTACGGAGTAAAGATTTCCAGAAGTCTAGTGGAGAAGCTAATGAATTCATAAAACTGCTAACCCATGATCAAGCAGAACACAAGTAAATTACATTGGACTGAATGGACTGGTAAATAATAATTACAATTTTTGCTTGTAACATGACTAGCTCTTTAATGTTCTAAATTCTTTATATCAGGAACTCTTTTCCCCTTTCTCTCAAGCTGTCTATAACTCAGATGTGTCAGTAGATATACTTTTGTAAACAAAAATGAAGCATTTATCTTTCTTCCTACCTGATCCCTCCAGAATTGGGGAACTATTGTGGAGCATCCTTATTTTCATGGCAATATAATTATTTACAGAGGTTATATAATAATCTATTCTTGTAACAGAACATAATTGGAAACATCAGTTATGTACACCAGGCTCTGACTGGAATGTCATATTTGAAAATGATGCATAGAATCAAGTATGACCAGATGGTTTCAAGGAACTAAGGTTGACTTCAGGGAGCCAAAGCTTACACAGCTCTCTTGGAACAACTGGCCTGGTATTTGGCTTATATGTTTCCAAGCCTCATGAATGAATAAGGAAGGTTACTTCCTGGATGGCCTAGCACCTTCAAGATAGACCTCAAGAAGAGAGAAATTCCTCCAAATCTGTAAGTGATGAAGGAAACGTCTGATGGCAAGTCTTTGGCTTGGTGTCCCAAGGCTCAAGAAGCTTTAAAAAGTCTAATTTGAAAAAAGTTCCAGCAAAGCAAACTCATAAAGCTCTATGTGATCAATTACTATTCTTGTTATGCTTATGTAAATAATAAGACCAAATCTAGTAAGACCACACGTATTTTTTTTTTTACTTATTTTGTGATGGAAAATCAAAAGTGGGGTGACTTCAGAGAAAAAAGTTATATTTCAATGAAGAACTTTATACATCCTTGCAGGTTATTAGATTATAATCTTGTTATCTGTCTTTGAGCTATTTTTCATCTCTAGGTAAACTCCTTTTACTTTCTACTTTTTTATCTACCTGTAAACTGGTCTGGATCCTGTTTTTTTAATGCATTTGTTAGCAATTAACATTTCCAATTTTTTGCCCATCCTCATGACTTGGCATTCTTAAGAACTAAAATTGCCCTTTTTCTTTAAATTCTGAGAGCCGAAGCTGGATTACTTGATATAACTTCAAAATATCAACACAACATAACATGTGTGGGCAACCATTATGCCTGCTGCCATGTGGGACAGTCAGAAAGTTCACTGTGAAACCCAAAGGCATAATCAAATGTATTTATGCTGCAAACCAGGAAATACATGGGATTACCACTGCTGTCCTCACTCAAGTATCTAAAGATACTTCCAGCCGAACGTCCAGAAATCTTCCCAACTGACAGCCCTATAGACTGAGATACTAGTCACTGTATTTCTTTCACTTTCATAGAAACTTCTCTCATTAAATGCCTGACTCTACACCATTTAGCAAATAACTTCTAATGCAAAGTTCCAATAGATGATTCAGCTGATCTTTAATGAAACGATGACTGAATGAGAAATGGACTTATAGCCAAAGAAAAGAATGCCTCTCCTTTACTTAACTAGAGGAGGGACTGACAAGACACTCTCCCTGACCTAACTTCAGTCAGGCCTCTAAGCCTTGACCTCGGCATCTGTTCTTGTGGGGCCTGTATCACCTAAATTTAGCATGAATTCTGCTAATTCAATTTAACCAGAATCTTCCACCCAACTCCTCATCTCCTAGGTGATAACTGATCATTCTGGCTTGATGTTAGCAAGAATTCTTTTAGACTTGTTTAACCAGGTGATACATATATCACCTTAGCAATAAGAAAATACATATATAATTAAAATGCCAAGAGTAATATAAGTGTTAATTAGTTGAATTCAAGCTAATTTATTTAGATCTAGAAAGCTAAATATGATTTTATTTTAAGGCATAGATTGCAATATAAATATAAATGTGGAGATAAAAATGAAATGATATATTCAGGTGGAAGTTAAAGGAGTAATCTAGCTGATTCTGTAGCTTTTGTAATAGACAAAATCCTGTGAGTACTAGTAAGAGTTAAGATGTATTGAGGGGCGCCTGGGTGGCTCAGTCGGTTAAGCAGCCGACTTCAGCTCAGGTTATGATCTTGCACTCTGTGAGTTCGAGCCCCGCGTCGGGCTCTGTGCTGACAGCTCATAGCCTGGAGCCTGTTTCAGATTCTGTGTCTCCCTCTCTCTCTGACCCTCCCCCGTTCATGCTCTGTCTCTCTCTGTCTCAAAAATAAATAAACGTTAAAAAAAAAATTTAAAAAAAAAGATGTATTGAGCACACTGTTCTAAGTGTTCTGCAATTATTATGTCTTTTAACCCTTACAAGCACTTTATACAGTAGGGACTATTATCCCCATTTTAGATATAGATTTAAAAATAAAACTCAAAAGGGAAAATTAACAAAGTTTATCAACCAAGTGTATTCTGTAAGATGAGGTTGGGCAGAAGTCTAGGAATGAAAGAGAAACCGTGCTTTTAGAAGGCAAGTACTCAATGCAGAGGTGATACATTCTAATATAATTATAATTTCCACAGTCAAATAACTCCTATCGAAATATCTCATTACTAGCTTATCTAGCTTGCTGTAAGCCAGCTCACTCAACAAAATAAGTCTTCATTTGGTGCTTTCTATCTCCGTATTTAATTCTCATTTCATGTCAACATATTTCCCTGTGGCCCTAGAGGTGGTAGCGGTTCCTTTGTCACCACCATCAGGGTATTGCAGTATTTCCTAGTTTTCCTCCACCTTAAGAATAGTTTTGTAAATAGTCCCTCCCTAACCTGAGATTTGGGGGCAGGATAATGGCTAAGGGGTCGTGGTAGAGCCTATATCCTGAGCCTTAGGGCTCTCTACTACAGTGTGCCAGGAAATTTCCAAATTGTTACCTTAACTACAAGTCATAATTAATTGGCAATCAACTCTATCTCTTACTCTCAGATTAATCCTGACATTCCCAGCTATTATAGGAGACCAAGAACTCCTTTAAAAATTTCATGGAGGCTCCTAATTGTATATCCATAACTTTTAATTTCATTTTTCCCTTGGGATACACTTCAGTACCTTCCTAAGTAGCTAGGTGACACTATAAACTTAATAAACAATATTTTTAACATAAAAACTAAGTACCATAGTTACTTGCTCTCATAATAATACCTTGACCTCAACTTGCTACATTGCTACCAGTGTTGATCATTTGATTGATCATGATTATATTGCAAATCATAGACAGTCTATGTCTACTATTACCACTCTAACCAATATGTTACATTTCCTCAGCCAGGTAGTTATCTCTGAACTCCTTTAATATATGACCATCCTAATCCAAAAATTCTATTTGGAGGGTTTCCTTCCTGCGCCCACATTCAGTATCAGTAACTATATCAAATGAGTCGAATCATAAGTCAGATAGTGCTCCCTGAAATTTAAAAGATTCTAGGATTTGCTAAAATATGAACAGTAAATAGGGAAATCACAGAGAAAAATATAGCACATGAAAGCTAGAACCTGTACAGCTGCAAAAAATCCCTATACCCAAAGAATTTAGGACCAGGGAGAGTATCTAAATGCAGAAAGAAGGAAGTGATGTAGAGGAACATCCTGATAAAAGCAGTGACATTCATACAAGAAGCACTAAAAGCACTGAAAGCCTGATATCATCTCAATGAGTAGGAGCAGAAATAATAAATACCCATAATTGCTCTACTTTCTCCCTCTCTTCTCATGCTGAGTCTCCCCACTGGCTAAACCAAAGAGAAATAGAGAGAAAGGGAGCTCAGGGCACAGATCAAGGTGAAAAGGGTAGAAGCCAATGTTGAGAGGCTAATAATATATGTGATGATAAAGAAAAACCAGAGCTAGACAGTAGTTAAAGTAGTACAAACAGGTTTCATTCACGACCTATTACAGTAGGGAAAGGAGACCTTTATATAAAACTGGGCTCAGTTCCAAATACAGCTTGGACAAGTGAGGATTTATAGCCAAGAACTCAGTGAGGGTCAGTGAATGGAAAATTACCAAGAGGACACCTCAGGGGTAAGGAGGGATTCTGGCTAAACCAACTTGACAAGATTCTTGCTGAAAGCAGACCAGGATGATCTGATACCACATGGTGGGTGAAGACATACATCAGATATCAAGGGTTCTCCAATACCCAGAATGAGGGTTCTCCCTTAACAAGGTTTTGCCTGAAACTGAGCTATGCAGGTCTGGCAAGGACAAGATCTAGCTCAGAATGGAGTTCAGAGGAGCCTGACTGAAGTTTGGTCAAGGAGTCTTTTTCATGATGTCGTTTTCACTAACATCTTTATTCAGATATCTAACTGGTTTTTTAAGCTTAGTAGATCCAAAACTAAAATCTGTTCCTCCTCGAGTTCTCCTTCTAAGTCAGTAAAACAAAACAAATAAACAAAAAACAACAACAAAAAATGAACTTGGTGTTATCTTTGACTCTTCAACCTCTATCACATTAAATTATGTTGATTATACTGTCTGAATGAAGTACCCAAAAGAAAAAATGCTGACTCTGACCACTTACTAAGTTTTCTACTATTACCATTCTAGCCAAAGTTACCACTGACATAGCTTTCTTAATATTCTCCCTGCTTACAGTATTAAATACTTGTAGAATATTTTATAATCACTGTGATCTTTTAAATATATGAGTCCAATGTCATTTCATCATTTCTATTCTTAAAATCCTATAAAGACTTCCATCACATGTAATATAAAATCCAAAGTCCTTATTATGGCCTATAAGGCTCTAAACATCTAAAATATGACTATCTTTATGTCCTGATGTCCTAATTCTTTAGTTTCATGAATGTTGCTTTAGTCACACTGGCCTTCTTCCTTTTCCTTGACCACTAGCAGACTGACTTCTGCCTCTGGGTCCTTGCTAATTGCTCTATATGGAATTCTCTTTTCCCAATTATTCGGAGGCTCACTAAACTCATTCAAACATTTGCTGGAATACTGTCCTCTCAGATACCCATGCATAATCAATGTATATAATATATAGCTGCATATGTTATAATTCTATATGTGTGCATTTACATAAATTATGTATGTTAATATATAATAATTATTGTATAACATATATAGTTAGTAAGTGTGATGTGGCCAATTGATCTGAACAATAATTCTCTAACTTTTATTAAGATTTAATTAAGTTAGAGACCCCTGGGTGGCTGTGTCGGTTAAGCGTCTGATTTCAGCTCAGGTCATGCTCTCACTGCTCCTGAGTTCAAGCCCCGTGTCGGGCTCTGTGCTGACAGCTCTCAGCTGGCAGCCGAGAGCCTGCTTCAGATTCTGTCTCTGTCTCTCTGCCCCTCCCCAACTCAAGCTCTGTCTGTCTGTCTCTCTCTCGAATATAAATAAACATAAAAATTTTTTTTAAGATTTAACTAAGTTAGAAAAGAGTTTTATAAAATCATTTTAATTAAATATAAATATAAAGCACGTTTTTCTCATATAGCAAATTTAAAAATAATTAGGATAAGTGAAAGAGTCTGTGGATTATAATACTGACATCTTGGAAAGAATTTAACGGATGTATTTAAATTATATTCTTATTAATTGTCCTTTAATAATTCATCCCTAGTTTTGAGTCGAAAACTCAGACATTTTTAGTTTTCTGAAGCACTAGGTTTTTTCAGTAGCTAAAATTTACATTGGAACTGAGGCAGAGATAGAGCTGTTGGCTTAAATTATGTCCATTTTTTTTAAGTTTATTTATTTTGAGAGAGACAGAGACAGCACAAGCAGGGGAGGGTCAGAGAGACAAGAGAGGGAGAATCCCAAGCAGGCTCCGTGCTGTCAGTGCAGAGACCTATGCAGGGCTTGAGCCCATGAAACTGTGAGATCATAACCTGAGCTAAAACCAAAAGTTGGAGGCTTAACCAACTGAGCCACCCAGGCGCCCCAAATTATGTCCATTCTTTTTCTTTGGCCAAATGTTTCACATAACTTCTTAAAGTAGTATGAGGCTATTACAGAGACAACATGCTTTATTCACTCACATTTCTTATTCAAGAGTCTATAGTTTGTTTTGACTCTAAATGTAGAAGAAAATAAACAAGAGGAAATATACATGAAAAAATACAATAATAATTATGCATAACTTTATTTAAACCAGTAAATATTTTGACTTAACTTTCCAGACTTTTTAAAAATATTTGTACTCCCAATTACTGTGAACTTTGACTCTACACATTTTATCACAAAATATGTAACACTTAAAAGTGTCTTATCTAAGACTTAATATTTGTCTAAGATTTAAAACATGTCATTTCAAACTGCTTTGGAAATGAAAACTTTCAGAAACTCTTCTATGAAAGGCTTGTATTCCCTTTTTAAAAAAGAGGGGGAATATAAAATCATATTTAATCAAGTTTTTTTTCTTTTAGCAGAAACTTAAAATTGGTTTCCTCATAGTTACAAACTTATCTATCTTAGGCAGTGACTATTGGGAAGATAATGACACTTCTTCTCATGGGGTTAAATTTATTTCCAAATTGAGAAACTAGGCGGAATTATGATACTATTGCTACCATCTAAATAAAGATGATGTAGATGCTGAATTACAGTTTACCTCTGAGGCAGCAATTAGAAACTAACAGATTCAAATAAAAAGCGAATAGAGGCTCTGTAGTTTTCATGGATGCCCACGTCTTCTTTCTATTGTTCTAATTATGGAACAGCAAATACCAAGTAAAACTTAGTGTAGCCGGGTGGTGGTGTGACTCAGCCTTGACTAGTAATACGAAGGAGGCATTCAGCTTGGGTACTTTTTTCATCACACTGTGGGCTATCTAGTGCTCTGTCTCACAACGTCTTTTTGTAAGAGTAAAATAAAGGCAGTTGTACTCACAGTTCCTGTTATCTCTAATTCCATCAGCATTCATAGTATTTGCTTGGTTCCTTATTAGTATGAAAAATCAGGCCTCCATACTATTTACAAAGAAAATAATAGAAATGTAGACAGGTGTATTCATAAAGAGGCTGATTTAGGAAAAATACATAATGGCAGCTAATGAAATTAAAATAGAAAAGGATGTCCTTATCCTGTTCCTTTATAGTGCTTTGCAAATAAGACTGTAGAGTTGAAAGTCCCATTAACTACATAAAAAACAACTTTTTTGATGTAAACAGTTTATCCACTTGTTATCTCACTTCCTGTTACTTTCTTTTGCAGATTAAACAGATAATATTTCTCTCCAAATAATGTATTTACAGTTTTTATTTCTTTTCCAACCTGAAAGACATTTAAGAAAAAAACTTGCAAACTCTAATTTTTGATGCTTAGAACATGTATAACAAACAATATATATGAATCTACTCTGTGCAATAATATTCTCCAGGTTTTATTTAAAAATCATTGCACTTGCCAAAAAATCATTTGTCTAAATTATTAACAGATTATAATTTTGAGTCAATAATGTTAATAATCTGAGTCACTGGTTTTGAAAAGAATGAAGATTACTTATTTATTGACCCAGTGTTATACACACAACAATATAATAAAATAGTGTCTGTTTAAACAGCCTACCATCTTCCCAACTAGCCATCTTAAAGTCCTTTATTTTAGCCTGTTCATTACTCATATACTAACAACTGTGTATACGATGGGGCATGAATATATATATCTCAGCAAGATTTTTGAGTTCAAATTAAAAGTAATCAAATGATAGTCATCAGATTATTTGTTGTAAAAATCTATCACTAGGAAAAATTTGTCTCTGCACTGTTCCACCTTCAGTGGTTTCCCAAATAAAAACTTATTGCCAGAAATTATGTACATTTTGTAGGCCAGTGTATATGCTGAATAAATCATGTCTTCTATAGCTGTTGTCTTCTGTATTATTTTAGGATGTACCATGTTTTTTATAAATATCTAAAATATGTAAATTTCTTCTCTGAATGTGTGATTAGTTCCTTTCTAGCCAAAGGAGACTTCCCCCATGATCAAATTCAATCATTTTTCTATGTTTTGGAATTCTGCCTGAAAATGCTTATTTTTATTTATGAAAGATGTGCCAGAAGATCTGCAAGAGCAATTTTGTAACACTTATAAGCATATTTTTTCCAATTTGAAATTGAGCTTACAGCTAGAAGTAGCAGAACAAATGTAAAAAATATCATTATGAATTTGTAAATGCTGTGAATTCAATAGCATGGTTAGAAAATGAATGGCAATACTTTGGCGATATTGTATTTTAATATCACACTAAGAGTGGACAGAATGTGTTTATTAAGTAAAAACTGAAATATATCTGGAATATGTCATTCCAAACGTTGTTCACTGAGCACACAAGAGTTTATATTGAAAACTATTGGAAACTGAGGCTGAATAAATTGCATACATTGAGATGATCCTACAGAGTTTTATTTTTAATTTTTTAATACAGTGTGACAGTCATTGATTTATTGTCCCTCAGCTATAAATTCATCCTTTTTGCCTGCTCTGTGAAAATGAATCTGATGCCCCTAAATATTTTCCTGTTAGCACCTGACACTGAAGCTTTATCAGTAGAAGAAAGTGGAGAGAAACTACAGAGTGGAGTCTGTTTCTTGTTACTGTTGTGCTCCTCTGGCACGCTCCTGCAGTGTGCTGGGCTTTCGCGAACACCAGGCTCCTGTAGTGCTCACGGATTCTCCACTGCCTGGCTTCGGCTATGTGTGGAGGGCAACAGCTTCTAGAGACCAGCAGTTTCTTTGACACCTTTTCCAAACATTTCTGTAGCAAAGTGCCCCTTGTGAGACACTCCTCCAAGAAAAGCTTTCATTAGCACTCTAGAGAGCAAATTTCTGGCAAGTTTACTGCAGTGACTTCTCTTTTAGTGAGCCACAATTCTGCCTCTCCACAGGTCTTGATATAAGACCCATGTGTGTGTTTTGAGAGGAGAGTGCTATTTCTTGAGTGCTCTGTCTCAGCCCGAGGCAGGATACCTGTTCTATTATTTGTTATTCCTATAGTCAGTGAACTTACTAGAGATTCTGGAGTAAATATGTTTGCTTGTGTAGCTAGATGTCACTCTTTCAGCTAACTTGGTTGGCTGATTGAAATTTGGACTCAGGAGTAGTTAATGAGACTGAATTGTCAGAGCAGTCCTAGCATACTGTGGAGAATGAAGTGCAAAGACTTAGGGATGTAGGAAAGCTGAACTGAATTTAACATCTAATATTCAATTATGGATGTGATGTAGTTTTTGGAGCAAATCAACTCAGCCATTGTTTTAGTTTCTTCATTCTGCTTTAACAAATTACCAAAAACTTAACGAATAAAAACAACAAAAATGTATCATCTTACAGTTCCTGGGATCAGACATCCAAAATCAGTCTCAATGGGCTAAAATCAAGTGTCTGCAAGTCTACATTCTTTCTAGAGGCTCCAGGCAACAATCTTTTCCTTTTCTTTTCCAGCTTCTAGAGGCCATCTGTATTCCTTGGCTTGTGGCCACTTCCTCTATCATCAAAGCTGACTGATTTGGCTTCCTAACTGACTTTGGCTTCTGGTATCACATCTCTCTCTGATTCTGATCCTTCTTTCACCCTCTTATAAAAACCCTGTGACTACATTAAGCCCATGTGAATAATTGAGGATAATTTTCTCATCTCAAGATACCTAACTTAATCACATTTACTATGCCCCTTTTGTAAAGTAACATTTTCATAAGCTTCAGGATTAAGATTTGGGCATCCCTGAGGTACTATTATTTACTTTACCACAATTTCTGACACTTGGTATGCAACTATTGACCCAGCTAATCCCTTTTTTCTCTTTACCAAGTTGCAGGGATTGCCAGGAGCAGTTTGCATTTACCTGCAGGGCCACTGGTGTAGTTCTAGAAGATTGATTCAGGACTGTGTTAATTCTACTTGCCATAATGCAGTCTATAGATTTTGATCATCTTGACAATCCACAAACACCTAAGTGGTCCACTATCCTAATGACATTATGCTGATTGGATCTGATGACCAGGAAGTAGCAGGTGCATTACGCAAAGAAGAGGATAGAAGATAGACTCACAGATTTCATGAACCTGTCTCTGTAGGGTAGTTTCTTGTATCAACAGTCTAGAGCATGTCAAGAAATCCCCTCCAAAGAGAAAAAGTTGTTGCAACTTTCACTGTGTACCAAGAGAAAAGAGGCACAATACTTGGCAGGCCATTTTGGATTTTTGTGTAACATATACTGTGTTAATCTGACTCATCTAGGGTTACCCATAAGGTTTCCAGTTATAAGTAGGTACCAGAACAAGAGAAGACTCCTTATCACATTCAGGCATCAGTATAAGCCATTCTACCTCTTGGGCTTCATAATGTAATAGATTTAATAATACTTGCATATAAGTATGTTGTATGGGCCTCCAGCAAACCAAAAGTAGGAAAATTGCAGGGAAGACCTTTAGGATTTTGGAAGAAAACCTATTCTTTTCATTGAAAGATAACTAGTTTCCTTTTGAGAAATAGATACAGACTTTCTACTAGTCTTGTTAGAGATTGAAAGCCTAACCGTGGAACCTCAAGTGACCAAGACATCTAAGACTCATGTCATTTCACACAGCATTGAGTATGACCAAGCAACTCATTTCAGATCAAAGGAAGTACAGCAATGGGCTCATATTTGTGCATTTAATTGATTTTACCATATACCCAATCAATTGAAGAAGCTAGCCTAATTGAAAGGCACAATGATATATTGAAGACTCATTTTGTTACCAGTTGGGAGACAACCGCTTAAAAGAACAAAATTCTATTTACAGGACTCAGCATATGCTTTTAATCAGAATTCTGTAAGATGTGGAAGTGTGAGTGGAGTCTGTCATATTATACCTAGAACTCACTTACGGAATATTTTTTTCTTACCTGGTAACTTTGAGCTGTTTCTTTGGAGACATTAATTATCAAGATGGGATGATTCCAACAAAAGGCACACAACAATGGTTCCACTAAACTGAAAGATGAGATCACCTCCTGGACATGTAAGGATCTTTCTGCAACTAAGCTAACAAGAAAAGGGGGTATTAATTTGCTGGCCTGCACAATTGACCCTGTCTGCTAAGTGAAAATATGTTCTACACAATAAACACAAGGCAGCCTGCATCTGTATTCCAGGGGATTCTCTATGGTACTTCCCAATACGTCCATGTCCAATGGTAAAGGTTTATGGAAAACTATAGCAATAAAAAAAAAATCAGAACATTGAGGGCTTGGGCCTTTCACAGATATAGAACGCCAAACAGCAAATATTCTTCCAGAAGACAGAGGAAATACTGAACGAGTAGTTGAAGAAAAGAGACATAGTTGTCAATTAGGACCTCATGAGTAATTACAGAAATGAAAACTATACGAGCTTTGCATATTTTCAAATTTCCTACATGTATTTATTTGTATATATTAGCCATTGTGTTTGCTTTCTTCAGTTCTCCATTAGAAACCTCCCTATGAAGAGCTTTCTCCAATATGTTAAAGGGCAGGTTTCTGGCAAGCTCCAAAGGATGGGTTTCCAGGGAATTCCAGTCATACAGCCAAACAGTGACAACGCTGCCATTCTGCAAGGCACAGTTTTGCAAACTCCCAACACATTCTGGCTCTTTGAAATGTATGCAGTTCCCTATTTCAACCCTATTGGAAATGACTGCTTCTATATCTGTTAGAAAATTCTTCAGAGTTATGTTTACTTCTTTTTTTTAATTTTTAAAAAGTTTATTTATTATTGAGAGACAGAGAGACACAGAGCGTGAGCAGGGGAGGGGTAGAGAGAGGGGGAGACACAGAATCGGAAGCAGGCTCCAGGCTCCAAGCTGTCAGCACAGAGCCCTATGCGGGGCTCAAACTCACAAACTGCGAGATCATGACCTGAGAGGAAGTCGGTCACTTAACCAATGAGCCTCCCAGGTGCACCTGAGTTATGTTTACTTCTTACTAGCCAATTTATCACATATCAATCCAACTCCTATTGCAGTTTATCATTCTTTATATGATTCTGTTCAAACCACTGTGCGGCTCTCTCTCTCTGGATAAGTCAAAGATTTATACATATGACAAAATACATTAATGGATTTGGTAATGGTAAACTGACCTGGAATTCTTGGCATTAACCCCCTACGGTCATGATACACTATTCTTTTAAGTATTGTTGGATTCAATTTGCTAATTTTATATTGCAAATTTTGCATCCATGTTCAGGTAAGATATTGGCATGAAGTTTTATTTATAGTATCTTTAGCAATGGTATCAGTGTAATGTTATAGGTGTAATGTTGATCTCATGAAATACATTAGAAAGTACAATTTACTTCAATTTTCTGAAGAGTTTGTGTAGAATTGGTATTATTTCTTCTTTAAATGTTCAGCAAAATTCACCAATAAAAATTTTTTGGTTTGACGTTATTTGTGTCATATAACTTTTAACTATAAATTCAATGTTTTTTATAGATATAAAACCATTCAGATTATCTATTTCTTCTTGAATGAGCTTCGGTAGTTTGTGCCTTTCAAGGACTTTTTTCTATTTCATCTAAATTGTCTTATGTATTAGCAAACATTGTTCAGTACTTCCTTATTATTCTTAGTGTATGTGTAGCAATTGTAATGGTGTCACCTATCCCATTCCTGATATTGGTGAATTTGTGTTTTTTCTTTATTTTCATTATCGGTCTCTTTAGAATGTAATCAACTTTGAATTTTGTTGATTTTCACAAAGAGCCATTGATTTTTTTCCTTTTATTTTTTTTTTCAATCTTGTTGTTTTCTGCACTGATTTAAAGTTAGTTGTTCCCCAGAGCCTGGGTGGCTCAGTGGGTTAAGAGTCCAACTTCAGCTCAGGTCATGATCTCAGAGTTAATGGGTTTGAGCCCCAAGTCGGGCTCTGTGCTGCCAGCCCAGAGCCAGGAGTCTGCTTTGGATTCTGTGCCCCTCCTCTGTTCTCACTGTCTCTCTCTCTCTCTCTCAAAAAACATAAAACAAAAACAAAAACAAAACAAAACATTAAAAAAAATTTTAAGTTAGTTGTTCCTCAGAGAAAACCTGCAGAAACAACTTAACAGAATGGCACTAAATTCATATCTATCAAAAATCACGCTGAATATAAATGGACTATATGCTCCAATCAAAAGAATGGGGCATCAGAATAGATTAAAAACAAAAACAAAAACAAAAACAAGACCCTTCCACTGCCTACAAGAGACTCATTTAAGATCTGAAAACAACTGCAGATTGAAAGTGAGGGCATGGAGAAATATTTATCATGTTAATGGACATCAAAAGAAAGCTAGAGTAGCCATACTTATATTAGGCAAACTAGATTTTAAACCAAAGACTGTAAGAAGAGATGAAGATGAACACTATATCATAATAAAGGGGTCTATCCAACAAGATCAAACAATTGCAAATATTTATGCTCCCAGTTTGGAAGCCCTCAAATATATAAACCAATTAGCAACAAACACGAAGAAACTCATTGATAATAAAACAATAATAGTAGGGTACTGTAACACCCCATTTATAGTAATGGGCGGATCACCTAAGCAGAAAATCAACAAGGAAACAATGGCTTTGAATGACACCCTGGACCAGATGGATTTAACCCCTATATACAGAACATTTCTTCCTAAAGCAGCATATTACACATTCTTTTTGAGTGCACATGGGACATTATCCAGAATAGATCACATACTGACTCACAAATTAGTCCACAACAAATAAAAAACAAAACAAAACTGACATTATATCATGCATATTTTCAGATCAGAACACTATGAAATTTGAAGTCAATCACAAGACAAAATTTTGAAAGACCACAAATACATGGAGGTTAAAGAACATCCTACTTAAAAATTAATGGGTTAACCAGGAAATTAAAGAAATGAAAAAAAATTAAATACATGGATTTGGAAACAAGTGAGAATGAAAACATGAGGGTCAAAAACCTTTGGGATGCAGCAAAAGTGGTCATAAGAGGAAGTATATAGCAATACAGGTCTACCTAAAGAAGCAGAAAAATCTCAGTATACAACCTAACCTTATACCTAAAGGAGCTAGAAAAAGAACAGCAAATGAAGCCTAGCCAACAGAAGAAAGGAAATGCTAAAGATTAGAGCAGAAATAAATGATATAGAAACAAAAAAACAAACAAAACCCAGTAGAACAGATCAATGAAACCAGGAGCTGGTTCTTTGAAAGAATTAACAAAATTGATAAACCTCTAGGCCGGCTTACCAAAAAGAAGAGAGAAAAACTCAAAAAATAAAATCACAAATCTCTGAGAGGAGAGATCACAACCAATACCACAGAAATACAATTATAAGAGAATATTATGAAAAGATATATCCCAACAAATAGAGCAATCTGGAAGAAATGGATCAACTCCTAAAAACATATAAACTACCAAAGCTGAAATGGGAAGAAAGAGAAAATTTGAACAGACCCATTACCAGTAAACCAGCAAAGGAATTGAATCAGTAATCAAAATTCTCCCAAGAAACAAGTCTAGGGCCAGATGCCTTCCCAGGGGAAATCTACCAATCATTTAAAGAAGAGTTAATACCTATTCTTCTCAAACTGTTCCAAAACATAGAAATGGAAGGAAAACTTCCAAACTAATTCTATGAGAAGAGAATGACATGGAAATACATAGCTAATTAACCTTCTCTATCTGATTAAACAGGAATGTTATATTATATATGTCAATAGAGTATTTAGGGAAAATGCTAGACCAGTTGCCAAAAATGATAAGATTATTATATGCTAACCACTTTGAATGTATGATGGGTAAATGTAACTTTAAGCATTTAAAAGAAAATTAGCTTAAAAACTTAATATTAATTCCAAGTTTAACAGAAAATTTCTTACAACTATTACTATTTCTGAATTACTATTGTTTTTTTATTCAATTGCTAATAAAACACTTGGAGACAAAACAAATAAGAACCTAATATAAAGATTTTCTGTAGATACTGAAAGTAATCACTTGTATGCTCAATATAAATAAATTACCTATAATATAATTTATAGTAATAAGCATAAAATATGCAACTGAAGTGATTAATCACTTAAATAAAATTAATGCTTAACACTGTGTTTATTTTATGCCGCTATACCTTTATTACAACTTTAATTTGATTATGGTTGTAATGAAGATAATGCTATTATACGCAACAAATGCCATTAGTGCTAATAGCTGATAACATATTCCATGATGAGAAACATTTTAGGTACTATTTAGATTTCCAAAAGCTCTACACCTATTTATAATATTAAAACAAGAGCAACTGCACCGATAAATAGTGTCTCTTTAGCAGTGATAGTTATTTTCTGACTTTGGTTTAAATTTTATCTTTCAACTCAAATTGCCTATCAGAAAATTGCTAATGCAATTTTGAATAAACAAAACAATTTATATATGCTCACATTTTTTGTGAATAATCGTCAAGGAAATTCTTCAAACTAAATGGATCACATTATATATATATAAGCCTTCTTCACATCAACCAACATATAGGTATTGAAGTGATATAAAATAGATTAGGTTGCACCTCAAGAAATAGAATGATACTATTAAATTCAAGAAAAACACTATAGTAACTACGTAGAATGAGAAGTGCAATCTGTGGTACACAGATTAATGTAGAAATAAAGTTCCTTAAATATCCAATGCTTTTGAGCCAATTACAGGGGATCCCTATCCAGTGCAGAGTTCAGCAGAGTAAAACCCATGGGAAAAAAAAAACCTGACCAGTGGCTTATTTGCGTAAGTAAAGTTTTATTGGAACACAGTCTCACTCATTTATTTACAATCAACTGTATTGTCTAGAGCTTATTTCACACTACAGTAGCAGATATCATACGGCTCTCAAAGCTTAAAATATTTTCTATCTGGCTCTTTGCAGATCGCTGATCTAGAGCAATTCTTGGGCAAATAATTTACTTGGCAGCTCCCAGATTGATTAATATTTCTCTCTTTCCCTCTCTTTCTTTTCCTTCCCTTCCCTTCCCTCCCCTCCCCTCCCCTCCCCTCCCCTCCCCTCCCCTCTCTTTTCTTTCTGTTTTGCTCATTCCTCAACCAATTCTCATTATGCCTTTATTGTCTGGATTTCATAATTTGTAATTAAGTCCCGCATCTTGGGTTTTGGATTTCCTTATACCTACAAAAATTAGGAGGGCTATGTACCTGACTAGGTCTCATTAAAGCTGAGCAATGACAGGTCTACGAAATAGGCAGACACAAATAAAATCCTTAGTGGATGTTCTGTGATTTTCCCGAGAATGCAGTTCATGAGAACTGAAAAAAACAAAAACAAACAAACAAAAAACATGAGTAACACATTGGTGGAATATTTAAATATACGTAAGACAGGTAGATTGTTTTCTTTACTGTATCTACTTTCTTTTATATTAGTTTTGCAAGAGAATATAATAAAATATTTACTTGCTAATTTTTATTTGGCATTTTAAACACGAAGTCTGAGAAAATTATTTTTTTCAAGTGGTGTGTTGATCAAAACAAGCTACATTTTGCTATAGCAATAAACTGCTTCCAATTCTCATCAGTTTTAAAACAATAATGTTCATCATTTATATTAAATGTTAATTGTGGGTCAGCTTTTGCTCTGCTTTACAGCACTTTCATTCCATATTTGCTATGAGCAAAGCACCCCCTATCTGCAACATTGTAGGACTTGTGGAAAAGACACATGGCAAACCAATCACTGCTTCTTAAAGCATCAGCTCTGAAATGGCAAAAAAAAAAAAAAAAAAAAAAAAAAAAAGTTACCTGGGCATACTCCTAGCTTCAAGAGCAACAGGAAATATAATTGTCCTACAAGCAGAGAAACTAGCAAGCCTTCTCCAGGAACACAATGCATGTATCTATATATTTTGAACAACAGTATTTTAAAACATTGGATTTTAATCTTGGATTCTTGGTAGGTTATATGCATGCATATTATAAAATACCATAAATGTGTGGGAAACAAATAATTTAGTAGAGAATCAACTACTTGGGGGTAGGCTCTAAGAAACAATAAATCAGTAATATAGGTCAGAATTTAATGTCTTCTGGTGAAAGCTTCTTGAAAAATGTGTGCATGTACACACACACACACACACACACACACACACACACACACACACAATAATTAACAAATGTCAAGAAGAGCAAAAGCAGAAATTAGAATATATTTCTGAGCTCAAAAGATAACATTTCAAATGTATTCCTTATTCCACACAGTATGTTATTGCCTTTCAACTCTAGGGTCTCAAATTATTTGGGTTTTTTAAAAATTGTTTTAATGTTTTTATTTATTTTTGAGAGAGACAGAGACAGAATGTGAGTGGGTTGAGGGCAGAGAGAAAGGGAGACACAGAAGCAGAAGCAAGCTCCAGGCTCTGAGCTGTCAGCACAGAGCCTGACGCGGGGCTCAAACTCATGAGCTGTGAGATCATGACCTGAGCCGAAGTCGGATGCTCAACTGACTGAGCCACCCAGGTGCCCCTGTTTTTTTTTTTTTTAATGTGAGTGCTTCCTTTTTAATTTTCTTTAAAGTTTATTTATTTTTGAGAGAGAGAAAGAGACAGAGTGTGAGTAGGGGAGGGACAGAGAGAGACACACACACACACACACACACACAGAGAGAGAGAGAGAGAGAGAGAGAGAGAGAGACATAGAATCCAAAGCAGGCTCCAGACTCCCAGCTACCAGCACAGAGTCATACGCGGGGCTTGAACCCACGAACTGCCAGTGGACTTTTGATAACGCTATATCAAATAAAGACATCAATGAATGAAATTCTATGAATGAGCAAAAAACTCAAAACAAAACTTGTGAATTTAGCATGTAATGTTATCTCTCCAATTTCCTCTTTGGAGAAAATAAATGTCAGCATATTGAAACCACAATTACATGACTAAAACAGTGATTTTTCTGAGGTACCCTTTTGAGAGGAGGGTTTGCTTTGTGGCCTTTGGCAGCAGCTAGAATAAGTGGCCACTCAAAATATATGGTTTGGCTTTCTCTCCTTGAAGCAGGGAGCAGGTAGATATCACTGGATGCCTTCAAAAGAAGCTCCAAGGAAACAATTACTGAAAGTGGTCCTTGGAGGAGGAAGCGAATTCTCTTGAGTATGAAATAGATATGAAAAAGATACCATGCGTCAAACTCTGGTGAAGTTGCTAAACTCCAGGAACAAAGGAGATATACTACAAGCTCCCAGAGGGGAAAAACAGGACCTTAAAAAGGGAAGAGATTCATAACATAACACTGAATCTATCAACAGTACTGAAATGTAGGCAATTGTAAAATAGTGTCACAATGTTTTATAGTTGTATCTCAGAAGTATCTCACAAGTGACACATTTGGCATATTTTATTTTTAAAAGCAGGTCACTAGGTCTGGCCCACACACAAGAAGACAGTATTATACAAGGGCACAAACACTAGGAAGCAAGAATCATTGGGGTCACCTCAAAGATGATTTCCACAAGGACCTATGATAATTAAATTTAGTACCCAGTTTCTAGACATTCATGGGACACAGGATCTATTGGAAATGAGGGAAGAAGTCAGCTGTTAAACAAAAATCTATAGAAATGATATTGACCTACAAATAAATCAAGAGAAGAATATTCTGGCATACTTCATAGAAGTCAATTTTCATACTGATTAGAAGACCTAGTTTCATTACATGCATATATAGATCTAATTAATAGTTTAACTTTTATCATTAATTGATTTTTTGAGGTTATTTCAAATATATTTTATCATGACCTTTCCCAAATCATCTTCTTCTGTATCTATCTACAAGACTTGACTATGGTTTTTAGAGATCTATGAATTTTTTCAGTCCTCCACGAATACATTTTTACATTATTACAAGTGTGTTTATAAATGTGTGTGCTTGATCAGAAAAGTTATACTTCACTAGTGACCGTATTCCCGTATGCTATCTACTTTAAAATACAATTTGGAATTTGAACATTGAAAATGGAGAAAAAAATGTTAAATTAGTACAGTCTGTTTTGTTACTTTAAACTTAGTCAGGTTTCAGGAAATTAAACTTAGTCAGGTTTCAGGAAATTAGGTGGAATATGCCAGTTTAAAATAATTTACAGACACATATGTATATTTAAGCTTTATTTCCTAAGCAGCAACAGTGATAAAAAATATTCGAGACATTATCTCCTAAATGCGTAATATGGCTGTGTTATTCCCACATCAATCCAAAAAAAAAAAATTCTCAGTTTCTTATCACATCCAAGGAGTATTTTAATTTTCGTTTTTAACACTTTAGGAAAGACTTATTGTAAAATCTTATTAAGCATTTGTAGAATATATTATGCTCCCAGATGAATGATTTTACTAAATAATCTTGAAGACAAACCTCTAAAGAGAACCCCAAAGGAAATATTTTGGATTTACTCTTCAATGAACAAAATAGGAAAAGAAACATTGTATCCTAATATTAGTACAGATAGATTAGTAATATTAACTCCTGGAAAACCAGTGATCATAAAATATCTTTTTTAATTTACTTAAAAATTTTTTTGCCAATCTTGTAAGAAAAAATTAAAAGCCCTTATTTAGGCAACAAATACATTTATCAATACATCTATCTATAGCTTTATGAATACAATAGATCTATAGAAAATGTGTTTTTTAAAAAATAAACATGTCTATAAATGTGCTTCTCTGCATACATAAAATACTCAAAACATGGAAAGACTGCAAATTAGAAGAAAGCCTTCAAGATTTTGCTAGAAGCCCTTGAGTTTATAACTATCAGTGCTGTTGTATGCTTGCTGAAGATTTTTAAGACAATGTTGTATATGATTAAATATATATTTTGAAGTTAGAAAAAAATCACTTTAGTAGTTCACTTTAGGGAGAGAATAGGCTTTTTTTTTTTTGAGGGGAAAAGGCTTTTAAAATTATCTTTTACTTACATAAAAGTTTTAGTAGTATTTACATTTACATTTACAAAATTTAAATTTAAATGTTTAAAATACGTTTTCAGACATATTTTTACAATTATTTGAATGAAGTTTATGCTACTCTGTTCTAAGCCTTTAGCTTTCTGATGTAATATTTACATGCTTCTTATCCATAAATTTACATGTATCATCAATACATAATTTGAATTTTATTTTTCTTGCTTCTTAATGGAAACACTGTCTGATTGAATAATAGAAATATTTGAATATGATCTATCTAGTGTTATCCAAATCCACTTACAAAAAATAGATCTAGATTGCCAATTTCAAAAGCATTAGCTGTTATGGCCTTACAACTAGATTAAATCTGGCCTTTAAATTGATTTAAAATATATTTTTAAAAAGCAGTAATTCACAGAGGAGATCTGAACATCTTTATCAGGTCTTTATGTTGTATGCTATAACCACTTTGGTGATTTGGGATAGTAACACACCTAGTGACAGATAGTAGGTTAGTTTTGGGGGCTGCTCACCAGTCCATTTATCCATGTACCCATGCATTCTTGCTTTTTTTTTTTTTTTTTTTTTTTTGCCCCCAAAGCCTAATCCAACTATTCAACCTCTGTAAAGTCAAAAGCTGCTACAGTGTCAGTGGTGCTGCTGCATCTCAACAATGAAATTTAGTCCAGGAATGTATTCTCTCTTACAAATGATAAGAAACCTGGGTGCCTAGGTGGCTCAGTTGGTTGAGTGCCGACTTCAGCACAGGTCATGATCTCACAGTTCTTGAGTTCGAGTCCCACATCGGGCTCTGTGCTGAGAGCTCAGAGCCTGAAGCCTGCTTCGGATTCTGTGTCTCCCGCTCTCTGCCCCTCCCCACTCACACTCTGTCTCTCTCTCTCTCAAAAATAAAATAAAAATATATAAAAAAACAAATGATAAGAAACTAATTACTAAATTTTACGTCTGAAAATAATATAACATTGAATGTTAATTAACTGGAATTTAAATAAAAAATTGGAAGAAAACTAATCAGTTGGAGATCAGAACAAATGTGGAATGTGGAGTAAACTAAACTTGTAAACATTCTGGACATACAGAAAAATGAGATTAACGTGTAGAGATGAGTTCCATCAAATATTGGTTGTTTTTACTGACAGTCGAGTGGAGGAGCTAAATAGCTAAATGATCATTGTTGGTTATTACTAACATATGTAATATTAAAAACAGAATACTTAAAAGTTCTTAGGGAGAGACAACATGAAAAAGAGGTAGTATTTTACGGGTCACATGGTAAATTCCCAAACAAGTTATTTTGCTTAAAATTTAGAAAAATATGAGATTAAAATTATTTACTTTTAGAAAAAATGTGTAATACATTTTTAAGGAAACATGAAGCAAATATCTGACATTAATAAAATGGGAAATAAAAACCTTAAATTTAAAATCTGATTCTTTGAATAAATCAATGAACTTAAAGAGCAAAAAGGAGCAATATACATATATAAAATGTATATACATGTATATTAGAAATATGAATTGGGTAAGCTATAAGAAAGAGATCAAATATTATGCTAAACAAATTAGAAAACCTAAAGGACACTGTTGATATCTTAGCAAAATATACACAAAGAAATATGACACAAGACATACTAGTACACTCAAATTGGCTAATAAAAACATTCAAGACTAATCTTTCATAATAAGCATTTGGAACAGATATTTCTAAAACTGACTTCCAACTCTCTGGTAGAGAATAGATAATTCAACATTATTTCAAAGATCCAGAACAGAAACATAGGCAAAGCTCTCCATTCAATATTAGAAAACCAATACAAAACTTTAATGGCACACCTAATACTACTAAACAAGGAAAAATGATTATATTTTGTTTATGACTATGAATGTAAATATTTTCATTAAACATTAGCAAATAATTTACAAAACAATATTCTATTATTTTATTAGGATAAGTTTCTAAGACAAAACCCCAAATAAATGTTTATTTCTCTTGTACTAAATGGTGCAGTACAAATGGGTCCTCTAGTGACACAGGCTAACAGGACAGTTATGCCCTCCATAATACATGCATTTCAGGATTTACCATCGATTGCTATTTGCAGGCAGTGGAACAAAGAGAACTTCAAGGACAAGAATCTTGGTTTTTTTTAATAAAATCACCTAAAAGCTAAACACGTCATTTTTTCATAGTTCATTACCCTGAATTCTGCCATAAAAACACAATTAGCTGAGGGAGGCATAAAAAAACTGTAGTGTTTGACCAATAGCTAATTGTGCCACTTCAACTATGGATTCTATTACCAAAAAAACGAAGTAGATACTAAATACCGTGAAACTCATTTTGTCGTGAAAAGTGAGTAAACTTTATTCTAAAAATGCGAAGGAGTTTTAAAATACATTAAAATAATTCATTGCACCCTCAAAGAGACTAGGGAACACTTAAGCCATGTTGATTTCATCACCAAGCATCTCATATGGGTCCTTAGTGCCAAAAGCAATCTTTTTTTACTAAACCATCTACTCTCTGCTATCTTAGATAAATATTTTGTAGTTTGTACTACCTTCAAAAACCTCCAACACTCTTCTTTCATTTCAAATATCAATAAACTGAGTCTTTATCTCATGGAGAAAATACAGGAGAAGGAAACTTTCTCATCCTTTGCCAGCCATCCCTCAACTATGTGCAACTGTACGATATGGGCTACACTCTTTTGTCATTACAGTATATGAACTGATCATATTCCTACCTAAGGGCAGCAACTTTACCTACCTTGAGGACTTGGTTCTTTCCATGATAATCTTATTATCCTATATCATTACATTTTATTTCTCTATAGGATCAGTGCCAATGGCAAGGAAGCATAGTGTTTTCATTTTTCTGCTAACAAAATAAATCTTCTCTTTACCCCAATTGCTTTTAGTTAAATTTCTCCCTTCTCCTTTAGAGCAAAACTCCCCTAAATTGGTCTGCACTTCCTCACTTGACTCTTGAACCAACCTGGTCAAGCTCCAGCGTCAACCTTTAGGCTAGTGGGTCACCTAGGATCTCAGCATTGCTTAATCTGACAACCAAATTTCAGTCTTCATTTTAGTTAAATTCTCAGCAGCATTTGATGTGGTGGATAACTCCTTCAATGTTAAACACTCTTCATTTGGGTTTTGGATTTCCATTCTTTCCTGATTTTTCTTATCGTCACTGGATATTCCAACTTATTCTTCTATGTCTAATTCTTCGTTTAACTACTTTGCAGTGCTTTTCTTTGGAATTCGGTGTCCTGCTATCTTTTATATCTATATTTATTCTTTGGATAATTTCATCCAATCTCACAGTTTTAAATATTGTCCATACAGGACTACTCCAGATCTAAATCTCTCTGAAGTCCAGACTTGTACATACAACTGCCTAACCAATAACTCCTTTTGGATTTCTAATACGTTACTTTACATTTTTTTCCAAACATTCTTCTTCACCGATGTTCCCAAGGCCAGCAAATGGCATTGCTATCTATTTGTTGGCTTTTGACTGCACCAAAATTTCAGAATCATCCATCATTCCTTTTTTTTTTTTTCACCTCATCAAATCTATCAGCAAATCTTGGTGGTCCTCTCTTCAAAATCAAATGACTCTCCAATATCTCCATTTTTGCAAATAGTATGTGTTGATATCAATGTTTCAGGATATTGCAATGGCCTTTTAACATGGTGTCTTGCTTCTATTTTTGCTGGCTAATGATAAAGCAGACAAACTGATAAGATAAATCGGATGTATCAGAATTCTCACTTCCTACTAGCTATAATATTTGAGAGCAGACTAATGCACTATTACCTCAACTAGAAAAATGGGTAAAATAACAACAAAAAAAGTCACTTAGAAACATCAAAAATATCTTGAAGTAAGGAACACTAGATAGTCTAACATTCCATAGAAGTGAAGTACTCATGTCAGTAAGTTGTATCCACTTCTCTAAGGGAAGCAATTACCAACTTCTGGTATGAGCAAAAAGCCATTGCATAGGGTGGTTTCTGGGAGTCAGGGAAACAATCAGATATTATGAATGTCATGTAAAATGAAGAGACAAAATTAGAGACATAAGGGGATGCAAATAAAAATATAAGGTAAAAAAAAAAATATAAGGTAAATGAAAGATAGTCAAACCAAACCAAATAGAAAAATGGAAAATACAGGAGAGTACATGAGAATCAAATATGGATCATTCAAAAATAACTACTCCACACTCATATTTTATCCCATACTCACTTCCTACCTTTCTTTGAAGATCACCAGATTCCTCATCATAAATTATAATTTCTGAAAGCTAACTACTTTTATCTTTAATGCCA
Source organism: Panthera tigris (assembly GCF_018350195.1). Lineage (NCBI taxonomy): Eukaryota > Metazoa > Chordata > Mammalia > Carnivora > Felidae > Panthera > Panthera tigris. The sequence continues at coordinate 89,422,612 of NC_056667.1, read as the reverse complement.
AGAAAATTACAGGATATTGACTATTGTTATTTTTGTTTATCTCTGTTTAAGATATTCTAGTGAATCCAATCAGCCAAATCAAGAAATAATTTGTACAAATATTGGCATATCAAAAATTTTTTTTTCTCCTTTTGATGATCATATGCTTGCATTCCTAGAAAACCTGGCAAGCAGTAAAAAAATTCAATGATTATTAAGAGAATTTGTCAAGGACAGCAATCAAACTAAATATAAAAAAATCAATAACCTACCTTCCAAACTAGCACAACTCATACATTTTATTTATAGAGAAAATATTAAGCAATAGACCATACTAGGCCAGGTACTATTCCAGGTACTTGCAAAACATCAGTAAACAAAATATACAAAGATTCCAGACTCCTTGCAATTTAAATTTGAGAGCTTGGAATCAACAGAAATAATAACAAATAATTACAACGTATGTAACAAAGTGATAATTGTTAAAGAGAAAGGAAATTTAGAAGTGGATTAGGATAAATGGAATTTAATGCATTATTACAAATAGAAGTATAACTATATCTCTTCCCTACAATTCATCTTCTGCATTCAAGTAAGAGAACTTTCTGAAATGAAATCTGTCTACACCAATTGTTTGCTCAGAACCCCTCTTCTGTTCTCAAATTGGCATGACATAAATGATGCTTCATTATTTTGTTTCACTGTTCATATTCTAGAGCCTTCTTAACTACTATCCACAATTGATGAGATACTTTGGAAATGCTGAAATGCTTCTTTCTCTGTTTAAGATATCCTGTTATCTGTGAGACTAGATAGTTTGTATTCACACCACAACACCCTGCTGAGTTTTATCTTTTCTGAAACCTTTTGTGACCTTTCTCAAGGAGAGTTAATCAATCTCTATTTCACCTATGAGTTTTTTTTTTTTTTTTTTTTTTTTTTTTTGGGACAGAGAGAGACAGAGCATGAAAGGGGGAGGGGCAGAGAGAGAGGGAGACACAGAATCGGAAACAGGCTCCAGGCTCTGAGCCATCAGCCCAGAGCCCGACGCGGGGCTCGAACTCACGGACCGCGAGATCATGACCTGGCTGAAGTCGGAGGCTTAACCGACTGCGCCACCCAGGCGCCCCTCACCTATGAGTTTTATATGTACATTCACTTATATTACTACACAGCAATCTTATGTTTATATAACATACAGTTATTATGAAATTGCCATTATTATATACATAGTATATTGTTTCCTTTTCTAGGCAGTGAGCAGTGTGAGAAATGGCACAAGGTCATTTTTATCATTTCTTATCTCATAAGAATAAAAGAATGTTTGGTATATTACAATGATTCAATCCATGTTGAATATAATGATAAATAAATAAAAATAATAAAAAATAATTTTAACTAAGGACTGTGAGACTGTCTTTTCAAAGGGCCATCTGTATTCAGAGATGACATGTACTGCTAAGTAAATATTTTTTTACAAAGTAGATTCTGCAGATCACCATGACAGTATACAGGCTCTAGAAGGTGTAGTATTAGCAAGTAGCAAAACTTTTAAATGAGAAGCTCATATCTATGTCACAGATTTTCAATAGCACATAGTATTTATGAATGTAATATTGGAGAGAATCTTAAATTTTAATGAGGTGTTGACATTAAATGCAGATGAATACCTCAATCTACATAATACATATAATTTCTTTTTGTACAAAAACCAAAGGGTTTGATTTGATTAAATGTAAAATCTGGGCATATGACTAAAAAAATGCTCACAGAATGCAGTCTTACTATAGTATCAAACAAATCTCATGCAAGGATTGAAGAAAATATCCCTATTTTCTTTAGACCATGAGTACTATTTTTAATGGTTGAGTATTCTTTGGTTAATATTATGTTCCAGAGACCAAAAAATTTAAAAATAAAGCAAGGATTATAACATAATATCATATTTAGCCCCAGGAAATGGGGAAGAATCTACCATTATTAATATTAATATTACTTTTAAACTTTGAGTAAGGCAACCAGACAGCACAAAAGAATACTATCATTTGTCTATGAGAACACAGATATCGAGTATTATATTTTACCTTGTATGGTATGACATATATTTGAAGTGTGAAATTTTGAAGTATATAAACCTTCTCATAAGAATTAATGAGGGTTGGGGTGCCTGGGTGCCTCAGTCGGTTAAGCGTCTGGATCTTGATTTAGACTCAGGTTATGATCTCATGGTTAGTGGGTTTGAGCCCCGTGTCAGATTTGAAAAAATAAAAATAAACTAAAAAAAAAAGAATTAAATAGGGTTACTTGTGTATGATACAAAGTAGTATCACTGGTCATAATATTTTAATTATGATTTTACTGTAATTTAAAAATTATATTTAATTTTCCAAGAGGATTTTGATTTAAAATATTTCCTAAGAGGGCTTACCTTCAGAAAAATCTATTTTGATAGCAATCTTTTTTTAATGTTTATTTTATTTACCTTGAGAGAAAGAGTGAGAGAGAGCAAACAGGGGATGGGCAGATACAGGGAGAGAGAGAGAATCCCAAGCAGGCTCCGTGCTGTCAGCTCGATCTCATGAACCGTGAGATCATGACCTGAGCTGAAATCAAGAGTTGGACACTTAACTGACTGAGCCAGCAAACTCCCTAAGAGTAGTCTTTGATGTCTCTGATATTTGCACTAAAAAATTCATAAAATTGTGCCAGTTTTATGATTTTATCTAGCTAAATATAAATTATGAAGAATAGAAAAGAGCTATCAACAATTAACAATGAGAAGTAATTTTAGGGAAAATGAATTCACAATTTAGGTAAATAAATTAACATCAAGCTAAAACTTAACAGAACTGTAAACCATTCTGAAAAATTAAAAGGAAGAATTGAAGTGCTTATCTATGATGTTTTTTAAGTAAAAACTATTAAACACAGTACAATACGATTAATTATTTTTATTTGCCTTATATTATGATTCTATGCATGTATGTTTTATTCTTTTTATGAGTACTTTGGAGCAATTATCTAACACAGTTTTTGTTTTTTGTGGGGCTTATTTTGGTCTCTTGTTTTGTAATTCCAGTGTAGTTAACATACAGTGTTATATCAGTTTCAGGTGTACACTATAGTGATTCAACAATTCTATACATTACTCAGTGCTCATCATGAGCCCTTCACCTACTTAACCCATCCCCCCAACCACACCCCTTGGTAACCATCTGTTAGTTAAGAGTCTGCTTTTGGTTTCTCTCTCTCTCGTTCTCTTTCATTCTCTCTTTTTTCTTTGTTCATTTGTTTTGTTTCTTAAATTCCACATATGAGTGAAATTAAATGGTATTTGTCTTTCTCTGACTGGCTTACTTTGCTTAGCACTGTACTCTCTAGATCCAACCATGTGGTTGCAAATGGCAAGATTTCATTCCTTTTTATGGCTGAATAATTATCTCATTGTGTGTGTGTGTGTGTGTGTGTGTGTGTGCGCCATATCTTCTTTATCCGTTCATCTATTGATGTACAGTTGAGCTGCTTCCATAATTCGGCTAATGAAAATAATGCTTCAATAATCATAGGGGTGCATACATCCCTTCGAATTAGTATTTTCATACTCTTTGAGTAAACAGCCACCTAATACACTGTTTGATAGCTTAACTGACCTTGTCAGAGGACAAAGGTTGGGTGTCAATTTAATAATATGCAAACGAGTTCAATGAATCCCATTATATATCATCCCATATATATTATTATTTAAATAAGAATTTTTTTGCTTGTCTAATAAAAAGTAAATATTCTGGAGACGATCTATTCAACAGGTAATTTTACAGCAGATTTTCTTGACAGCTAGCCATGATCAAAGCCCAAGAAAGGTAGACATAGATGACTACATGGAAGAGGAAGGCAGTATCCAAAGGCTACAGTAAGAAGTAGTAATCTGGAGAATGAAGAGGGATCTACAACAGAGACAATGCATGTATTCGTTTCCCAAACCGGTTTTCCTCCTCCAATGCCCATTACAGGGATCCCCTGCTTTTCAAAAGTTCAGGTTTACCACTTTGCTTTTAAGAAAAACCTACATTAGTACCTGTTTCCACTCACTGAAAGAAATCTGAAGAGGTTTTGGCTTTTATGGAAGAAGGTGAAAAGCAAAAATAGCATTCAACATTTGTTTTGCAGCAAGCCACTGTAGTGGTAGCACACACCCCAAGCAGCAAAAGTGGCACCGCCAAGCTCCTTCCCTGGCAACTATTCTCAGCATCTTGGCATCAAGCTGCCATCTGGGAGCTGTCTGTGAGCATCTGTGTGTTATCTCGATTTATTTTGTGCATCCGTTGGCAAGATGTGTTCTAAGGTACCAGAAAAGCCTAAGAGAGGTTATTTTGGGGGTCTGAAAATGCTCAAAGTTTTTCGATATCAGTTAATGGTAATTGTGTCTTTGCTTTACACCATTTCTGCTTACCAACGGTTTTATGGAAACACTATATTGGATAGTAGGGAAAACCTGTTTAAGAGTTATGTTTCTAGGGGCGCCTGGGTGGCTCAGTCGGTTGAGTGTCTGACTTCTGCTCAGGTCATGATCTCGCGGTCTGTGAGTTTGAGCCCTGCTTCCAGCCCACTGCTGACAGCTCGGAGCCTGGAGCCTGTTTCAGATTCTGTCTCCCTCTCTCTCTGCCCCTCCCCCACTCATGTTCTGTCTCTCTCTCTGTCAAAAATAAATAAACATTAAAAAAATTATTAAAAAAAAGTCATGTTTCTAATTCTAGGCACAGAATATGGCAAAAGTGACATTTTTAGTATATTTGAGAGTATAAGTTGAGTACTGACTGACCTTTATCTTCACTTTGTCTACCAGCAGATGAAGTAAGCAGATTTGTGACTTAGTACCTTCCTTCTTTCTTTTCTCCTCTCTTTCTCTCCTCTTTCTTTTGTCTTTCTTCTCTGATTTCTCCTTCTCCTCCACCTCCTCCTCTTTTCTTTTCTTCTTTTCAGATGATTCATCAGTTTTCAAAGATGTCTAGATGCCCAAGTTACTCTTTCTATTCAACAGATATATATATCTGTATACCTCCATGTAGGATCATTTGCTTGAGATGCTGTAGTTTATGAAAGGTTATTAACTGTGTAGCGCACATTTTTCCAAATATTTTAGAAGTAAAATATTTAGGGTTTTTTCCTTCTTTGTTTCCATTAGTATAAGTGACAGAAATTCCATTTATTTAAAATTGAGATACTATACTGCAGATTCTAAGTATGTCAAAATTTTGGTTAAATAAATATTTTTAATATATATTAGGGAATTAACTTATATGAAGTATGTTACAAATGGGTGGAAATTAAGTGACATTTACTTATTTACATAATGGTAGTAATTATTAAAGCCATTATTTATATGTTTATAAGAAATGACACAAATAACTGAAAAATATATAACTGTGAAGATTAAAAATATAACTGAAGATTAAAGCTGCGAATGGAGGCAACTGTACTATTTATAAATTCATTTCCTTGACCCTTTTTAGTAAATTTTAAATTCATTGTAGTATGCATATGTGAAACTTCTCTGAAACATGAAAGCTACTGGCAGCATCACTGCTTTATTTTTTTTCAACTTTATTTATTATTATTCTTTAATGTTTATATATTTTTTCAATTTTATTTTTATTATTTTTTAATGTTTATATATATTATATATATTCATATTATATATGTATATTTAATATGTATATATTATACACTTGAGAGTGTGAGCCGGGGAGGGACAGAGAGAGACAGAACAACCCCGAATCTGAGGTAGGCTCCAGGCTCTGAGCTGTCAGCACAGAGCCCAACGCTGGGCTTGAACCCAGGAACTGTGAGATCATGACCTGAGCCGAAGCCGATGCTTAACCGACGGAGCCACCCAAGCGCCTCTATTTTTTTTTTTTTCAATTTTAAAATGAGATAATTGTATCATCCTTTGAAATGATGGCTTAAGAAATCAATTTTATCTTGTCACTTTCTTCAGGAAGCTGCAGTAGGAGAAAACTACTTTATAATAGAAATATTCAGACATTCTTCCAGTAGAGTGTAGTATGTCACGTTTATAGCCCTTTATTTTAGGGCATGTGAAACTCTCCATGTGCTCTGTAAAACATTTTATACTGTTCAACTTGTGTGACTTGCAATTAATCTCAGTGTAACAGAACAGCAGGAAATATTTCTGAGGTTTAAGAATGTTTTCTTTTCCCAATTTTTCTTACAATATAGAATCTGGACATGCCATGAGAAAATTAGTTTTCCTAAAATTATAATAAATACTGTTGCAACACCTGGAATTTTTGTAGAAAGTTGCTCTTCTGCATGTTTCAGAGTTATTATTATAGAGAGGTGATCATTTTACTCTGACAATAAACTGTATTTTCATTGCTGTCATCAGCTGTACTCTACTGCCTTATTGGGTATCTTCACTTGCTCCTTGGTCCTTTCAACTGAGCATGTTTCAAAATTTCATTCTCCATTCGTCATACTTCTCTGAATCTTGATTTCTTAATGTGTGAAATAGACAAATTATCCTACCTGATTTCTAATCTTTCTCCCAGCCCTTAAACTATATAATGTTTTTTTGTGTGTCTGGTCTCCCCAAAGACAAGCTCCTCATTGTGAGTTTCTTCTTTGAAATGACACCACCATTTATCCAGGTGATCACATTTAAATTTTCAAATAAAAGAAAAAAAGAAATTTTCCTTTTCTTTTTTTAAAGTTTATTTATTTTGAGAGACAGAAAGTGTGTGAGCATGCTCACACACACGTGTGTGGGAAAGGGACAGAGAAAGAGGGAGAGAGAATCCCAAGTAGGCTCTGAGCTGATGGAAGTCTGGACTTGGGGCTGGAACCCACAAACTGTGAGATCATGACCTGAGCCAAAATCAAGAGTTGGACCCTTAAGGGACTGAGTCATCCAGGTGCCCTTCAAAGTGTATCTTTTGCTTTATCCTTATTCCTTCACAAAAGAAACTCATACATTTTGTTCTTCTTAATGTTTGTTTTCTTCTCCATTCTCTTCTCATTTTTCTCACGTCAGTTTGGATACACATTAACTTGATCCTAATTCCTGGCATTGGTTTCAAATTCTTCAAAGGTTCTTCCTCTTCAAATCATCCTTTTCTCAAATCTGCCAGAACAGCCCCATTCATAATCAAATTCACTCCTGACCCCTCTACCTATCAAATTAACTGTAAACATAATAAAATTCTAGCATTCATGATTCCAACAACTATCTCCAACTCTAGTTCTATTGCTTACCACCAAACAACATACAACTCTGCTCCACCTGAACTGAACAATATACTTTTCTTAAAAAACATCTTTTGTGGGGTTTTTTTGGGGGGGAGTGGAACTTATTATTTGCTTGATGCTGTTTGGTTGTATTAGTTTGATTTGCATTATTATTTTATTTATCTGTCTATCTATCTATCTATCTATCTATCTATCTATCAATCACCTATCAAGCTATCTTTATCTGTAGAAATTCCATGCATATGCTACATGCTTTTCTTTCTTTGGGATTTTTTTTTTCCTGTCTAATCAAAGGACAGTGTATTCATGAAAGTACTATACAGTTGCCATAGTGATTTTGTCATCAAAAGTAAAAGCTGAGGAAAACCTAGAACCAACTCACTAATTTTTTGATACAAGAAAACTGAATATCCACTTGCTCGATGATCTAACAAAGTCATTTTTACTTGAAGGCAAACCTGGGGCTACAATAGATAGCCTACCTCAAAATATGGAGAAATTTTATGACATTGTATGGTGATTTGTTTCATTTAGCTGCACTGTATACTTCCTACCTTTATTATTGTGATTATTCTAGTCTCCTTTGAACTATTTTATATATTTATAGTTTTCTTCCAATAGATTATCTCCTTATTTGCAGAGAATATGACTCATTTACCCTTTTTATTGCTCTTTAAAATGGGGAAAATATGTATGAAAGTATCTTTGGGTCATAAAGTCATAACCAAAGACTTCAGTTAATTGAAATACTCATGGACTTACGGGTGATACCTATGTCTGTATCTACCTTTATCTATAGCCATAGTTATATCCATATCTATATCTACAGCTACACATAGCTGTAGCTGTATCTATATCTATCTATATGTATGCCTATATCTACAAATAGTCATCTCATAAAAATAATAGAACATAGTACACCCTTTTCCACAAACATTTTAATTTTTTTAATGTTTATTAATTTTTGAGAGAGAGAGAGAGAGAGAGAGAGAGAGAGAGAGAGAGAGAGAGCGCATGAGTGGGGGAGGAGCAGAGAGAGAGGGAGACACAGAATCTAAAGCAGGCTCCAGGATCTGAGCTGTCAGCACAGAGCCCGATGCATGGTTTGAACTCGCGTTCGATCATAACCTGAGCTGAAGTCAGATGCTTAACCAACTGAGCCACCCAGGCACCCCTCCACAAACATTTTAAAATCCATTGAAGTGCATGGCTAAGAATGACTTCCTACACTCATATGTAGTTGCAGAACTAATTTAACTTTTAAGTTTGAAAAACATGACACAAATTATCGAAAAGGTTTGATATTTAATTGAAATATTAGTTAAACATATTTTACCAGTTCTGCATGAAATCAGAATTTGCTCATTGTTAAACTACCTTCTTAGGCCACCTTTGACTTGTGAATGTTGCTCAGATGTCTAACATTCTGTTTGTCTTTAAAGAAGAAAAAGTTCTTACTTCTAAGCAAAGTTGCAATTTAACTCTGACTTTATTGAAACAAGACCAAACACACATATACACACACACACACACACACACACACACACACACACACACACACGTATACATAATCTTCCATACATATTTCTGGGGAGTGATCTAAATTTTCTATTATCTTCCTTTGCATATATTATAAAACATATAAAAATATCTATATGTAACTGATTGCTACACTTTATCATCTTGCATGCTTAGTTTTGATTTTCTTAAATATATATACTGGGCATAACTGGTTGATTGGCTGATTTTTGTTTTTATTATCTCAAAGAGAAACCCCACATCTGTTAGCCATCACTCCTCAAACCCCCCACTCACCCCAGCCCTAGGCAGCCTCTAATCTTTACTCTCTGGACATAGATTTGTCTCTTCTGGGCATTTCATATAAATGAAATCATATAATATGTGGTCTTTTGTGACTGAATTCTTTTATCTAGAATAATGTTTTCAGGGTTTATTCATGTTGTAGCATGTGTCCAGACTTCATTCCTTTTTATGTCTGGATAATATTCTAAGGATATCCCACATATTGTTCATCCATTCACCAACTGATGGACATTTGGGTTGTTTCTACTTTTTGGCTGCTAGAGTATTTTTGTACAAGTTGTTGTAGACATACGTTTTCATTTCTCTTGGGTACGCACCTACGAATGGAACGCTGGGTCTACAGTAACTCTATGTGCAGCTGTTTGAGGAACTGCCAGACTGTCATTCACAGCAGCTGTATCATTGTACAATCTCACCAACAGTTTATGAAGGTTCTAATTTCTCCACATCTTTGCCAACACCTGTTATTAACTATCTTTTTACTATAGCCATTCTAATGGTGTAAAGTGGTATCTCATGGTGATTTTAATTTGAACTTCCATGATAGCTAATGATGAACATCTTTTCATGTATTCCTGGACATGAATCCAAATCCTTTCTGCATTTACTAATTCGGTTGTTTATTTTGCTATTTTTGTTGTTATTGTTGTTGAGTTGTAGAAGTTCTTTATATATTCTGCATATGAATCCTTTATCAGGTTTGTGATTTGAAATATTTTCTCCCATTCTGTGGATTACCTCCTTTTACTCTGTTGATAGTGTTCTTTGATGCACAAAAAAATTTAAATTTGAATTGGTTATTTTATCTATTCTTTCTTTTGTTGGCTGTGCTTCTGGTATCATATCAAATAAACCATTGCCAAACCCAAAATCTTGAAAATTTTCTCTTATGTTTTTTTTAGACCTTTATAGTTTTAGCTCTTATGTTTATGTATTCAATACACTTGAGTTAATTTTTTATGTGGTATAAGGTAAGGTTTTTGTCTATCTTTTAATTGGGTTGTCTTTTTATTAATGAGTTGCAAATTCATTTATTTTTATGCACTTATAATATGATAGTTTCTTCTTTTGGTTTGTGAATTCCTTAGGGCAGAGCTACCTTCCCAATTTTGGCATCCTCAGAGCTCAGCCTGATGATAGACATAAAGTAGATGCTGAAAAATATTTACTGAATTGAGTTTATACAAGATATCTGAACAATAGTAATCATGTTGTTATCGAAGAGAGTATATGGCAGATTATGCACTCCATCTATTTTGTTCATTTAATAATGTTCAGGTTTGAAATCACCTAAAGTGCCTGCTTTTATTGCATTTCCTTGATGCTCTTTGGTCTCATTTCGTGGGTAAATTTCTCTTGCCAGCCCAATCCAAGACTAAATCACGTTGGTTCCTACTTCTTTCCTTAGAAGCCTTTATTGTCAATCTTCTTTCCTTTTCAATAGTCCTAAACCAGGATACATGGGTAAAGAAGTATCTAATTCAGGTAAAGCCAACCCCATGTGTATGAGGATGATATGCCCCATGACAATCTTATCTAATGGATAGCCATACAGGTCCCCCCACATAGCCTTAGTCTTTTAAAGGCTTGGTCTTCTAAATTTGGATGTTTATGGGAAATGGCTCAACTTTAAATGATTTCTAACAAACACCCAGGAGGACAACAGTTTGCGAATTTGCCCTTATAGGCATTTACTATATATATGAGTGTGTGTGTATGTGAGTCTGTATTTATCCTATATACTTACATTTAATACTTATTTTATATAATATATTTACATTTATATTTATATTTACATTTACATAATATATATACATTTCATACATGTATAAATGTATATATTACATTATATACATTTATATAATATATTTACATAAAACTTTTCATAAACATTTCTGGAGACGATCTAAATTTTGTATTATCTTTCTTTGTGTAGATTACAAACTATGGATAAATCTGTATATATAACTGATTGCTATATTTTATCATCTGGGATGTTTAAATATCTTTGATTTTTAAAGATATATATGCTGGGCATGATTTTATATTAATTGATTTTTTGAGAAAGTGCATATTGTGTAAGATTGCTGAAAATCACCCAGAATTAAAACAAAACAAAACAAAACAACAACAAAACACTCATCCAAGAGAAACAGCAATAGGTGAAAAGAATTTGAAGCAGGGAGACATTTTTAAGCAATGAAAAACAAGGAACATTTTTCATCAATGAACAAAGCTAGGAAAAGGTAATCATTTTCATTAAAGGAAGAATATACATGGTTGGTGGAGAATGATAACGAAAATATCCTTGGCCTATGTTTGAATATGTCTTTGTATTTCACTTCATGTACCAGGATTCAGTGGGAAGTTAGAGGTTGACCCTGACTATGCAATAATGACATCAATACATTCAGTTAAATGGAAAAAAAGTCACCTTACTGAGAAAAAAATAACATCACTCAAATTGGTCATTTTTCATTGTGTAAGAAAAGTATTGAGATAATTAGCCAAAATTCTCAAGTAAACAAAATACTCCATCATTGTGAAGGCATCATCAGTGTAAGTAAAATATCAACTGGACAAATTAGTCTCTCATATCAACACTGGACTTTCCAATTCTGGCACTTACAAGATAAGTGACTTTTACTAAGCCACTTATGTTCTCTGAAATTCAGTTACCTCATTTTAAAAATAAAATGTCTAATTCAAAGAGTGGCTGTATGTTTAAAGTAAAAAATAATGATTTCAAGTGAACACAGAATCTATCATGTAGTAGAAACTCCTTTTTACCTCTTTCAGGCCGAGACCTCTTAGTCAGACATATGATTGATTAAATCATGTGATATTGCTATGGCTTTTAAATTTTGCTGTCTATGCCAATGGAGAGTATCTAAAGAAGCAAGACAAGTACTGTATAATAGAAAACAGTCTAATTCTATCCTGGGATTTGAGTGAACTAAATATATTTTATGATTCATCTAATTCATATAGTACATCAAATATCTCATTGTAATTAACATAAAAAAGTTATATAAGTACATACTTTTTTGAAGTTCTCTAATGTGACTTATATGTATTAATTTTACCTCATTGGAACATGCATGAAATATCTTACGTGTCAGGGACAGTACTAAGATGTAGGAGATATAATAACAAATCATGCTTATGTTATTACATGGCAAGGAATAATGGCCCAAATTTACTGGGGGTTACATTAAAATGTTACACAAAAATGCCATGAGACAGGTAAATGGAGGTTACATGCTGTGGAGGTGGGTGTAGAGTGGACCATTACACAAGTCAGGTTGTCACTAGCCCATGTGGTGTCTTTGAGTAAGTGAGGAAAGGGCATCCAGATACATTCCCAAGCCATACAGTAAGGCTGATGAGTTGAGTGACAACTGGATTTCAATCCTATCTGTCCCCTTGGTTAGGGTATCAGTACAATAGATACAAAGTACAACAGCTTTGTGGCCCTAGATCAGGGATTATAACCCAGTTTTATTTTGGTAATGACATAAAAGAGTTTCACCACTGTGCTAACTAGCAATTTAGTGGATGGAATGTACAAACTATGGATACAGGTGGTGACAGAATGAGTCGCGATGGCAGAGTTGTCACTCTACACTCAGCTTTGGTAAAGCCTTATTTTTTATTTCAGTTCCCTCCTTTGAATAAGATAATGGGTTTCCTATCAGCCTTGGTCCAGGAAAATTTTGAGTCAGGCAAACTATTCCCCTGCCCCTCTTGGTTCCTGCCTGAGTCCACTGATTGCCTGATGATTCACATTCTGTTCACATCTCATTCTCTGAATTAATGGTTTTCAAAGTATTTTTTCCTGCATAAATATTTCTTCAAAATATTTAATATGAATTGTGAATTTATTGTGAGGAACAGCCAGCTCATAGTCCCACTGATTTCTCTGCTTCCCTGCTTTCAGGTACCTCTGGGACATCACCAGGACACCATAGACTGAACAGGCCACTCCAGAACTGTTAAGATTCTTTTTGTTTGTTCTACAAAAGATCCATCTATCTCCCATTTCTCCTGGGATATCTAAAAATATATATTTAAACCCAAGGGTTAATGGCTTCTCCCTACCTATGCACTACTTGAAAAAAGGTTTCTAACACCTTAGCCTAAAAGAGTAGATCAAGTGCCATGGGGAAAAAATCATAATTTATCCTTTCGTTCACCATAAGGAGCTGATTCTGCTCCTATTTAGAAGTGGTCTTCCTTGATTCTGTTCTAACGACCTTAATAAAATGCTCAGAGCTTGTGATTGATCAAGTTAGTTAATATATTCAGGTTTGAATTTCCATATACACAAGTGGATTTAATGTTACATATCTAGCAGAGCTATTATAAGACCTGAATACATTATATGTCAGAGACCTAGTGCAAGGCTATCAGGAAAGAGTATTAATTATTATAGGAAAGTAACAGGGATGGGCACATTAAATATCCTTTCCTTTGGAGTTCAAAATTCTCCTCGTGAACTAAAAACACATGCATTGGATAGGAAGCTCATGGACAGAAGTCAAGATACCCATTGACTTCAAGACTGCCACTTTGGCCAAGATCCATGGCCTTCCAATTAAGAAAACATTTTGTTGAGACTTGAGGAGGCAGTGATATGGGAGTATTTTTACAAATGTTTAGGCAGGTATGACTTAGGAGAAATATAAGTTAAGAAAGTATATGTATTAGAAGCTAACTTCCAAAATTCATGTCCCTTTCAGAAAACTATGCTTTTTACAAGACAGTGCTCTCTTATGGAAAATAAAACTACCTTCACCAGCGCAAGAGTAAACAATACTTTGGAAATAAGAAGAAACATTAATCATTACCATCCCTTTTCTCTAACCTCATAATATGTTTCTCTAACATATGTTTCCCAAAGTTCAGGTAAAATACCTTTCGAGTAATCCATTCATTCCGAAGCCAAAAATGATGTCAGTGAATATTTTACTCTGTCTTCCTGGATATGATAGGAACCAGAAGCCATTCTATAACTTAAATTTGGCAAGTTTTGTTTTATTTTCACTGACATTATAATGTTGACACAATCAAAATTCATCTCTTGGAATGACTGAATTACTTTGCAGTAGTGCAAATATTGCTTTCCATGAAGTATAAGTAATAGACATTTTATTTTCCAATCTCTACTAACAGAAAGTAAGCCATTATTTTAATTTCTAGTAGAATGTTAGCAAGAAAATCCTGAGTACATTAACCGAAATCTTCTCCTTGTTTTGATTGCCTTTTTTAATATATAACTAATAGAACACACAGATTGGTTTCTACTTGTGTCTTTAGAAAAAAATTACCACATACACAGAGAGAAGGGGTGGAGTTTGCTAACCTATTAACTGTCTTTTAATGTAGTTATTTGGTACTCTGCAAAGTTTTATTAGTGTCATGTTCTTTTGATTGTGGATAGATGTGTATTAGTGAAGTGAGAACAAAGGCATTTGTAAGGAGACAATCAATCCAAGAGCGGTTTATGAGCAGCCAGCAATTTGAACCAACTAGGCAATTGGGAAGTAGATCTCTGTGTTGCAGGAGCATGGCGCAGAATTAAAAACCAGAACTGGAGTTAAGAGGCCTAAGTTTTCTAGTATTCCCATTACTCTTATATTACACTTTGGGTAGCAGTGCCACAGTTCTTAGATTTCTACTTTTTTTTTTTCAGTCATTTTTTCTGACTACTTTTAGTTTTGGGAGGCTTCTACTGATTTATCATCAAGCTCCGAGAGTTCTTTCTCTTTCTTTCTTTCTTTCTTTCTTTCTTTCTTTCTTTCTTTCTTTCTTTCTTTCTTTCTTTCTTTCTTTCTTTCTTTCTTTCTTTCTTTCAAGAGACAGAGAAAGAGAGAATGTGCATGTGCAGGGAGAGGGAGAGGGAGACAGCAAGTCTTAAGCAGTCTCCATGTGCAGTACGGAGCCAACATGGGACTCAGTCTCATGACTATGAGGTCATGACCTGAGCTGAAATCAAGAGTCAGTTGCCTAACCTACTGAGCCACCCAGATGCCCCTCAGAGAATTCCTCCTTAGCCATGTGCAACCTACTAATAAGCCATCAAAGACAGTCTCTTCTGTTGCAGTATTTTTTATTTCCTCTACCATTTCCTTTTGGTTCTTTCTTAGAATTTTCATCTCTCTGCTCACATTACTCATCTTGTCTTTTATGCAATGTGGTTTATCCATTAGAGCACTTCACATATTTGTTAATCATAGTTATTTTAAATTCCTGGTGTGGTTAAGTCCAACATCCCTGCCATATCCGAGTCTGCTCCTGATGCTTGCTGTGTCCCTTCCAACTGTGTTTTTTGCCTTTTAGCATGTCTTGTAATATTTTTTTCTTTATAGCTGAACATGATTACTGGTAAAAGGAACTGCTACAAATAGATCTTTGGTAACACGGAAGTGAGGTATGGGGAAGGGACACATTCTGTAGTCCTAAGAGTAGGTGTCGTTCTTTTAGTGAGTCTGTGCCTTGGATTGTGAACATCACAGTTCTTCTCTGTTCCTCCCCCTACTCCTTTAGGTAGGATCAGATGGCCTTGTAGATGGCTAGATCCAGCTAGAGTTGGGTATTTCCCTTTCTTTACATGGGTCAGGTTCTGATAAAACCCCAGCAGATAGGTTGTGGTTAATTAGCTTCTCCTGATGGCAGCCTTTGTTAGAACAATGTGCTATGGTGTTATTTCTAAATGGTTCTTTTTCCCCTCCACCTGCCAGAAACAAAGACTCTGTTAAGCTCATGGAGGTAAAACACTATAACTGGGTCATGTAGGAATTTTTAGCTCTTGGACTTGCCCACATTGAGACTCCTTCCATTCAGTTGTGGTTCAGGTCTCCCCACTCCAGCAGTGGTTCCCACCAAGATGGCAGTTTGTGAGTCTCTGCTCCCATAAGCTATGATTCTCTGCATTCACTCCAATTTTGGGGACAGTGTTTGCCCTGTGACCTCACTTCTCTTAAGGATCTGAGAAGAGTGGTTGATTCTTCAGTTTGCTCAGGTTTTTACTTGTTAGAACAGGGTGCTAACTTCCAAGCTTCTTTAGTACAGACTGGAGGCTGGAAGCCCAAATATTCTCTAGAGTCTCAACTGCCTCATCAGTACAATAAAGAAAATGAACCAACTTGGTCACTAACTTTTTCACACTCTCACTGAGGTCAATGGAGATGGAAAGCTATTCATGAAAAGTTAGAGGACTGCTGTTGTGTTTGTAGCTTTTTTTCTCTCCTATCCAAGAATTACTCAAAACTGAACAGTTCACAAGTTCGTTTCACTGCCAGTAGGAATTATTTTATTTGTTTCTACTGTAAACATTTGTAGGCAGCCAAATTTTTACTTGTATATTAAACCAAAGAAGTTTGTAACTCTATTGTCTATATTTATTCAACTTGTTTCCTACCTGTGTGGAGCTAGATACAATAACTTACATTTGTTTAGCACTTTACAAAGTAAAAGGTGTTCACTAAGAGCTAGGGAGTGACAGAAATGCTGGAAGCCCAATGTACTTGGAAAACAATTTTTTTTTACTATACTTTTTTGAGTTAACTATAATTTCTCGACCTATGTTCCATCACTGCTTATCTGTACATTGTCTTATATTTCTGTGCTCCCCTAATTGGAGCTGATCATAAAAAGAAATATGAGTGTATGCTTCTAATGATGTCCCAACAGTTCTAAGCTAATAATACATGTTTCTGTGCCTGATATATTTGGGTGGATGCCATGAAAGTGAATTTATTTAACCATTATTGATGAATTTTGCTAAATCTCACAATTTATGGTTTAATGATGTTTCTTTCCCACAAGAGATTTCTACAGTAAAAATACAGAGGTAAAATAATTTATTTTCAATGAGACAGACTGAGTTTATAGGTTAATGTGCTTTCATTTTGAAGGTAAACTCTATCATTTTAGTCAATTAACTTTTTGTCCTTTGTTCAAAGTTCAGAAATGATAAGAAGTTACTTTTGTTACTTTATCCAATCTGAGAATTTCTCTGAAGTTGTAATTACTGTATTGAGAATTTTAGATTTATTGCACTTTGCCAGTCTTGAAGAGGCAACATGTATCCAGTACAAGTGGAATTTTCTGTAATGGATTTTATCTGGTGGTCAAGACCTTTTTAAAGTAATAGAACTAAGGTCTCACTGTTCATCTGATACAAATAACTGCACTGAAAGGAAAGGAGTTTTGATTAATATTCTTTTACAAATGCAGTAAGATTGTGCTTCTGCTGTAAGTGCAAAAGCTAAAGATGGAGTCTGGTTGCAATTGCAATGAGAATTTAGCACATACCCTAATTCAGAAATTCCACATTTCACAAGTATTTCAACTGATTCATAATTGGTTTATTGCCACTAAAATTCACTGTTAATCATATATGCATATTAATTATTTGAATTACTATTATGAATCTGAAACACAGATTTGAAAGCTTGGATTGGGACTCAGACTCCTGCACTTGGCATTAATGGATAAAAATCTGTTTTTCATACTCTGAACTTTTTTCTTCTGGTTTTCCCAAAATGACCTACTCTGATTTGACTCACTGGAAATGCCATACTCATTCCTCTCTAGTTACTTAAATATTAATCTTCCTTCCAAATTCAGCTTAAGTTTGTCCTATTCTCTATAATTCTTTGCTTGTGACTCCAAACCATACTGAACTCCATTATTTCTCAACTTGATCAATCATTTGGCATTTATTTTAAACATCCTTAGATTTTTTAGGATGCAACAAAGCCTATATGTACTTGTTGGTAATCTCAGGTCTATTGTTAATAACACTAGTGGGGTAAATATATCAAGATATTAAAAATACACCATGCAATAGAAGAAATAGTATTTAAGACTCTTTGTCTCTTGTTTAAATTAAAACTGATATTTTTTCACAATAATAACATTATTATAAGTGAAACTAGAAGAAGTGAATTCAAACAAATCACTAGTGTTTACTGGAGAAGAGTGTACAGACAGCTATGCAACAAGAATATTAAATTTATATCATTGATGAAGACTTCAGTTCCTATTAGTTCAATAGTTAACATAAACACTTTTAAAGTGACTCTAAGGAGCATGGTTCCTGAGCATAAGGAAAACAAGCTGCAATAAATAAATATTTTAAAATATAATATGTACAGCAGGACAGCCAGCTATTTTAAGAACAGAGATAGAATGTTTCAGTGTATACTTTCTTGTTTCTTATTTCTAATATTTAACATATCTTTGACTAAATAAATATGAAAAAGCATATCAGTCTTGAAAAATAATCTTCTCATATAAATAACACAAATTATTAATTTAGTACAATTTATAAGATAAAATCTTATAAAGATAAAATCTTATTAATCTTATAAAGATAAAAGTTGCCTGAAAAGGACAAAATGACTTTACTATCAATAATGTTTTATTAATCAAATAATATAAATAAAATACATAATAAAATAAATTTAAAATTTTATAATGAAATATACATTTTAAAACTCAAAGTACTTTTAAAGTATTTTTTAAATGTTTAGGAAATATTTCATAAATGTCAATAATTCTGCTTTGTTTTGTGACATATATGAAAAGCAAGTAACATTTCATATAGTCCATCTTACAAAGCTTTAGAGATGAACATAATACTTTCATGCAATTACATGATACCTTGGGGATTTTGAGGTCAAGAGCAGTTGCAGGAGAATGATGAAATGTGACACAGATCATCAGATGACAAGAACATTCCAGTTTAAAGGAACAGTTTAATCAAATGCAGAGAGGCCAAAGCAAACACATAATATGTGATCAAGGTATGAGATGTTAAGAACAATAGTTGTCATAATTAGGAAAGAGCCAAATACTAAGACTGTTAGCATTCTGGAAGCAGTAGTTTAACATATTGAAATAAATAGTGGAGAGCTTTTGTAGGTTGTGAACACAGTGAGTGTTAGGAAAGTGATATTTTAGAAACCTTAGATTTGACATGCAAATGTAAATTAGACTATAATGGAAGGGGAATCTCAAAGACAATGAGATTATCAAGGAAAACAAGATGGAATTCAAGATGGAAATGTTGAGGTCTGGGATGGTAGCAATATGATGAAGAAAGTATTCCAAAAATACAAATATTTCAAAGAATAAAATGCATGACTTTGATGACAATTAAACGTACAGCAGTGAGGGAAAAGAGTAATTATTTGACAGCCTGAAGATTCACAAACATATCAAATGAAAATCGAATTTGCCCTTGGAGGTTATTTTTGAAACAAAAAGATCATCTCAGGTGGAGACATTAAATTGGAACGTTTCAAATGACTTGGATAGCCAATAAAAATGACATAAAAGAGGTGAATTTTAGTGATTGAAGTGCATTTTATACAGCTTGATGAAAATTATGAGAAAGACCTATGTGAAACTGGAGTAATTTTGGAGTAATTTTCAGGTGATTTTATTTAGGGAGAAAAAAAGTATAAAAGAAGATATATAGTACCCTATCTTTTTCTGTAAGAAAGAAGTGAAAATGAGAAAATACACCTATATCTGCTTATCATTATGAAAATAAACACTGGGACAAATCATAAAATTATGAAGTTTATATACAAAGGATAGGGTATGTGTGGGGTAAAGGGACACAAAAGGGAGTGACAAGGTAAACTTTTTTATACAATTTTCACTTTAAAAGTATGTTAATACTGTGTATAAAAATAAATTAAAACAGTAATATTGGGAAAGAGTGGAAAAATTCAAACTTAAAGCAAACTGAAACAAATGACCCTAAATATATTTCAAATGAATATTCTAACCACAAAGAAGGAAAAGGAGGAAGGGAAGAAAGGAAGAAGAAAAGAAAATAAAAAAAGAAAAAAAGAACTCATGCAGATAGCTTAGGAACACATGTATATTAATTGATTAAATACTCTGAGTCCCTTTTACTCTACAGCTGTCCTGGCTGTGTGGATTAGGAAAAAAGTGCAAAGAAATTCTGAAGTCTTTTTAGTAGATATATTTATGGTAGTGGTAAATGGAGATTCAATTCTGAAACCAATTTCAGTGAAATGTAGGATCAATCAAATGAATAAATGTGCTGATGGTGGTGGCTGGAATTCTCAGTTCTCAGAGTGGAAGAAAGAAGAGGCCTCATCAGACATCTATACAGTAAAATGGTCTCAAAATGCAGGTTCATAATTTTGGGTCTCTTTGCTCTTCAGGCTTTGGCCCAGTAATTGTTTCCTTTTAATTTTTATTTTTTAACATTTATTCATTTTTGAGAGACAGGAAGAGATACAGCACAAGTAGGGGAGGGGCAGAGAGAAACACACACAGAAACCAAAGCAGGCTCCAGGCTCTGAGCTGTCAGCACAGAACCAAACATGGGGCTCAAACTCACAAACCATGAGATCATGACCTGAGCCGAAGTCGGACACTTAACTGACTGAGCCACCCAGGTGCCCACCAATAATTCTTTACCTTATCATTAACTCTCCAATGCCCTTGAACAGATTTTTTTTTTTTAATTTAGTCCAAATTTTCTGGTCATACCCTGCAAAATTCTTTGTCCATTACTGGAAGAAAAACATATACATATATATATAACATACACACACACACACATGCACATATATAATATATAATATTATATATATAATATATAATATATATGTGTGTGTATATATATGTGTGTGTGTGTATATACATATATATAATATATATATAATATAATATATTATATATAATATATTACATATATAATATATATAATTATATATATAATACATATAAATATATATAAATATATATATATTATTATATATATTATATATATTTATATATATTATATATATATATTATATATATAATAATATATATAGTATATTTTGGGGCGCCTGGGTGGCTCAGCTTAGGTTAAATGTCTGACTTTGGCTCAGGTCATGATCTCACAGTCTGTGAGTTCGAGCCCCATGTCAGGCTCTGTGTTGACTGCTCAGAGCTTGGAGCCTGTTTCAGATTCTGTGTCTCCCTCTCTCTCTGACCCTCCCCCCATTCATGCTCTGTCTCTCTCTGTCTCAAAAATAAATAAATGTTAAAAATTTTTTTTAAAATATATTTTATGTATACCAGTACATCCCATTGGTTCCGTTTCTTTGGAGAATCCTGAATAATGCATATTCACACATAGTTTATGCAGTACTATAATGAAAAAAATATTTGAAAATGAAGAATAGATACGTTTATGAGAGCTTCTATTTAATTTAGAAGCAAAAATGGAAAATCTACATTGCAGGAGTGCCTCATAATTCATTTCTCATGCTCTTCTCATTCTATAGTTACTCCTTTGGGAGATCATCCAGTCTTATGGCTTAATATATTTTCTGACAACTATCAAATTTATGTCTGTAGCCCAGACCTCTCTTTTGAATTCTAGACATTATATCCAACATTATATCACCATTATAACCTAGGTATCTACTAAGCACTTAAAAAAAAAATATATATATATATATATACATATATATACAATATATATGTATATATATATTAATTTATTTAAAATACATATATATATTTAATTTCTATACATTTGAAAACATGGTTTGAAGAAAAATCTTGGTTTTTGCCTCCCTTGTCCTTTGGAGTTATGCCTACATCTGGTTAAGTAGATTTCTGAGACACTAGGAAAGGCACTGAAAAGCAGAGAGATGTTCTGATACATCAGTCGATGGGCATTGGCAATCTACACAAGTGTTCACTGTAGCTGCTATGAAATAAACTGGGTCAGGCAGAGTTGGACCACACACATCTGCTGCGTTGTCCAAAGCCAAACTCTTGTTTTGCTTTTTGTTTCCCTGAACCCTTACATTTTAGTTATTCATTGATAACTAAACAATGTTTAGTTGTTTAGTTTTGGGGGGGCAAAACTAATGTTTGGGGGGGCAAAAGAAATTACCCCCAAGACTTAGTAGCTTCAAACAATAGACATGTATTGTCTCATACAGCAAGGCTCAGCCTATTATTTCTAGTATAGGTTTTCTCATGAGTTTATAGTCAAGCTCTCACTTGGGGCTGCATTCATCTGAAGGCTTGCCTAGAGCTGGAAAATCCATTTTTGAAAAGGCTCACTCACACATCTTGCAAAGTTCTCTCATGTCCTATGGCCTCAGTAGTTCCCCACATGTACTGCTTCATGTGTTCCCTCATGACATGGGAGTTATCTCACTGCAGAGTGAGTGTTTCTGGAGGAAGCAGACAGATGTCCATAATGTTTTTTATGAACCAGCTTGGAAATCACACAATATCCTATTAGCTACATAACCAGCCCTTCCTGACATGGGAGAAGTTTACAGATCACATGAATATCCAGAGTCAGAGATATCCTAGAGTTTGGCACCACACCTCCTTTAACTGCAATTTTCCCGATCTCCCTCAGGGGCCGCTCCATCCCTCCTATTGTTCAAACCAACAAGCTTGGATTTATCTTCTACTACTTTATTTATCTTTATGTTCCTAGATCAAGTAAGATGATAATATGAGAAATTAATTTTGGGGAATATATTTTCACATGTATACCATACACTTAAAAAATAAATAAAAGTTAGAAAATTCATATAATATAAAGTTTGGAAAAGAATCTGGCAAGTTACCTAAAATTAAAGCAATAATAACAGTTACTAAATTATTGGACCTTTATATCATGGCAGGCATAAAACATGTGGCTCAGTATTACTCATTATGAATCTGATAATGACCATGAAATATATGTATTCATATTTTAAATATGAGCTAGTTCAGTCTTCTAAAAGTTAATTAATTTCTCATAGTCATACAACCATTAAAATTAATACAGATGATTCACTTTCAGTAATGGGCAAAATGACCCACAGGGAATGACCAGAAGACTTGGATTAAATAAAAAGAAAGAAAGAAAAAATCTGTTTGAAGGCATTGGAGGGCTAATGACTACATAAAGTTTTGGCTCAAATTCTTACAGAAAAAGAAATATAAAATCTTAAACCTTGATTTGGGAGTGAGTCCCTTTTAGTCTACAGCTGTCCTGGTTTGGACTACTCTGACTTGAAGAAGACATAAATAAGAGGCTGAACAGTTGAGCAGAACTCTTGACTGACAGGGCAAGAAAAATATACTTAGAGATCAGAATCTAAGAGGTGAGGAGCCCTGGTTACCATGTTTGGTTGGGACCAAGAGAAATATATTCTAAAAGTAATGATAACTAGAAATAAATTGGCCATCACAGGCCCTGAGACTCAGCTTCAAATTATCTCAATGGAAAACAGAATGAATGGATCTGATATTGCTAGTGCCTCCTTTTAAGGGAAGTAATACCAGACTTTGCTTTAAATTAAGCCTCAAGGCTTGTTTGGGGAGGAAGATGGCGGGGTAGGAGGATGCTGGGCTCACCACATCCTGCTGATCACTTAGATTCCACCCACATCTGCCTAAATAACCTAGAAAACTGCCAGAAGACTAGCAGAATGGATACTCTAGAGCCAAGTGTAGACAAGAGGCCCACGGAAGAGGGTAGGAAATGGGGAGAGGAGGTGTGAGATACACGGACTGGTGGGAGGGAGCTGGGCCAGTGGAGGGGCAGCCCGCCAGGCAAGGCAGAGCCCCCAAGTCTGGCTTTCAAAAGTGGAGGGGTCAGAAGGAGCGTGTTCTGACAGCCAGCAGGACATGACATCTGGAATGTTATAAGTCAACAGCTCTGCTGAAAGAGCACTAGGGCTAGAGGACAACGGGAGGGAGAGGTGTTGAGCCCCAGAGGACAGAACTCAGCTCGGTGGAGAACAAAGGCGCTGGGAAGCACCATCTCCCTCGCCCATCCCCCAGCCAAAATCCCAAAGGGAACCAGTTCCCGTCACTGAACTTGCTTGCTCCATGAAAACACTCAATGCTGTGCTTCTGTGGATCCATCCCTCCAATGGGTCTGCCTCCCTCTCAGTGCTGCAGGG
Source organism: Panthera tigris (assembly GCF_018350195.1). NCBI lineage: Eukaryota > Metazoa > Chordata > Mammalia > Carnivora > Felidae > Panthera > Panthera tigris. Next base: position 89,398,574 of record NC_056667.1, on the reverse strand, counting down.
CCCCTCCCTCATGGACCACCGATGGCAAAGCTACTTAAGCCTGCCCCTCCCGCCCCTGTGCACCTTGCTGATCCACCCCAGCTAATACACCATATCCCATCAAAGCAGCACCACAAGCCTGGCAGTGTGCAAGTAGCCTAGACAGGGGCCACACCAACCACAGTGAGTCCTACCCTGGGAGAGGGGAAGATAAAGTACACACCAGTCTGACTGTGGCCCAAGCGGTGGGCTGGGGGCAGACATCAGGTCTGACTGCGGCCCCGCCCACCAACACAAGTTACTCCAGACAGCACAGGGGAAGAGCCCTGCAGTTCTGTGCCATTCCAGGGACTATAAAAATGATGAAACGGAAGAATTCTCCTCAAAAGAAACTCCAGGAAGTAGCAACAGCTAATGAACTGATTAAAAATGATTTACGCAATATAACAGAAAATGAATTTAAAATAATAGTCATAAAATTAATTGCTGGGCTTGAAAAACATATAGAGGACAGCAGAGAATCTATTGCTAGAGAGATCAAGGGACTAAGGAACAGCCAGGAGGAGCTAAAAAATGCTATTGAACGAGCTGCAAAATAAAATGGAGATGACCACAGCTCGGATTGAAGAGGCAGAGGAGAAAATAGGTAAATTAGAAGATAAAATTATGGAAAAAGAGGAAGCTGAAAAAAAGAGAGATAAAAAAATCCAGGAGTATGAGGGGAAAATTAGAGAACTAAGTGATGCACTAAAGAGAAATAATCTATGCATAATTGGTATTCCAGAGGAGGAAGAGAGAGGGAAAGGTGCTGAAGGTGTACTTGAAGAAATAATAGATGAGAACTTCCCTGATCTGGGGAAGGAAAAAGGCATTGAATTCCAAGAGGCACAAATAACTCCCTGCAGACGTAACATGAATCAATCTTCTGGACAACATATCATAGTGAAACTGGCAAATACAAGGATAAAGAGAAAGTTCTGAAAGCAGCTAGGGATAAACATGCTCTAACATATAAAGGGAGACTGATAAGACTAGTGATGGATCTATCTACTGAAACTTGGCAGGCCAGAAAGGAATGGCAGGACATCTTCAATGTGATGAACAGAAAAAATATGCAGCCGAGAATCCTTTATCCAGCAAGTCTGTCATTCAGAATAGAAGGAGAGATAAAGGTCTTCCCAAACAAAAACTGAAGGAATTCATCACCACTAAACTAGCCCTACAAGAGATCCTAAGGGGGTTCCTGTGAGACAAAGTACCAGAGACATCACTACAAGCATGAAACCTACAGACATCACAATGACTCTAAACCCATATCTTTCTATAATAACACTGAATGTAAATGGACTAAATGCTCCAAACAAAAGAAATAGGGTATCATAATGGATAAAAAACAAGACCCATCTATTTGCTGTCTACAAGAGACTCATTTTAGACCTGAGGACACCTTCAGGTTGAAAGTGAGGGGATGGAGAACTATCTATCATGCTACTGGAACTCAAAAGAAAGCTGGAGTAGCCATACTTATATCAGACAAACTAGACTTTAAATTAAAGGCTGTAACAAGAGATGAAGAAGGGCATTATATAATAATCATAGGGTCTATCCATCAGGAAGAGCTAACAATTATAAATGTCTATGTGCCGAATATGGGAGCTCCCATATATATAAAACAATTAATCACAAACATAAGCAACCTTATCAATAAGAATGTAGTAATTGCAGGGGACTTTAATACTCCACTTACAACAATGGATAGATCATCTAGACACACAGTCAATAAAGAAACAAGGGCCCTGAATGATACATTAGATCAGATGGACTTGACAGATATATTTAGAACTCTGCATCCCAAAGCAACATAATATACTTTCTTCTTGTGTGCACATGGAACATTCTCCAAGATAGATCACATACTGGGTCACAAAACAGCCCTTCATAAGTAGACAAGAATTGAGATCATACCATGCATACTTTCAGACCACAATGCTATGAAGCTTGAAATCTACCACAGGAAAAAGTCCGGAAAACCTCCAAAAGCATGGAGGTTAAAGAACACCCTACTAAAGAATGAATGGGTCAACCAGGCAATTAGAGAAGAAATTTAAAAATATATGGAAACAAATAAAACTGAAAACACAACAATCCAAATGCTTTGGGATGCAGCGAAGACAGTCCTGAGAGGAAAATACATTGCAATCCAGGCCTATCTCAAGAAACAAGAAAAATCCCAAATGCAAAATCTAACAGCACACCTAAAGGAAATAGAAGCAGAACAGCAAAGACACCCCAAACCCAGCAGAAGGAGAGAAATAATAAAGATCAGAGCAGAAATAAACAATATAGAATCTAAAAAAACTGTAGAGCAGATCAACGAAACCAAGAGTTGGTTTTTTGAAAACATAAACAAAATTGGTAAACCTCTAGCCAGGCTTCTCAAAAAGAAAAGGGAGATGACCCAAATAGATAAAATCATGAATGAAAATGGAATTATTACAACCAATCCCTCAGAGATACAAACAATTATCAGGCAATACTATGAAAAATTATATGCCAACAAACTGGACAATCTGGAAGAAATGGACAAATTTCTAAACACCACACCCTTCCAAAACTCAAACAGGAAGAAATACAAAGCTTGATCAGACCCATAACCAACGAAGAAATTGAATCAGTTATCAAAAATCTCTCAACAAATAAGAGTCTAGGACCAGATGGCTTCCCAGGGGAATTCTACCAGACATTTAAAGCAGAGGTAATACCTATCCTTCTCAAGCTGTTCCAAAAAATAGAAAGGGAAGGAAAACTTCCAGACTCATTCTATGAAGCCAGCATTACTTTGATTTTAAACCAGACAGAGACTCAGTAAAAAAAGAGAACTACAGGCCAATATCACTGATGAATATAGATGCAAAAATTCTCAATAAGATACTAGCAAATCGAATTCAACAGCATATAAAAAGAATTATTCACCATGATTGAGTGGGATTCATTCCTGGGCTGCAGGGCTGGTTCAATATTCGCAAATTAATCAATGTGATACATCACATTAATAAAAGAAAAGATTAGAACCATATGATTCTGTCAATTGATGCAGAAAAAGCATTTGACAAAATTCAGCAACCTTTCTTAAAAAAAACCCTCGAGAAAGTTGGGATAGAAGGAACATACTTAAACATCATAAAAGCCATTTATGAAAAGCCCACAGCTAACATCATCCTCAATGGGGAAAAACTGAGAGCTTTTTCCCTGAGATCAGGAACACGACAGGGATGTCCACTCTCACTGCTGTTGTTTACCATAGTGTTGGAAGTTCTAGCATTAGCAATCAGACAACAAAAGGAAATCAAAGGCATCAAAATTGGCAAAGATGAAGTCAAGCTTTCACTTTTTGCAGATGACATGATATTATACATGGAAAATCCAATAGGCTCCACCAAAAGTCTGCTAGAACTGATACATGAATTCAGCAAGGTTGCAGGACACAAAATCAATGTACAGAAATCAGTTGCATTCTTATACACTAATAATGAAGCAGAAGAAAGACAAATAAAGAAACTGATCCCATTCACAATTGCACCAAGAATCATAAAATACCTAGGAATAAACCTAACCAAAGTGTAAAAGATCTGTATGCTGAAAACCATAGAAAGTTTATGAAGGAAATTGAAGAAGATATAAAGAAATGGAAAAACATTCCATGCTCATGGATTGGAAGAATAAATATTGTTAAAATGTCAATACTACCCAAAGCAACCTACACATTCAATGCAATCCCAATCAAAATCGCACCAGCATTCTTCTTGAAGCTAGAACAAGCAATCCTAAAATTTGTATGGAACCACAAAAGGCCCCGAATAGCCAAAGTAATTTTGAAGAAGACGACCAAAGCAGGAGGCATCTCAATCCCAACTTTAGCCTCTACTACAAAGCTGTAATCATCAAGACAGCATGGTATTGGCACAAAAACAGACACATAGACCAATGGAATTGAATAGAAACCCCAGAACTAGACCCACAAAAGTATGGCCAAGTAATCTTTGACAAAGCAGGAAAGAATATCCAATGGAAAAAAGACAGTCTCTTTAACAAATGGTGCTGGGAGAACTGGACACCAACATGCAGAAGGATAAAACTAGACCACTTTCTTACACCACTCACAAAAACAAACTCAAAATGGATAAAGGACCTGACTGTGAGACAGGAAACCATCAAAACCCTAGAGGAGAAAGCAGGGAAAAACCTCTCTGACCTAAGCCACAGCAATTTCTTACTTGACACATCCCCAAAGGCAAGGGAATTAAAAGCAAAAATGAACTACTGGGACCTCATGAAGATAAAAAGCTTCTGCACAGCAAAGGAAACAATCAACAAAACTAAAAGGCAACCAATGGAATGGGAAAAGATACTTGCAAATGACATTTCAGACAAAGGGCTAGTATCCAAATCTATAAAGAGCTCACCAAACTCCACACCCGAAAAACAAATAATCCAGTGAAGAAATGGGCAGAAAACATGAATAGACCCTTCTCTAAAGAAGATACCCAGATGGCCAACAGGCACATGAAAAGATGCTCAACGTCGCTCCTCATCAGGGAAATACAAATCAAAACCACACTCAGACATCACCTCACGCCAGTCAGAGTGGCCAAAATGAACAAATCAGGAGACTATAGATGCTGGAGAGGATGTGGAGAAACAGGAACCCTCTTGCACTGTTGGTGGGAATGCAAACTGGTGCAGCCACTCTGGAAAACAGTGTGGAAGTTCCTCAGAAAATTAAAAATAGACCTACCCTATGACCCAGCAATAGCACTGCTAGGAATTTACCCAAGGGATACAGGAGTGCTGATGCATAGGGGCACTAGTACCCCAATGTTTATAGCAGCTCTCTCAACAATAGTCAAATTATGGAAAGAGCCTAAATGTCCATCAACTGATGAATGGATAAAGAAATTGTGGTTTATATACACAATGGAATACTACATGGCAATGAGAAAGAATGAAATATTGCCTTTTGTAGCAATGTGGATGGAAGTGGAGAGTGTTATGCTAAGTGAAATAAGTCACAGGGAGAAAGACAGATACCATATATTTTCACTCTTATGTGGATCCTGAGAAACCTAACAGAAGTCCATGGGGGAGGGGAAGAACAAAAAGAGGTTAGAGAGGAAGAGAGCCAAAGCATAAGAGACTCTTAAAACTGAGAGCAAACTGAGGGTTGATGGAGGGTGGGGGGGGAGGGAGAGTGGGTGATGAGTATTGAGGAGGGCACCTTTTGGGATGAGCACTGGGTGTTGTATGGAAACCAATTTGGCAAAAAATTTCATATCAAAAAAAATTAATTAAGCCTCAAATTTCTTTCTTTCTTTGGCATTTAATCATAAGTCTTCAAGTGCACATGGTATCAAGTCAGTGATTAAAAATATCAAGGAAAGCAACAGACAACATTATCAGACTTTGAGTTACCCACTGCACTGAAAGTAACTATATTTGAGTCTACAAGGACGACTATTTCTAAAAAATAAACTGGATGTGACTATAGAATATGGCATTAGCTGAGATTAAATACACAGAAAGAATACAAAGTTCATAACTGTACTGGCAAACAACAACAGCAACAACAACAACAACACTGCCGTCTGTACTTAAGGAGATGAAGACTATTCAAGAGACGATAAGAATTCTGGGTCAACAACTTTGTACAGAAAAGAAGATTAAGAGAGTTTTATTTTTAAAAAGTGCATTACTCAATGGTCTTATAGGAAAGAATAAGAAAAATAATAGAAAAGAAAGTACTATGTTGATTACGAAGTCCAGCCATCAAAGACTTGAGTATGGAGCCATGAGAGCAGAACTGGAGTCTAATTTAGAGTACATGGCAAAATTTCAAGTTTTCAAGATTGTTTTCAAGCAAGAAATGCGTTGTGGCTTCCATTCTCCCTTCTGAATAAGAGAATTTATTGTAGTAATTCTGACTTTTTCAATCGTTGTATCTGGATATTTGTACTTATAGGCAGACAACTTTCTTTTACTTTATAGGTGTCTGTGTTAAGAAAACCCATGTCTGAACCTTATCTGTCTCATGAAATCCAGAATTTGGTGTTTGAAGACATGACTGGGTTAGATATTTGTTGGTCATGGTAAGGGGAATATATTTTAATGGTGGGGAGAGGCATGAGTAAGTGTAATAAAAAAGGCAAATCTTATATATTGAATTATGGGCTGTGATTATTTACCCATCCCTATATTCATGCCTGTTGTCATACAACTTTGTAATTATTCTCACTAGAGACAAAGTACTTCACCATCTTTGAGGTTTGCATTTGACCATGTAACATGATTTGATCAAAGGACTAATAGTAACATGACACAAGAAAAAGTTGAAATGTGCTTATGTGGTAGGGTGTGCCATATTGAAGTTCTGCCATTGCCAAGTAATGAGAGTCCCATAGTAAGTGCTGCTCCTTCAGCTTCAATAAGAATGAATTCACATTGGCATATGTGAGCCCAACATGCAGTAAAAAGCCAAGATCAACTAGCTACATATTTGAAGAAAAGCCATGTAGTCAAACGTTGTCTTTACCAGTTGACCCTCAACCAATACACCAATGTGTATGTGAGGTTAAATGATTATTGTTTTAAGCCATGTGCTTGGGGAAATTTGTTGTGGTGTATTATTGCTCCAATAGCTGGAAAGGATGAATGAAATATCTGCTGTGTGACTGTCTTCTATAAAATTTTAAAATAAAACGGTCAAAGAGTTGGGAGATGTGAGGTAATTATTATTGGAAGGGGCATGAGGGAGCTTCTAGGATGCAGACAATTTTCTCTTTTTTTACCAGGATGATGGTTAGATGGATATTTTAATTTTTGATAAGGCATTTGTCTGTGCACTACAATTTGTGTGCTTTTCTGTATGGTTATGGCATTCCAATATATATATTTAAAATTCTATCCTCTTAACTGCTATGAGATATATAAACCAAGCTTTTATGATATTAGGACATATTGAGATATCAAAAAATAAATACCTCTTTAATAAAAAAAACCACTCAGATATTTAGGTATGATTAATCTAGGTGGCCAATCCTCTTATAAAGCCTAGAAATTTATATGTTAGAGTTTACAATATTATAATGCCCATGATGAAGAAAAAATTGACTATTATGCTCCCTGTATACCTCACCAAGTATATAGGAAGACTTAAGTAAATTTATTTTCGTAAAAATAAATACAAGGAATTGAAGGAAAGGGTCAGTGACTCTAAGGTTTTGCATTTCCAATTGAAAGAATTAAGCAAACATTTAATAAAGTGTTGAAAATTGGAGGTTCAGCAGATTCTCTTGGTAGATGCACATCAAACATCTAAGTTGGTATTTCATGTGAGGCAGTTGAGAGTTTGGGAAGGGATAATCTATGAGGCAATCATTAATTTTTGTCCAGTGAATTTCCTATTACTGCTAATTTGTAGGAATACTTTCGTAGTATGGTAAGAAAATTATTTGATATCAAGAACGAATGAGAGTGGGGCCTGGGCGGCTCCATTGGCTAAGTGTCCAACTTTGGCTCAGGTCATGATGTCATGGTTCATGGGTTTGAGCTCCACCTTGGGCTCTGTGCTGACAGCACACAGCCTGGAGCCTGCTAAAGATTCTGTGTCTTCCTCTTTCTCTGTCCCTCCCCTCCTCGTGCTCACTCTCTCTCTCTCTCTCTCTCAAAAATAAATAAACATTTGAAAGAAAGAGAGAAAGAAAGAAAGAAAGAAAGAAAGAAAGAAAGAAAGAAAGAAAGAAAGAAAGAAAGAAATAAAGAAAGACAGAAAAAGAAGACTAAATTACAACCAGGGAGTGGGCAGATAGAAGGTAAGACCAAAAGAGAGGAGATCAAGTTTTTAAGAGGCTAGAGTGTTGAAAAGTTATCTTACACAGTATTGAATACCTCAAAGATTATAATATAGTTAATCTTGAGGGTATTTTGATGCTATGCTCTTCAAGCCCTATGAATTTTAGAGAAAAGGCAAAAAGAATTATCTGGAGAAACAAAGAGGGTATCTACCCCAATGTCGGGACCAATAGCAAGGGAACCCACATAGCTGAAGGAGATCTTGTCCAGGGAAACCAAGGTTTCAGCTAAACAAGAAGTTCAAAAAATTCAGAGAGGAGGTTGAGGATATAGGAGGTGACAGACTGGTGTCAGAGTATGAGATCCAGAGAGCACATTGGGAAAATCTGGAGAACGGGAAAGAGGTGAGAGTTGGAGAAAGATAAGCACATGCACAGGTCTAGAGGTGACTACTTGATAATCTTGATGGGAACTGTCCTGACAGGATCTTAAGTAGATTGGGTTGACATTGATGTGCATATGGTGAGAACGGACTTATCTCCTGACACATGGAGGTCTGTGGCTCCCTCTTCACTTATAAACCATGAAATAAAATGTTTTTCTTTTTACTTTATATTATGTATAGTTTGGGATACAGAATATGCATATAAAGAGAATACAAATATTACCTACATATTAAAATCGTATAAGAAGGCAAAATAAAGCCATGAGTCAATATAATTTCAATACCATGTAACCCAATGATCAATACTAACATCTTTTTCTGAGACTACTCCACAGTTTTCCAAGTGGTCAAATAGTATTAGTTCTTGTCTGCTTCCAATCAGTTCTTGTCTGCTTTCATCCTCATTGCAGCTAGAGGAATATTTCTGAAACACACATATGATCATATAGTATTTTCTGCTTAAAAGACCTTCACGGCTTTCCATTTAATTTTAAGACAAAAAATATATATACTTCTTTAAACACAGCTCAAAAATCTCTGCAAGAGTTTATATTTATTCACTTCTCAAACCTCATCTTTGTTTTTACTCCAGATCCCCCTAACCACAGAAATTCTGTACTCGTGATTACTTCCGCCTCTAGGTTTGCCTAGATGCAATTAACATCTTCATATCTATACCCAAGTCTAATCATTTCCGAAGACAACACTTCTTTGTCCTCCCTGAGTATATCGATACCTTAATAGGTGCTTGTGTGGTACCAAGTATCTTTAATTCGTGGCACTAGCTACCTTTGTGATGTTACATTTACTTGAATGGCTATCTGATTAATATCAGCCTTCCTCTCTAAACTCTAAACTGTAGGATGACTCTTACAGGTTATGTTTCTATTTTTTTGTCATTATTTAAGCAAGTCTCAGGCATGATTTGGACTTACAGTTATTAAGCTAATTAACTGACTGTCTTTCTTTTTTTTTTCTTTTCTGTTAAGATCCCTGAAAATAAAGCACACAGTAGAACCCTAGGGGTTAGGCAAAAAAGCAGACAGGACTAGGGTACATTTGCATGATAACTATTGAAGAATAGAAAGGGAACACAGAGAATTCATTAGCAGAGTCAAGGAAGATAAATACTAGAGGAGGTGATTTTAGGAATAAAATGGTAGGTTTCTGTATTTGACACATGGTCAATGAAGAGAACAGATAACAACTAGGAAGAATCAATTCTGTTGTGAATTCTGCTTTTTTCACGTGAGTAAACAAACTCTAACCGTGCCTTCCTTACATTTCACATTTTCCAATGTGTGCTGCATGTGAGGAAAACAACCTGCTTAGACTGGTCTTAAAGGTGATCTGCTTAGTGACCAGAAAATTCACTTATAGAAGAAACTTTATGTGCCAATGATTTAAACTTGTTCCACTCTAAACAGAGCACTTTCAATGGCCCTGAAGAATGCTGTTCAAAGTGCAGCCGTGGGGGGCATTAGAGCCAAGGCAACAGGTCACACTCTGTTTTCCATTCACAATTCCCTTTGTTGCATCTGCTTCAGAGTTTCTTTTTCTCTTTTTCCTAAAAGTCCCTATACATTCATGTTGGTGTTCTGCTAGTATTTGAAAATATACCAAGAAAATGTAGATCTTTGAGGAAATTTCAAATTATTAGAGGTAAAGTCATAAAAAGAGTGTGTTATCGGGATACCTGGCTGGTTTAGTCGGCTGAGCATCCAACTCGATTTTGGCTCAGGTCATGATCTCACAGTTCATAAGATCCAGCCCTGCACTGTCAGTGAGGAGCCTGCTTGGGATTCTCTCTCCCTCTCTCTCTGCTCCTTCTCCCCTCTCTCTTAAAATAAGTAAACTTAAAAAATAAGAGACTGTGTTCTCTCTTACAGTTCTCAGATTAAATTCATCCTCTGCATAATCCCTTATTGATTATAAAAACAAGCTTTTATAATCTTGTAACAGAGACAGAGCGGGAGATCAGAAACCCATGTAACATTAATTTGCAGATATTAGTTTGCATGTCTTTGGAAAATCTTTCTGAGAAATACAGAAGTATTCTTGTAAAAGGTGATTAAATTTGGGTACATTTTTGGTTTGATGGATAATTTCTTTTTTTATTTTTCAAGAGATGAGACACACAAAGATGTAACATTGCCATTATCAAGTTTTGTCTGCTATATTGCCTTATGAAAAACATTTTTTCTGTTCTTTGATATATTTATGTGTGTTTATAGTAAACCTTTAAGTCTCTCCTTATTTCTAAATAATGCACACTTTCCTCTATTTGTAAAGGGAATTTTTGATAGATTTGGTTTGGTGTATACCTTTTTTTTTAATATTCAAAGGTAAGAAATGTATATTTAAGGCCAAAACTAAATAGCCTTTTGTAGATTGGACTCATATGGAATTACATGTTTTCAAATTAATGGTAATTAAAATATGGCACTGTTCAAATTGTGGATTCTCGCATGGAGAGTGGTGACACAGAGGCTTTTCTTTCCAGAAAGCAAATTTATTTGTGCTGACAATGCTCAGTTGGGTTTGTACCCGAAGAACTGAGTCCCAAATACCACATGGCATAGTTTTTTATATATTTTTTATTTATTTGTCTCCCCTACATGGTAATACACAAACATGCAGTCTGATTAAGTGGTCGTATGTTACAAGGTCATGAGGGATATTGGCACGTACGTATGACCAGTATGCATATAGCCAGGTTGCCTTGAGATTTTTTTTTTCCCTCTCCATAGGGAGGGGATCCTACCGCAAAACCACCTCACATAAAGCATGAACTAAGAAACAGAAATTCTAGCACTTATGATACATTTTTGGGAGTTTCATTGATTTCAGCTGTCTGCATTTTCATTCACATATTATCCTCCATTTAATACCCAGTCTTTATATATGCCGGTGTCCATTTATATGCATGTCTAACCTGTGGCTAGAAGAGATCAAGCTTTTGGGTTAGAATGTTAACTAAATGAATGTAAAGATTATAGATTATAGATATATATAGCTCATGTGTGAGAGAGAGAGAGGCTAAAAGCAATGTGCAGGATACGCATGGTTAACAGTTGCATATATGTTCATTTGGAATTTTTCAAAAATAATTTGGGAAACGTAAGAAAAATGTTTGTTTCCAGTTACTGCTCATCATCTGCACTACTAATCCTGCAGCACAAACCACTCTAATCTCTCACCTAGATTAGAGTAATAACCTCCTAACTGATATCCCTGCATTTTACCCCCTTCAGAGAACAACCAGAGTCATCATTTTAAACAGACATAGTATTACTGCTCTGTTCAAAAATGCCCAATGGCTTCATAACCTACTGACAATAAAATACGAGGTTCTCAATATGGCCCAAAATATTTTACATAGTCTAGCCCTTGATAATTCCCCTTCCTTGTCTTCTACCATTTATCTCTCACTTGTTATTTCCAGCTACATAGACCCTTGAGGCTGTTCTTCAAGAACCACCAGCAGGTTTCTGTTTAAATGCTTTTCTACTAATAGCCCATGACATACTCTCTGCTCTTTTCTTTTTCATTTTTGCTCAAATTTCCACCTCCTTACAGCCTTCTTTAACAATCCATTTGATTAACAAACCATAGGCATACCTCCAAGATACTGTGGATTTGGTTACAGATCACTGCAATAAGATGACTATCACAATAAAGCAAGTCAAATGAATTTTTGGGATTCCCAGTGCATATGAAGATACGTTTATACTATCCTGTAGTCTTTTGAATGTGCAACAGCATTATGTCTAAGAAAATAATGTGCATACCTTAATTTAAAAAAATCCTTTCTTGCTAAAAATGCTAATCATCATTTGAGCTTTCAGCAAGTTGTAATCTTTTTGTAGGTGGAAGGTCTTGCCTTGATATTGATGGCTGCTGACTGATGAGGGTGCTGGTAGCTAAGGTGGGGTGGCTATGGCAATTTCTTAAGCTAAGACAACAGTGAAGTTTGCTGCATCGATTGACTCTTCCTTTAACAAACAATTCTGTGTAGCAAGTGATGCTGTTTGATAGCATTATACCACAGTAGAACTTCTTTCAAAATTGGAGTCAATCCTGCCAAATCCTGCAGTGGCTTTATCAACTAAGTTTATGTGATATACTAAATGCTTTCTTGTTGTTTCAACAGTCTTCATATCATCTTCGTCAGGAGTAGATTCCATCTCATGAAACCACTTTCTAAAAAATAAAGAAAACCAAAAAGCAAAAAGCAAAAACAAACAAACAAAAACTCTTTGCTCATCCATAAAAAGCAACTCCTAATCTGTGAAAGTTTTACCATGAGATTTAAGCAATTCAGTCCCCTCCGCTGGTTCTCTTGCTATTTCCACCACCTCTGCAGTTACTTCTTCCACTAAAGTCTTGAACCCCTCAAAGTCAGCCATGAGTTTTGGAATTAACTTCTTCCAAAGGCCTGTTAATGTTATTTTGACATCTTCCCATGAATCACAAATTTTCTTAATGGCATCTAGAATGGTGAGTCCTCTCTGGAAAGATTTTTATTTCCTTTTCCCAGATCCATTTGAGGAACCACCATGGATCACAGCTACAGTTTTACAGAATTTATTTCTTAAATAATAAGATGTGAAAGTAGAAATGACTCCTTGATAAGAATGGATATTGTGTTAGCAAGCATGAATACAACATTAATCTCATTGTATATCTCCATCAGAGCTCATGGGTGACCAAATGCATTGTCAATCACCAGTAATATTTTGAAAGAAATATTTTTTCCTCCTGAGCAGTAGGTCTCAACAGTGGGCTTAAAATATTCAGTAAACTATGTTGTAAACAGACATGTGGTCATCCAGGCTTTGTTCCATTTAGAGTGCAGGCAGGGTAGATTTAGCATAATTCTTAAAAGCCTTAGGATTTTCAGAATGGTACATGAGCAGTAGCTTCCACTTATAGTCACCAGCTGCATTAGCCCCTAACAAGAGTCAGCCTGTCCTTTGGAGCTTTGGAGTCAGATTTCTCCTCTATAGGTAGGAAAAGCCCTGGAAGACATCTTCAAACAGAAAGCTATTTTGTCTACGTTGAAAATCTGTTGCTTCTAGTAGCCACCTTTGTTAATGATCTCAGCTAGACCTTCTGGATCACGTGTTGCAGCTCCTCCCTCAGCACCTGCTGCTTCACTTTGCACTTGTCTGTTAGGGACACGGCTTCTTTCCTTAAATCTCATGAATCAACCTCTCCCGCCTTCCAACTTTTCTTCTGCAGTTTCTTTACTTCTCTTGGCCTTCACAGACTTGAAGAGAGTTAGGGTCTTGCTCTGGATTAGACTTTGTTTTAATGGAATATAGTGGTTGGTTTGATCTTCTAGCCACACCAAACTTTCTCCATATCAGCAATAGGCTGTTTTGCTTTCTTATCATTTGTGTGTTTACTGAAGTAGCATTTTTAATATCCTTCAAGAACTTTTCCTTTGTATGGTGAACTCAGGTAACTGGAGCAAGAGGTCTAGTTTTTAGACTGTCTTGAGTTTCAGCATGCTTTCCACACTAGGCTTAATCATTTCTAGCTCTTGATTTCAGGTGAGAGCCATGAGACTCTTCCTTTCATTTAAACACTTAGAAGCCACTGCTGGGTTATTAATTGACCTAATTTTAATATTGCTGTGTCTCAGGTAATAGGCGGGCTTCAGATGGGGGAACAATTGGTCAGTGGAGCAATCAGAAAACACAGAGGCTGGCTGTCTCAATATGTGGGGCATGAGACTCTTGAGCTCAGGGTTGTGGGTTTGAGCCCCACGCTGGGTGTAGAGATTACTTAAAAATAATAAAAATCTTAAAAAAAGATACACAATATTTATAAATTATGTTCTCTGTCTTATACGGGTGTGGTTCATGATGTCCCAAAAATAATTTTAGGAGTAACACCAAAAAGATCACTGATCACAGCTCACCATAACAAATATAAAAATAATGAAAAAGTTTGAAATATTGTGAGAATTACCAAAATGTAACACAGAGACACAAAGTGAGCAAATGCTGTTGGAAAAATGGTGCCTATAGACTCCTTCTATGTGGGGTTGCCATAAACTTTCAATTTGTATAAAAAAAAAAAACCCAAAACACAATATCTGCAAAGTGCAACGAAGCAAAGTGCAATAAAATGAGGTATGTCTGTATTTATTAACTCTTATTAACACTTATTACACTGTTTAATTTGCTTTATAACCCTTCACAGTTATCATCTGGCAACGTATTATATATTGTATATTTCCTACCTTTATAACTTGATTTCCATGGTGAGCAGAACAACTTATTTGTTTTGTTCATAGCTGTTAATAGTAGAAGTGTTTGACACATGTTAGTGCTTCAAAAATAATTTCTGAATAGATGAATAGGTCCTTATGCTGAAGAAACACATTGAAGATCACATGTTCAGACACCCCATACCTCTAGATTTCTCTTAATCCAATATTAATATAATATTTTATACATCAAAAGATGTGGAAAATAAAATAATTCATTGACAAAACACTAGAGGGATGTTTTTTTAACCTAGACCAGGGGTTGGTTTCTGGATTGTATTAGCACCACCTAGAAACTAAGAATTATTTTCTTTTAATGTTTTAATGGTTAAAACACTTCAAAAGGGAGATAATATGTTTTGGCAAATTAAAACTATATGAAACTCTACTTTTAGTAGAAACATACATAAAGTTTTTTGAAACAGACACGTTCATTTGTTTATACATTGTCTTTGTCAACATCAGAGCTAAGGAGTTGTAGCCAAAACTAAATGGCTCACAAAGCCTAAAATGTGTATTACTTGGCACTTTAGAGAAAAAAAAAATGTTTACTAACTCTTGGTTTGGAGACATTCAGATAATTCATACCTAGCCTAAGTAAAGACAATTTTTATATCATCTCTTCATCTTGGATATTCATCTTCTTTGCCATACTGTTGGAAGCACAAATTTGGATTCCAGTTTAAGTATCAGATAACCAGTAGGAGTTGTCATTTTTAGGAGTATTGCTAATTTTCATCATTGTGATCGCAGTCCATGATTATAATAGGTTGATTGAAATGAGATATCATATAGCTAATAGAAACAATTCAAAGATACAAAATATCTCCCAAACATCTGTCATTTAACTACCATCATATCAATAATCTATACACTGAGGATTAAAAAAAAAAAGCAAACATGCAACAATACCAAAAGATTGCTGCTATTTTTCTTTCCTTTACTAGGGAAATAATTGTGGCCAGCTTTAATAATTCATTCCACAGGAACAAGTGTTGGAGAGTGATTCAGAAAGTAACTTTGAGATTGAGAATTACAGATCCACTTTTTTCAAAAGTATATGTTCCACCTTCTATTTTAGTATTTATGTCCTATGACACTGTTATGGTATTTGCAATGAACCATGTTTAAATTTGGTATACTGCCTGTGATCCACGACCTGTTACTTAGACATTGTGACAAATGCATTGTTTAGCAGAGCCTACACTGTTCTATTTACTTTGAGAATACCTTAGTCCCTTTAACATAATTTCACAACATTTATTATGAGCCCTCGGTGTTGTATGTAAGCCAATTTGACAACAAGTTATATTAAAAAATATTTATTACAATGTTGTACATCTTTCCCTGAGACTATTACCTTTTTCTAAAAATACATGGATTGTTAAAATTCTACACTTATAGGTGCTTCCATTTTAATTTCTCCTATTGCCTCCATGAGAACTCTGACATAGATTTTGTAGGTGGGGGTGTAGGGTGAGGAATAAGCTCTATTGAGCTTATTCACAAGAGTAGAAATAATGTCTGCACAGAACCAAATGTTTGTTACTATAACTTCTGCATCATAATTAAAATACAAACTTAAAAAAATAATTCTGAATCAGTGGCTTCTTCGAAGCCATAATAACACTTAAAAATGGTTAAGACTGAAATGCAAAACTTTTATTGGTTGGAAAGCTAATGAAACTTGTTCAAATAGAATTACAAAAGGGAAAACTTATGTTTTCCACAGAGATACAATCCCTGGGAATCACCAACACTGGGCAGTTGTGAGGTTATTTACAGTCCGGAGATAATATGGAATCCAGATATCCTAAAGACCATCTTCTGTTATCTTGTTTTCCCTATGTTGTGCTGAATGGCAACAACTGTAGCTTTGATGACAGAGTCTAATCTTCCTCTCCACAGAGAGCAAGATGCAACTGACAAGGAGTGATGCTCTTTTCCTTTAAGTCTTTTGATGAGGTACCTGCCTCTGTGGTGAGGTACTTCAAGATGGCTCCACGGTACACAGCGGCAGTCATGCCCACATGTCAATGGCTAGTCGTCCTAGATTTCAGGTGCCATGAACATAATATGGCCAACCAAGAACTGTAAGCTGGTCTCTGTGAGCAGGAAACCAGCTTGGCCTTGGCCTTTCCAGGGTCATTCTCAGGCTTATTATCAGCCCTTTCAAATTCTGCTGAAGCTCCAATCAGCAAGACAGAGAGAGGGCTAGGATTCAAACTGCCAGATATTTTGATCAGTATTTTTATATTAATTTCCTTAATAAGGAAAATGCAATTGTAAAGCTTATGGTTTATAAAAAGCTATACAGTTTTAAGTGAAGAAAAAAGACTAGAACTTGGGTGGTTTTGTCTCCTAACATGGAGAACTAACCATAACTCTAGGATTTCAACACAGGTCTTTGACTTCTGGTTCCAGTGCTAACATGTAAAGCACTTGCAACTCATCACTCGTCCTCATACAAGAAAAATCTGAACAAATTGAAAATGACTCTTCTTTTATTTTAAACATTTATTCATTTTCTAGAGACAGAGTGCAAGTGAGGGAGGGGCAGAGAGAATGGGAGACACAGAATCTGAAGCCGGTTCCAGGTTCTGAGCTGTCAGTACACAGCCCGACGTGGGGCTTGAACCCATGAACTGTGAGATCATGACCTGAACTAAATTGGACACTTAACCAACTGAGCTATCCAGGCACCCCTGAAAATGACTCCTTGAACCCATCAGAAAATCAAGGTTGAAGGAAAAACTGACACCTTGAAATATGGAGAGACAAGCAAATCCAGAAAATTACAGTCAAGCTCTGCTTACCTGGAGCAGAGGCCAGTAATCAGTAAGATTAATTAAGTCAGTAAGAAAAATTAAATGATAATTTGATAAATGGCTGGAGTCTGAGCATGAGCTAGCTTGTGAATGTGAATCTCTAAGAGCCACAGTCTTAGGAGGCCCCACATTTTGTGGGTTTCACTTCTAGGAACCCCACCAGGTTCTCATAGTGAAGCCATCAGCACAGAGCCTGGAGCCTGCTTCGGATTCTGTGTCTTCTTCTCTCTCTGTCCCTCCCCTGCTCATGCTCTGTCTCTCTAACTCTCTCAAGAATAAATAACAAAAATTAAATAAACATTTAAAAGAAAGAGTGAGATTTACTCATAAGACTATAGAACGTCCCCCTTCTTCCCAACTTTACCAAAAGAGCTCCCGTATAATAAAGGTAGATTACAGCTGAAAGAATGGCACGGTGTAGCATCTATCTGAGGAAGCACTTCTTATGGAAGCCCAAAGTCAAATGTAGAGAAATAACAAGGACATTAGAGGAATTTGAAGCCTCTGTGGCAGCCATAGAGTTTATTTGCTACAACAAGCACAGACTAACTCCTAGCCATATTGATATAAAACCTCACACTATTATCTCATTTCCTGTTACCTGATACATCATAGCTGGGTCTGAACAAAAAATTAAAAGGCAAAGAAAAAACGCAAACGAAGAATGAGACAAAGCAAGGATCAGTACCATATTCAAATACAACACAGCTCTTGAAATTTTCAGACAGAAATTTAAAATATCTTTGATTAATAGGGGCGCCTAGGTGGCTCAGTTGGTTAAGCGTCTGACTTCAGTTCAGGTCATGATCTCACGGTTCGTGGGTTCAAGCCCCATGTCAGGCTCTGTGCTGACAGCTCAGAGCTGGAGCCTGCTTCAGATTCTGTGTCTCCCTCTCTCTCTCTCTGCCTCTCCCCTGCTTGTGCTCTGTCTCTCTCTCTCAAAAATAAATAAACATTGAAAAAAATTAAAAAAAAATAAACTATCTGTGATTAATATATTAAAAGAACCAAAGCAAAAAAGTAGATACTATACAGGAACTGACAGATAATCAAAGTAGAAAAATGAAAACTCTCTACAAATCATAAGGAAATGTTAGAAACAAAAAACACTGTTATAGAAATGAAGAATTCCTTTTATGGGCTCATCAGTAGACTGGACACACCAAAGAAAGAATCAGGGAGCTTGAGAATAGCTCAACAGAAAATCCCTGTAACTAAAATGCAGAGAATTCTATAACTATGGAATAAGGGAAGAAATAACATTGGGAGACAACTATCACCTTCTGGTGCTTAGGTGCTCAAACTGCTTAAACTTGGTAAAGTGAATTGATACAAAAAGTAATAACTACAATACCTAATTAGACTACAAAAAGGATTGTGAAATTAATGACTTACACATCTGTGCAACTGCCCTTTAAAAATGTCCTGTACTTTTCTTCAATGACACCATAAAGACTTGAGCATATATTCTGTATGTCCTGTGCCATTATTTGCTCTTTCCCTTTTTAGATACCTCCTAATATTTTATTTTATTATATATAAATAATATATAATTTATTAATATATTATATATTATATAAATATATATTTTATGTAAAATATAAAATTATACATATATATAAAATATATTTTATATATTATATAATATATTAAAAAATTAAAATATTTCATGCTCTGGGTGCCCGGGTGGCTCAGTCGGCTCTGGTCCTGATCTCACAGTGTGGGTTTGAGTCCTGCATCCAGCTCTGTGCTGACAGTTCAGAGCCTGGATCCTGTTTTGGATTCTGTGTCTCCCTCTCTCTCTCTGCCCCTCTCCTGCTCGTGCTCTGTCTCTCTCCCTCCCTCTCTCTCTCTCTCTCTCTGAAAAATAAACAGTAAAAAAAAATTTCATGCTCTAACAGTCAATGTTTTCTTTTAAATTGAGTCCTCCAATAAAACAGCATAGCACAAATTAAACATACATACACATATGCATAATACCATGAATGAGGCGTAGTTTTATTCATGAGAATAGAATTAACATATTATGAATCAGGGTTCCATGAGGAGACAGAAACTACACAATAATCTGAACAGAGAAAGTTTATTATATATAATTATTAACAAAAATTTAGAGTAATGGGAAATTAATAATAGTTAAAGAAAACTATAAAAATACATTAGTGGCATATATAGGGAATAGCCACTATGTCTGGGGTTGAGATAGAGTTCCCATATAAAGACTCCCCCTTCACCAACCAGGGTTGGAATTCAGAAGCTATTGGAGGGGGCATAGCCATGGCTTACTGGATGGTGGCAAATTTACTCAGTCACCTCACCAGGACGTAATGAAAAACTGAGTTTCGGGGTTGTCAGAAACTGTTTCAAATTAGAACTCCCTGTAAAGTCACCTAAGGGGAAGCTGGGACAGGTCATTCACAGGGAGGGGTTTCACTTGTGGCAGTTCACTGCAAAACGGCTAGAAAAACCACTACTGGCCCCTGGGTATAGTTGATTGCCAAGTGCAACAGAAACTGGCACATTTCCATGCACAATTCTATGTACATTTGAACTTCCACACAATATTAAACTACTATATTTTCCCAACTAACAAGACATGGTTATTCTTTATGAAAGTAAGGAAGTTCTCTCCCCAACATAATGAGACACATGGTCCCAACCTCATTGATATATTAATGATTGATATATTATATGCATATAAAATATCATTGATATATTAATATAATTAATTGATATATTAATTATTCTTCAAGTTCTATCATGGTATCACTGAATACTATTACATAAAGAAGAGTGTAAAGTTGCTCTCCAAGTTGTATCTAATACCAAAATTTATTCTGTGAATAGTAAAAGATCATTTTCATTTTTTTTATTATCTAAAATAAAAAAGGAAGGAGAGTGAACAAGAAAATGGGCAGGAAACACATGCAATTACAGAGAGGGAGGGAGAGAGAGAGAGAGAGAGAGAGAGAGAAGGAAAGAAAGAAAGAAAGAAAGAAAGAAAGAAAGAAAGAAAGCAAGCCAGGAAGGAAGGAAGGAAGGAAGAAAGCCAGGAAGGAAGGAAGGAAGGAAGGAAGGAAGGAAGGAAGGAAGGAAGGAAGAAAGAAGGAAGGAAGGAAGAAGGAAGGAAGAAAGAAAAGAAGGAAGAAAGAAAGGAAGAAAAAAGAGAAAGGGGGGAGAGAGGAAGGAAGGAAGGAAGGAAGGAAGAGGGAAAAATGCATAGTTAACTATGGCCTTCGTTTTTGCATACAATCTGAAAGCTATAATAGGTATCTGTGAGTTCCTTCTTCTAATATCCATTTCATATTTCCCCTATCCTCATCCAGAACTTCAGCTGGTCAGTGTTCTTCACCTTGTGGGGTGACCCAACCCTTTATTCTTGAAGGCCTGAGTCCTCTTGCTATTTTTTTTTTTTTTTTGGTTTTAAAGTTTTGTGCTAAGCTTTAGTGTTGGTCACAGAAATACCAGGAGGTGCCCCCAGAGAATCATGTGGAATCCAAACAGAGCATTCCTTGACTCCAATGGGCAGTAGCAACACCATCTTCCCTTGGTAATTAGAATCAATGACTCCAGTGTAACTCCTTTATGCCTAACGGTTTAGTGGCATAAGGAGCTGAAATATCCAGGTGACTACTTCTTTTTCCAAAGCAGTGAAACCATTATAGTGTCCCTGGTTAAAATACTAAGTCTTCATGACTAAGTTCCTAAACCGGAAGAACTCAAGGTTACCTGAGCAGAAAATAAAATTTCTCCAAGTGCATTATTGTGTATAAAAGTGAGAGAAGCCATTCACATTGCCACACCTTGATTCCCAGCCCAGTATTCTTGCTTTCGAGTGACAGATTCATATGACGGTGTGTTTTATATACTGCACCAAGTAAGACCAAACTACATCCACGTAGGGTGTTTTCTCCCAAATGATGACCTAAATGAGATTTTAGTAAGCCATTCTACCTTTCAATTAGCCCAAACATTTATGGGTGATGTGCAGTGTAGCAATAAAAATTAGTATTATGGGCCTATGGGTGTATTTCCTTTTCTATGAAATTAATTCATTGATCATAAACAATTCTGTGCAGAATAACCTAACTGTGAATAAACATTCTATGAGTCCATAGATGGTGATGGCAGTCCACAGATGGTGATCCTCGGCAAAGAAGGCAAATCTACACCCAGAATATGCATGTCTGTTTCAGTGAGGACAAATCTCTGTTCCTTAACTAATTGAAGAGGTGCAATGTAAGTAACCTGCCACAAGGTGGCTGTATGTTCTGCCTAGATAAGAAAGCCATATTGGCTTAGTGTTGGTCTGTACTTGGACAGATCACATACTCAGGAGGAGTGTTAGCCAGGGCAGTATTGATAAGTGAATATAAGTGAAATTGATAAGTGAAATTCCAAGATGTTGGGTCTATGCGTAGCTGCCATCCCTACCCATATGACCACTGTCTTCATTTTGTCCACTTGAATAGCCTATAGCCTATTCTGTAGTGTATGCCCCTTGGTAGGCATTCACGTGGACAGAAATATCCTCACTGTACTTTTTTCTGTACTACTGTCTGTATTTTTTCCGACAATTCCATCCATAGGACTTTTCCTCAGACTTTTTTGTCACCTAATCTTCCAACACTCTTCCAGTTCCTGATAAAACAGCAAAACCATGAGCTTTTGTAGAGGAAGCAGTAAAGATCTTTACTTCTAGCCAATTCCAATCTAGATATAGTGGACAACTGTTCAGAGTTATGCCTACTCGAATGATTTGCCTTACCAGTGTCACTCATGGGCACTCAGGGTTAGAGTGCTTAATACCAGCATATTACAGAGATGCATCTGTAAACTAGAGTTTTGTTTTGTTTTCTTTCTCAATTAACCAGTCACAAGGAATGCCTCAGGGGCCCATAGCAGTATGGAATTTTAAGAAGAGGTAATGGGAGAGGAATCAGTGTCAAAAGAGTCTGAGTCAATGTTCATGCAACATATTTGTTCCTTTCAGATCTGCCTCAGTTTGGTTTCTTATATAACATTTACATTTAATAATAGATTGCAGGAGAGTTCAAGCTGCATGGTCACCTGATATCTCACATTTATGTTATCTACCAAGGCCCAGCAGCAGGCAAAAAATTCAAAATAATAATAGTTATCTGCAAAAGAAGGTATAGGTTTGTTAATAATGCTAAAGATCTGTGTTGTGACCCTCCATTTTATGTTTGCCAGAGGCTCCATATGGGATTCCTATTTGCCATGGCAATTAAATATCATTATATGTGCCAAATTATTGTGAGTCCCAATAGGTAGAGCTACTATCACTGCAGCCTCTACTGCTGCATTTTTCTCTTTTTCTTGTCCCTTTATTAAACTGGAAGCTTTACAAGGGACTCAAATCCAAAATGGCTTATTGTACCTCTTTTTTTTTTTTTATAGTAATGTGTGAAAGGTGTGAGAACTTGTCTTTCACCTGTAAGGCATATATTAACATGTCCCAGGTAACTGAATCCCTAGAAATTTCACTGATGTGAAGAGCTCATAACTTTTTGTGTGGTTTATCCACCACCTTCTAGTTAGATGCCTCCATTCCAAATTCAGGATCACATTTCTAAGCAACCAATGCTTAACTTTGACATGAAAATTTGACAAGACTAAATTTGAATGTTGTTTTAAAATAGTGGCATGCATGTTTAAATTTTGTGGGTTTTTTTTTTTTGACAGTGTTAGACCTATGGCAAAAGAAACAAGAGACTGTTTTTGAGTTGTCACAAAAATTCTCGATTTCTCAGACAATAACCTAACATGATAGTTAATGGACCTGGTCTTTTAATTCTATTTCTGTAATTACTCTAGTACATTTGAGAGAATTCATCCCATACTACACACCTTATGTTCATATTACCACCATAAAAGTCAAGTGCAAGCATTATGTTGGGCTTCCAAAGTGTACAGTTAATCCCTGGACAATGTGAGGGTTAGGAGTGCCAACACTTAATGCCATCAAAAATGTGTATATAACTTAGGCTCCCCCAGAACTTCACTATTAATAACCTACTGATGACTAGAAGCTTTATCAATAACATAAACAGTCAATTAATGCATATTTTGTAGTTATATGTATTATATTCTATATTATTACAGTAAAGTAAGCTAGACAAAAGAAAATGCTATTATTAAAATCATAAGAGAAAATGTATTTAACAGTACTGTATGCATATTTATTTTAAAAAAACCCACATATAAGTGGACCTGTGCAGTTCGAAATCTTGTACAAGAGCCAACTGTTCTTGAATTGATATTTCATTACAATTAATCACAGATGATAAAAAGTGATGCTACTGCATGTCACAATTACTAGCATTCCATTTTCCACTGGCATGAAGCTCAGGATTGCACTAAGAATTCAAACAAAACAACTTCCTAATTTTCTAAGTCTATATTCTGGCATTATTTCTAGGACCAGTTCTGTATCAGTTAGGGTTCAGTTAGGAGAGAGATGCCATTTTGAACACAAAAAGTTTAAATAATAGTTGACAGGAAATGGAAGTAATGATGAATTGGCTAATGAAAGTTAAAGAAAACTTTTAAGAATATAGCAATAGGAGATGTAGGGAGTAGCCACTGCCCATGAGGCTGAGACAGAAAGGCCTCCAAAATAGATCCTTCACTCCAAAAAAGTTAGGATCCAGATCTCACTGAAGGGGACACATCTCTGGCTCTTTGGATGATGCATAAATTATTGAAGGGTTGCTGGGAAAGCCTACTGGAAATCTTCCATTTAGGTTAGCAGGAGGGGATTTGTCTTAAACTCACTGTAAATTAACAAACAAAAACTGGTTCTTTGAAAAGATCAATTAAATTGATAAACCTCTAGTCAGGCTAACTAAGATAAAAGAAAAGGGACACAAATTACTAACATAAATAAAAGAGGAGACATCACTAAAGATCTCTGGCATTAAAAAGTAAATGAATACTGTGAACGACTTTATGCCCATACACTTGACAACCTAGATGAAATGGTCCAATTCCTGGAAAGGTACAATCTGTTAAAACTCACACAAGAAGAGGGGCGCCTGGGTGGCTCAGTCGGTTGAGCGTCTGACTTTAGCTCAGGTCACGATCTCACGTGCCGTGAGTTCGAGCCCCGTGTCGGGCTCTGGGCTGATGGCTCAGAGCCTGGAACCTGCTTCCGGTTCTGTGTCTCCCTCTCTCTCTGCCCCTCCCCCGTTCATGCTCTGTGTCTCTCTGTCTCAAAATAGATAAACGTTAAAAAAAAATTAAAAAAAAAAAAAACTCACACAAGAAGAAATAGAGAATCTGGACAGGCCTATATCTATTAGGAAACTGAGTCAATAATTAGTAACCTTCCAAAACAGAAAACTCTTGGCCCCAACAGGTTCACTGCTAAATTCTGCCAAGCATTTTAGTTACAAATTATGCCACTTCTCTACAATCTCTTTCAGAGCATGTAAGCATAAGGAATGCTTCCTAACTTATTATCTGTGGCCAGCATTACCATAATATCAAAACCAGACAGACATTACAAGGAAACTGTGGACCAATATCCCTCATGAATATAGACACAAATATCATCAAAAAATAAAAGGAAACTGATTCCAGCAATGCATAAAAGGAATTATACCATGACCAAGTGGGATGTAACCCAGTTATGTAGACCAGTTCAATACAAAAAAATCAACTAATGTAATCACAGACATCAATATACTAAAAAAAGAAAAATCGCATGATCATATCAATAGTTATAGAAAGAGCATTTGACAAAATCCAAAACCCATTCATGACAAAAACTCTCAGTAAACTAGGAATATAGAGGAACTTCCTCAAGATGATAAAGAATATCTTCAAACAAACAAACAAACCTGTAGCTGAAATCATACTTGATGATCAGAAATTTGAAGCTTTCCCTGTAAGGTACAAGGAAAGGATGACACTCGTCACCATTTCTTTTTCAACATAGTAGTGGAAGTTCTAGCTAACACAATATGAGAAAAAATAAAATAAAAGTTATACAGATAAGGAAAAAAGAAATAAAACCGTTGGGGCACCTGCATGGTTCAGTCGGTTAATGCCCAGCTCTTGATTTTGACTCAGGTCATTATCTCACAGTTTGTGGGATTGAGCCCCACATCGGGCTCTGTGCTGACAGTGAAGAGCCTGCTTGGGATTCTCTCTCTTTCTCCTCTCTCTCTACCTCTTTCTCTCTTTCAAAATAAATAAATAAACTTTATTTTTTTAATTAAAAAAATAAAACTGTTTTTGTTCACAGATGACATGGTCATCTATGTAGAAAACCCAAAAGAATTAACAAAAAACCTCATGGAACTAATAAGTAATTATTGCAAGGTTACAAAATATAAGGTCAATATACAAAAGTGAGTTGCTTTATTACATACCAGCAATAAACAGTTGGTATTTGAAATTAAAAACACAATACCACATACATTAGCACCCAAAATATGAATACTTAGGTATAAATCTAACAAAATGCATATAAGATCTATATGAGGAAAACTACAAAACTTTGCCTAATGAAATTACAGAAAAATAAAAAGAAAAGAAAAAATAATAAAGAAAATAATAAAGAAAAAAATTACATAAAAATAAAAATAAAAATAATTCAGTGTTCATGAATAGGAAGACACAATATTTTCAAGATGTCAGTTCTTCCTAACTTGATCTAAAGATTAAATGCAATCCCAATCTAAATCCCAGCAAATTATTTCATGTATATTTACAAACTGATTCTAAAGTTTATATGAAGAAGCAAAAACACCCAGAATAGCCAAAATAGTATGGAAAGAGGAGAACAAAGTTGGAGGAGTGACACTACCCAACTTCAGCTCTTGTTATAATGCTACAGAATTCAAGACAATATGGTGTTGGGGGAAAAAAGACAACTGGATGAATGGAATGGAATAGAGAGCCCAGAAATAGGCCCACATCAGTACAGTCAACTGATCTTTGATAAAGGACCAAACACAATACAATAAAGATAGTCTTTTTAAATAAATGTTCTGGAACAACTAGACATTCCCATGCCAAAAAAAAAAAAAATACATAAATTTTACACACTTCACAAAAATTAAGTTAAAAAATATTATAGACCTAAGTGTAAAATGAAAAACTATAAAACTCCTAGAAGATAACATAGAATAAAATTTAGATCTTAGGTATAATGACTTTTTAGACACAACATCAAAGGCATGTTTCAAGAACTAATTGAT
This sequence comes from Panthera tigris, assembly GCF_018350195.1. Taxonomy (NCBI): domain Eukaryota; kingdom Metazoa; phylum Chordata; class Mammalia; order Carnivora; family Felidae; genus Panthera; species Panthera tigris. The sequence goes on along the minus strand of NC_056667.1, from coordinate 89,371,967 downwards.
AAGCTGGACTTTACTACATTAAAAACTTCTATATAATGGACAATGTAAAGAGAATGAGAATATTGTCACAGACTAGGAGAGAACATTTGTAAAAGACACATCTAATAAAGTACTGCTGGGGCGTCTGGGTGGCTCAGTCAGTTAAGCATCTGATTTGGTCGGCTCAGGTCATGATTTCATGGTTCGCGGGTTCGAACCCCGCATCGGGCTATGTGCTGACAGCCCAGAGCCTGGAGCCTCCTTCAGATTCTGTGTCTCCCTCTCTCTCTTCCCCTGCCCTGCTTGTGATCTATTTCCAAAATAAATACACATTTAAAAAATAAAATAAAATAAAGTACTGTTATCCAAAATACACCCAGAACACAAAAAAACTCAACAAGACAACAAACCATCCGATTAAGATGTAGAATAAAGAGCTTAACAGACACCTCACCAAAGAAGATATACAGATAGCAAATAGCATATGAAAAGATGCGCCCCCCCCCACTAAAAAAAGATGCTCCACATCCCATATCATCAAGGAAATGCAAATTAAAACAAGAGATACTACTATACACATATTACAATGACTAAATCCCAGAACACTGACAAGACCAATACTGGTGAGGGTATGGAGCCACAAGAACATTTATACATTGCTTGTGGAAATGTAAAATGGTACAGGCACTTTGGAAGACAATTTGGAAATTTTTTACAAAACTAAACAAACTCTTACTTACCATGTGTTCCTTGGTATTTACCCAAAAGACTTGGAAACATGTCTATTCAAAAACCTGCACATGGATATTTATAGCCACTCTATTCATAATTGCCAAAATTTGGAAGCAACAACGCGTCCTTCCTTCAATAGTTGAATGTATAAGTAAATAAACCATGGTATATCCAGAATGGAACATTATTCATCACTAAAAAGAGCTATAAAGACATGAAAAGACACAGAGGAAACTTAATAAATGCATATTGCTAAGTGAAAGAAGCCAATCTCAAAAGGCTACATATTGTGCGATTCCAAGTATATGACATTCTAGAAAAGGCAAAATTATGGAGATATTAGAAGATAAATGTTTGCCTTGGAGTGGAGGGGAGGAGCAGTGAAAATATTCTGTATGATACAATGATAGATACATGCCATTATACATTTGTCCTAACCCACAGAATTTACAACAGTGTGAATGAATCCTAATGTAAGGTATGGACTTCGGGTGATTATGATGTATCAGTGTAGGTTCATCAACGATAACAAGTGTGCCAATCTGGTGGAAGATGTTAATGGCAGAGGTTATGCATGTATAGAGGCAAAAGTATATGGAAAGATCTTTGTCCTTCCTCTCAACTTTGTTGTGAACTCCTCTAAAAATCAAACAAACAAACAAAAACCTCACTGTAAACTCACCTGTAGGGCCATGAGTTAGTCCATGGGAAAGTGCCTTACCTACGGCATTCCACTGGAAAGATATCAAGGGAAATATCAGAGGGATTTGCTGGCTGATGGGTGCCTCTTCATATTGCTGTATGAAGGAACCAGAGAGCAAAGACAGATTGTAGCTGAATGCTGGAGAAAATGTACTATGCTCATGTTGGGTGCTGGAGAAAGCTGCACCTTTCAAGAAACTCATAGAGAAGAAAACTACACGTTGTCTTTAGCCAAATGCTAGAGATGGAGAGAAATGTGCGAACTCTGGAGCCAAGGAAGCACACTGTAGAAATCCAGCAAGTGAGACAAAGCTACCAGGAAGAGAAAGCCCCTTTTTCCTCCTGTGTCTCTCCCACCCTCTACTAACATGCTTACCACAGTGCGAGGTGGCAAAGGAGAAAGATTTGCATAACATCTCCACTATCAAGGAACAGTTCAAAAGTGGTGGTTTGGGGTAAGAGAGGTTAATAAATTTATAACACACAAACCTTATTATAGCATTAGTACAAGCGTTAAATGAATTATTGCATGTTAAAATCTAAGGACCCCAAATAGATGTAACTGAGTTTCTAAACATTCTTTAATGGATAGGGCACTGACTTTGGTGTTACTAATTGTATGGACTTCAGCAAGTTATTCTCTAAGCTTCAGTTCCTAAACCTTAAAATGGAGGGGAGCATTGTGTTTAAATGGTAAAGAGCTATAAAAATAAGTTGTCACTTCTTAATCATTATTATTGGAAAAATACTCCATACAGGAACATCATGATGGTTCTTGAAGAATCTTTGATGTCTGAAATAAATTAGATATGTTTCCTTCACTCCAATTTTAGTTTTAAAAACATTCTCCAGATACAAAGTAACTAGGGACTCTCTGGAGATACTTCATTGGTTTAAAATATGTACTGTTTTCCTATCAAACTGTTTCTAGGATAAGTATGAAATCAATTACAGGGGTGCCTGGGTGGCTTAATCAGTTAAGCAACTGAGTCTTAATTTCAGCTCAGGTTATGATTGCATGGTTCCTAGGATCAAGCCATGTGTCAGGTTCCATGATGACAGCTCAGAGCCTGCTTAGGATTTTTTTCTCTCCCTCTCTCTTCCCCTTCCCTTTTTGCGCTCAAGTTCTCTCTCAAAATAAATAAATAACCATTTATTTATTTAAAAAAATTTAAAAAATCAATTACAAATTACAATTTTGTTTCCTCACAAACATACACACACAGGCACACATTTCTCTCTGTGTGTGTGTACCTATGTGTGTGCAAGAAACACACACGTTATAAAATTATTTTATGTATTGCATTTTAGAATAAGTTCCCAGAAAAAAAGTCATGTGATAATTGTGAGAACAACTATTTTTTACTTGACTAAAGTTTTAATGTGATTTCCTTAAAAATGTGATTTCCTTTAATGTGATTTCCTCACTATTAAAAAAGATGTTCTCTATTGGTTTGAGACAGTTTTAGATCATTTATGGAAACTACATTAATTTCCAAAAATTTCAATTGCAAACACTGCATTATTTCAAATGACCTATTAATCTTTAAAAAATATTCATATGATACTCACCTTGGCCTATTGACTAGATTAATCACTTTATTTGAAATTTTTGTTTCCTTTGTCTCCAAGCTTGGTTGGTCTCTGTATTTATTTACGTTTTAACTCTGATATTTATTTAATGAGAATTATACATCAAAATATGGATGGTACTTAACATTTATCTTTGGTGATAGTTTTCATATCTCCTTATTTCTTCTGAGTTTTTCTCTTATTTAAAATATCTCTTGTATCTCCTGTTATAGATCTATCTTATTTCTACACGATAGACTACAATTTTCATGATGTATTAGAAATATTTTGTTATTTTAATAATTTAGTCTTTCAATTTATTTTAAAATGCTATTATTTCCCTTCTGTATCCAAAATCCATCCTTCTTTCCTTTCTTCCTTTCTCCCTTCTTTTTTTTCTTTCTATTCTTGCCCTCTGTTCTCTCTCTTCCCACTTTCTCTTTGTCTCTCTCTCTCTCTCTTTTCTTTTCTTTCTTTGCTACTTTTCCCCGGATTTGCTGGGGATGAGAATTTGTATTTTTCTGACTTAATAACTTATCTTCATTGTTTTCTTATTTAATGAGTCATTTAATGGTAAGTGATTTCTTCCAAATTAAGCTTTATTCCCCTTAATTAGTAAGACTCCCATTTTATTATTTTCTATGAAAACTATTGCAACATGCATTATTTATTTCCTTTTTAGGAAGATATTTTAGATAGACATTTTAAGTTTTACACTGGTTATAAATTTATTGTGCATTTTATTTCACAATCTGCTGCTCTCAGGAAACCATTCCAGGTTTCATGATTGCCTAATAGCACCTTTCTGTAATACGTCAAATAGTCTTGAAATAAAATTCTCCTTCATTTGTAATTATGCACAAAATATTTCTAAAATAACTTTCATGAATGAAAGAAGGGTGTAAATCTTATCCACTATTGGATCGCATTGATTTAAAGAGTGCTAAGCACATAATGGCCCTAAAAATTTTTATTTACTCAATTCTGAATAAGTTATAAAGGACTAATATTAACCTGTAAACATTAATTTAAACTTAATTATTATAGATTTGAGAATACCCTGATTATTATTTTTTTATTTTCATGAACTGTCCTAAGGTGATTGCAAAGTATTAAAATCTCCCTACACAATTAAGCAATCTGCACTATTTTATGAAAATATTATGATTTATTAGATTATATTAAAATGTAAATGATTTATTAAATATTAAACATTTTATTTATTATTAAAATAATATTTGAATTAAAATAGATCTTAAAATTAAATATTAAATGGCATATTAAATGTTAAATATTAATATTTTAAAATGAAATGATTAAAATAAAATGATTTAAAAGCCTACACATGGTTAATGCAGAAAACATCACCAATTTATATTTTATCAAAATGTAGAAGTAGAATCCTCATATCTATTTGTTCTCATGATCCAAGTGTAAATACTCTTAATATTTGAGTTTGTATTTTATTATGTATGCTTCCAATAATACAGAAATTACATTTTCTTTCACCAAGATCTATTTTTCATGTTAAAAATTTTAAGGAAAAACTCTACAGGTAGATGTCTAATTTACTTGAACTTTAATATACCTAAAAATAGTTTGGTGACCTGTGCTCTTATTGTTTCCTAAAAATGCCTTAGATCGCACAACTCAGAATAGAGGATTCTTTAGAACTGAAGAAATATACACATCACATGTATTTCTGTGTACAGATGACTATAGTAAAACGTATGTGAAACTGTGGTTTTTAATATTTTGTATATAACTGTATCATTTAATGGTAATGTCATTAATATCTTTTGTAATTATTTTATTTTTTTTAATATGAAATTTATCGTCAACTTGGTTTCCATACAACACCCAGTGCTCATTCCAACAGGTGCCCTCCTCAATACCCATCACCCACCCCTCCCACCCACCATCAACCCTCAGTTTGTTCATTTATATCTTCTAATAGTAATACTTTAGGATTTATCTTATTATTTTAAAACTTTTTTTAATGTTTATTTATTTTTTAGAGACAGAGAGAAATAGCATGAGCAGGAGAGGGCAGAGAGAGAGAGGGAGACCCAGAATATAAAGCAGGCTCCAGGCTCTGAGCTGTCAGCACAGAGCCCAATGTGGGGCTCGAACTCATGAGCCGTGAGATCATGACCTGAGCCGAAGTCGGACGCTCAACTGACTGAGCCACCCAGGAGCCCCAAGTTATTTTTAAAGCAATATAATAGTACACATTACAAGTGTACACCATAGCTTATTTAATTATTCCTCTGTTGATAGGGTATTCAATTGTCGCTTATATTCTATATTATAAATATTTCTTTAACAAATAACACATAACAAGAATGCTATTGCATACATTTCTATAAGTAGAAGTGCTAGGTTTAATGGCATTAAAATTTTAAAATATCGATAGGTACTTCCACCAGCCTACACAACAACTTTATGTGAATTTAGAAAACACACTAATTCCTCTAGGTAGATGCAGCCCATCCCAGGACAGGAGACTTGGCAAAAAGAATTGCTGCCTCCTTTTCTCTCCTTGGTGTGACAACTTCAATCAAATCAACAACTTGCACACTTTTATATGGTAGCCCTACATACTGCACTTCCCAAATTGTGTCATATACTTGTCTACTAACACTGTATATCTTGTTATTTTTTTTAATGTTTTTTAATGTTTATTCATTTTTTGAGAGAGAGATGACAGAGAGCAAGTGAGGGAGGGGCAGAGAGAGAGGGAGACACAAAATCCGAAGCAGGTTCCAGGCTCTGAGCTGTCAGCACAGAGCCCAACGCGAGGCAAAAACCCACAAACCGTGAGTTCATGACCCAATCATGACCTGGATATTTATATCCATTATATAAATATATATGTATGTGTGTGTGTATGTGTGTGTGTGTGTGTATGTGTATATGTATATATGTATATACATGTATATATATATGCATATATGTATATACATGTATCCATTACCCTATTGTTATTACATCCTTTTAAACTAAAGTTATTGGCAATTAATTCAATATTTCTTCAGTAATACTGCTTTGAAATATTAAGGTGAATGAGCTTACCTGTAGGTAAAATAGTAATCATTAAAGTGTTTAATTTAAATATATTTAATATTTAACTAGCCATGATCATGAAAACACATTACCAAGAATGCTATGTATTGCTAATTATAGTAATGGAAAGCTTAATTATTCTCATAAAAATAATTGATAAGCATGTTATATGTGGTTTTGCTATATAAAATAATAAGAAACAGGATTTTCTCAAATTCATTGGCATTGGAATGGAAAATACCTGTAACAGCACCAAAAAGCACTAAAATGCATTATTTATTTTCATAAATGGTGATGGATGTTTAATTTAGCCCGATTAGGAAAATGACACTATAAAACTGGTTCCTGCACAACTTGTCATGATCTGGAATTCCATTTCCTGAGGGTATTGACATTAAAGGACAAAGTACAAGTACAGGCTATGAAGCCATTCATGAACTGGCCTCACTTCTCCCTCAACCAGATCATCATTCACCTTGTCCATTCTATGCTCTAGTGATATAAATCTAAGTGTAATTCCTTGATATACCACAGGAACTAACACAATTGAACTGATGTCTTGTTTTATTTTAAAGAGCTACTCATTTTGAGAATACTTAATAGGTCAAACAAGGTTCATTCCTATTTCTCCAAAGTATTTATAAGGTACATTTGACATCGTGTTGCCAAGTATTTCTATTCAGTCACCACAACCTGCTCTACTAAATCAAAATATGGCCTCAAATGCTTTCTTTTTTAAAGTTTATTTTGAGAGAAAGAAAGAGAGCAAGGGAGGGAGGGGCAAAGAGACAGGGAGAGAGAGAATCTCAAGCAGGCTCCATGCTGTGGGTGCAGAGCCCAATGCAGGGCTCAGTCCCACAAATTGTGAGATCATGACCAGAGCCAAAATCAAGTCAGATACATAACTGACTGAACCACCCAGGCGTCCAGCAGAATGGTTTTGTTTTTTTTTTAATATAACAAATTAATTGATTTGTCTATTTATGTAACCAAATATGTATTAAAAATGTAATAGGGGAGCCTGGGTGGCTCAGTCAGTTAGGAATCTGACTCTTGATTTCACCTCAGGTCATGCTCTCACTGTTGGTGGGATACAGCCCCACACTGGGCTCTGAGCTCACAGTGCTGAGCCTGCTTAGGAGTCTCTCTCCCTCTTTTTGCCCCTCCCATGGTCACATGCACCCTCTCTCACTCTCTCTCTCTCTCTCTCTCTCTTTCAAAATAAATAGACAAGCTTAAAAAAACTAAAAAAAGAAGAAAGAATAATTACAAGAGGAAAGTATGAATAGCTGAGAAATAAGGGAATCCAGTGCACAAAAGGAGGGTATATTCTTACATATGGCCGGCCACTGGCTCTTTATCCTTTGAAAAATATGGGAAGTAAAGTCTGGGACAGTTGATAGTTTTATTGGTAGGAGTGGCAGGTATTTTCTCTTGATAGCTTTTTATTTATTTATTTATTTATTTATTTATTTATTTATTTACTTGAAAGTGAGAAATAAGGAGAGCATGAGGTCTGAGGAGACAGGAGGTATAAAAAAAGTCACTGAGATTGGGAGAGTAACTAGCTGGGTAAAAGCATAGTTATGCTAAACAATATCAAGGGCTAACTTGATGTTGGTGTTCGTCAATTTAAATTGATACTGGACAATATAGTTTTATGTTTATATACATATATTTATTCAGATGAAGATATGAAATAGAGAGTTAGGATTTTCTCATTCATGTATAATAGAAAGATAAAAGTGCATAAAAGGAGTTAATAAAGAGATAACTGTTCCAATATAAACCAGCTAAAGAGTGGATTGAGGTCATCGGGGAAATAAGGATCAATGAGAAGTAGGTAAAATCAGTGGGTTAAATATATGGGTGTATTTAAATCTTTTGGAGTTATAGAACTAGAGTAAGTGAGGTGGAAAAGATAGGTATTAGAAGCAACTTCTACCAAGATATCAGAATCACCAAAAAACAAAACAATATTAATGTTAAAGAATTTTACAAGAACAAAAAGTTTGTTGTTTTTTTTTTTACAGTTTAATAACCCTATGTTAGTAACTAAAGTGCTGAAGAAATGAGGAATGAAGTGGTAGTTTGTAAAGGACTGCAAAAAGCAATGGGTGACATTGTAATTATGAAATTCAAATGAAGAGTACAGTGGAAAATAATTATAAGGAAGTGACAATGAGGGCCAAGGTGAAAATACAATCCATCTCTAGAAACAATGTTAGCCTGGGGAGTAAGAACATAAACAGAACAAAACAAAACCTACTAATCAGGAGGGTTGAAGAGGAATCAGCCATGACTACGAGAGATAGGTTGTTATAACTTTAAGCAAGAAGGTGAATGAAACAGAGCAACAACATTACTGACAAAAGAGATTTGGTGATAGAGATTGTGAGCTTCAAATTGGAAAGTTTTAAATTGGGAAAGGGGTGTGAGACTAAGTCCATGTAAAGCCCAAAGGAGATTGGTATCTTTGTGATAATCTTGGGTTTTCTGTATATCTTGGGGTTATTGAAATAATTTTGATGTTTTCTTAGGCAATTTGAACGTGTGTAAAAGAGCGTCTGTAAGTGTTGTCCAAGGAAGTGAGGGTAAGGTTTCCAGGAGCATATGAGTTATGTGGATCTCTGATTCAGGAAAACCATTAGTAATGCTAAGCCAATAGATGTGCTTTGGTACTGGAAGGATTTTGTAGGATAGATTAGATATTTTTGTTTTTAACTTGAGATGATACATATTTTCCATGAATAATATTTAAGCTTACTCTGGTTTTTAGCTTTTAGATCCTAGGAACTATCTAATACTTTTATTTCTGCTCCCTTTTATTTATAAGGAAATCTAAATCTAAAGTACCTTTAGGAACATGGTTATGATTGATTGAATATAAAAGAAAACTAATATAGATGTTCTATTATATATAGTTTGGGATAAAATTAAAATACTCTAATGAGCAGTTCCTTATAGAAGATACTCTACCAACCAAGGGTCCCATACAAGCAAATACTGTCACTTTTCCAAAGCGCCTCGACCAAAACTAAAACTTGAACTGATTACACACGAATGTTCGACTTGTTGTAGAAATATTTTTTTCTACTGTTAATGAATAAATGAGCTCAAAATAATCATTTATTTTATAACTTAATTTCCTCCTGAGACTTCTGAGTAATCTGAACTTTCAAATAAAAGTTAATTGCTAAGTATTTTAGAATCATCAATCTATTTATAAATAGCAATCCTAATACTCCTCAGTTCTTCAGAGATCAGCCTTCTGACCACATCAGGCATATGGAAAAATGCCAAACTGAAATGTTATTAAAAAAACAAAACCGGGCGCCTGGGTGGCGCAGTCGGTTAAGCGTCCGACTTCAGCCAGGTCACGATCTCGCGGTCCGTGAGTTCGAGCCCCGCGTCAGGCTCTGGGCTGATGGCTCGGAGCCTGGAGCCTGTTTCCGATTCTGTGTCTCCCTCTCTCTCTGCCCCTCCCCTGTTCATGCTCTGTCTCTCTCTGTCCCAAAAATAAATAAAAAACGTTGAAAAAAAATTAAAAAAAAAAAACCTAAATATTCAGCTGTTAATTAATCTATTTGAGAAATGTTGAAAATATTTTTTCACACAATATGATTGATCAGTTTAGCAGCTGGAGAGAAAGGAGCAATCACTTTGATGGACAATATTTAAAATATTAAGGTCACTTCACATAAAATCTGAGAGGAGTAAACTGAAACAAGTTGATAGGGAAGAAACAAATGGCATGTATGAGTTATGAGCACAATGGGATGCCAATTATTCAAAGAATGGTGATTGCATAGTCTCACTGTATGTAAAAACTAGGAAAAATAAAATCTTAGTTAATTTGTCTCCTGAGATTTAAGATTTGTTTCCAGAGTATATGCTTATGATACCATAGCATATATAATTTTTAACTCATATTAATGATGATCAGATTTGGCAAAAAAATACAAGGTGACCAGTAAATTTGAACATCAGGCAATAATTTTTAAGTAAAAGCATGTCCCATACATTATTATTATTCATTGTTATCCTAAGTTCAAATTTAACCAGACATCCTCTATTTTATCTGGCAACCCCACTAAAACTGCTTATCTAAACAATGTGACCTCAAATTGTTAGAGTAAATAAGTCCACTGTAGTTTTTATAAACTCAGAGATAGGATTAACTTTGGCAGGTAATGATACCTACTATGATGTTACCATGAAAAACGTTAGCTGCATGACAATGGTAATTTATATTATCCTAGTGTCTTTAACTGCACAGAGGGAATAATACCTACTTCATAGATTTGTTGAATAGATTTTCAGATATATATGTAAAGCATTTCCTAATGTCCTTAACAAACAATAGCTATTATTACCATGTATCTCAGGCTTAACAGTATATTCTCTGGCATAATCAATACTTTGATGTTTAAGATGATGAAGTATAGAGCATTGGTGACATAAAGAACCTTAGAAATAATCATCTCAACTTCACCATTTTACTAGAAATATTAAACTGAGATTTAGAATAAAAAGTTTCATTGAAAAAACATATGCCATATTTAGGTATTTAGACTTAGTTCCTCGATAAATTCATTAAGTTATGGTAAAAATCTACAGAAGACATACACTATTTCTCAAGAAAATGAACAAGGGATAGGCTGTTTCAAAACTACCTCACAAGGAAATGGATGCTGAATTTATCAAGAGTGAGTTATCAAATTGCTTAATTTATCAAGAGTGAGTTAGAGTTAGTAGGTCTAGGTAAATTAAGGATTTTTGGCAATATCTAAGAGTATTTTCAATGCATTCTGCAATTTGGCAAATTGTTGAAAATTATGTGGAGAGAGAGAGAGATGTCATCTCCCTTCTTAATAATGAAAAATATTAGCTCTGACTTTACCTTATATTGCTTGTGGGCATGCATTTAATTTAGTTGAACTGAACTGAAACCATTCCAGAATATAAAGTAACCAAGAAATGTTTCCATAAGGAGAAAAATGCTAGAAGTTAAGGGGAAAACTGGGTATACCGTATCTTTTAATAAACATTATAATTAAGAATCCTGAAAAATGAATGTATTCTATTCCTTATTATTATTATTTAAAATGCCCATGGTTCTTGCGATGGTTAATTCTGTGTGGACCCGGCTGGGCCACAGTGACCATATATCTAGTCAAACATGATTCTGGATGTTTCTGTGAAGGCATTTTTTTGGATGAGACTAGCATTTACTTTCAGTAAAGCAGATAACCCTCTGTAATGTGGATGGGCTGCTTCTATCAGCGGAAGACTTTAACAGAACAAAGACTGACTTCCCCTCAGCAAGGAGGAATTCTGCCAGCAGATGGCCTTTGGACTCCAACTGCAACTCTTCCCTGCATCTACAGATGCTGGTCTACCCTGCAGATATTTGATTTATCAAGCCTCTGTAATCACATAAGCCAATTTCTTAAAAGAAATTCCTTTCTGTCTGTCTGTCTCTCTCTCTGTCTCCCAATCTCTATATCCATCATCTCTGTTTCGCGCGCACACACACACACACACACACACACACACACACATATATAAAGATGAAATAGAGGTATATCTTCTGATGGTTCTATTTCTCTGAAAAACCCTGACTAATATACATTACTTATATTTTTCATTGATTTTTAACATATAGGAAGGGAGGCAAATGAAAGTCAGGCACACAAAGGATAATTAAAAGCAAAGATCTTACCCTAGCCCATGTACATTAATGTACAGTATGAAAATTAGAATTTAAAATCACTCAGGTAGACACACCTCATTTGGGTTCATATTTATAAAAGCTTCCTATTGATTTAAAGGTGTTGCATCATGCAATAAGCACTATTATTTTTCTTATTTCAGAAGATTAAAAAATATTAAACCTCATAAGAAGAGATAAGTGTAACAGAGTGAGCCTTATTTCTAGTATGTTAGAAATGAGGAAGGATCTATGCACAAATTTCTTTGTGAAGCAGGCACAGGAAGCTGTTAAATTTGCCTAACTTACATACTAAGGACGATTAAACAAATATTCTTTTGTTCCCCCCCTTCAGGCCTCTCACCTATTCAACACCGTACACACTTGGAGCCTAAGATGTTAACGGTAGATGAATTTCAGTTATCCTGGCTTTTAGTTTCATTCAACCCTTTCTAATTGGAGCCCCGGGCTTGATCTCTTACAAACCACATCCTGTACAACACTGCTCTGATAGATAAATAAGTTGAAAAAATGAAAACGAGAAAGGAAGACTGGGTTTCAGGAGATGGGCTGAGAGACTACGACATCCAGTAGCCTCTAGCTCCAAACTGTGATGAAGGCTGTGAAGGGGTGATAACGCACGGTGTTCTTTGTAGCAGACAGATTTAGACAGGTCCTCGAAGGCCAGAAGGTAGATTTAAAATTAAATGGCAAACAGTTACAACCAGTATGAAAATAGTGCTCACTGTAGCCCTGCGCACAGAGTGTGGATAACACATGTACCTCCAATCTGGTGCTCTGGAAAGTATTGGACTGGGAGGGAAATTCCATGTAAGCAGGTAGGCAAGCGCTGGGAACAAATAGCTCTGAAACTCTGGGAAGGAACAGCAAGGCAAAGCAGCAGGCAGAAGGTATTCTCAGGAAATCTAGGTCAGCCCAGAGGTAGAATTTAGAATCAGAGGCCCTCTGGAAACAGGTTATGATATCATTGTTTATAGCATATAGATGACAGCTGCACAAATATAGCCTGGTTTGCGCTCAAATTATTTTAAGGATTTGGACATTTCTTTTTAAATCTCTCTAGAGAGTTATTTTACTATAAGAAATTTTGTACTTCTGTGAAGTTCAGAGTATTTGCTGGCCTCCCTCCTGGTGGTAGGTGTTAGGGATGTCTAATGTTAGCACACCAGGCTATAATAAAAAATGCACGAGAACACTGACTGCCAGAGCACTAATCTGAAATGTATCTGTACCCTGTTTGTACACATGAGTTAATTTAGAGAAAATATTAACTACATGCTATTCATTAGTCATTAGCTTATTACTAGTCAGTGAGGAAGGTAACAATAATGATATTGTTTTTTTTCACTTTTATTTCTCTAGGAATCAACGGAAAATACAGAGTTTAAGGGAGCAGGCTGTTTTCATAATCTTGATGAAAAATAATGAACATTTAAGCAAGTGCACTCGTCAGGCAGTGATGATATTTACTGTCGTTTATGGTCTTTATAAAGCAATTCTTTGAATTTTTTTTCATAGATACTTTTTGAGGAGATGGAATAAAAAAGTCACCACTTGAAAGGTTTGGATCCCAGTTATAGCTTTGTGACCCTTAAATAAATAGACTTTTCCTTCATATATATGTTTAACTCAAACTAATGGCATAATGCCTTCTATAAGCTAAATGCTTGTGACAAATTGCCAATTATCTTTACCACTCATCTTTATTAGTGAATAAACTTTGCTGTTTGTTCTTTATCTTGTATTTCTTCTATTAAGCAAGTCAACGTGGAATGATGGTTCAGAGCAATGACTTTGGATCAAAAATGTCTGGCTTCAAATCTTGACTCCAGAACTTTTTTAGCTATGTAATCCTGAGGAAATTCACTAACATTTCCATGTTTTAGTTTTCTTACTTTTAAACTGAGACAAATAATGGTGCCTAATACATATACTATATGAGGATCAAATAAGTTACATTAAATAATTTATATGCAAACTTAGAATAAAATAAGTGTTAAATAAGTTATATGAACTTAGACAATAGGAATCACTTTATACATATTAGTTATCATTATTACTCCTTTTTTTAAAGTAGGCTCCATGCCCTACATGAGGCTTGAAGCCATGATGCCGAGATTGAGTCACTTGCTCTACTGAGTGAGCCAGCCAGCCAGGAGCCCCTAGTCTTTTTAAATTATTCAGTTTTATGTATTTCATTGGCCCTCCCTTGGTCAGATCTATCATCTGCCATTTAAGTTATCACAAGAGCCTCCTACCTTTTCTCCTCTAATCTTCCCCTGCCTCCAGTTCATACACACTGTTGCCAGCATGACTTTACCAGATGCAAAAGCAGTTATATAATTCCCCTGGTTAAGATTCTTCAATTTTCTCTGTCTTCATCAAGAGAAGGTCAAAAATATTTTTACAACATTTATGTCCCTCTGTGAGATGACAGCTTCCTGTCTCTTTAGCCTCATCTATTTCCACTTGTCATCTTGAACTTTATGTTTTAGCCATATGGAACAATTTGTATCCCCTTAAACACATTCTCATTATCCCTATGACAATGGCTTTGCACATTATACTTAACCTGCCTGTTATACTGATTCTTTAACAGTAAAATTCACTGTATCCTTCAAAACTCAGTTATTCAAAAAATGTTCCTGATTTTCCCCATTTATATTTTATGTGTTCTCTGATCCCATTATTAATGTGTTGACTTCTTCAAAGCATTTTTAGATTGCACTGAAATTATGTCCTTTTTTCCCAACATTGTTTATGAGCCATCTCACAGATCTTCTGTGTTTTATCTTAGAATTTTCAGAATCTACCATTGCAACACCCTGAGCATAGCAGATCCTTCATAAATGTTTGTTAGGAGTGATGTAATTATCTAAAGTGTGTGCTTTCTTGCACCCCTGATAAAATCTGTGCAGTATGAGACAAATCTGATGGTAAATGTAAATTATCTGGAAGGTAAAAATTATCAATAAGGACTAACAGGATCTAGACCCTAGAGTGGGGCTGGAAAATGATACTTGAAGAAGAAATTAAACATTACCTAAACTCTGCTGTGTGCTAAAAACAGAACAAAAACAAAAAATACAGAAGCAATTCAGAAATACAGCTATAATTCATTAAGAAGTACAATTGCAACTATATACTTTTTAAAAAATTCCTCATATTTGCTTCTTTAAAAAAAATTTTTTAATGTTTTATTTATTTTTGAGTGAGAGTGGAGGAGGGTCAGACAGAGGAGACACCAAATCCGAAGCAGGCTCCAGTCTCTGAGCTGTCAGCACAGAACCCGATGTGGGGTTCGAAACCCACTAACTGTGTGAGATCCTGACCTGAGCTGAAGTGGGTTGCTTAACTGACTGAGCCCCTAACGCACCTCTGTTTTTGCTCCTTTTTTTAAAAATGTTTATTTTTGAGACAGAGAGAGAGAGAGAGAGAGAGCGCACAATTGGGGGAGGGGCAGAGAGAGAGAGAGAGACAGAATCTGAAGCAGGCTCCAGGCTCTGAGCTGTCAGCACAGGGCCTGATGCAGGGCTCTAATCCACTAACCAGGAAATCATGAACCTGAGCCCAAGTTGGGCACTTAACCTACTGAGCCACCCGGGTACCCTTGTATTTGCTTCTTAATTCACCCTTGAAGTAGTTTTTAAGTCCTCCCTTTAGGTTGGATTCACAATTGTGTGCTGCCATTTTAATTTGGTATTATATGTCAAAGATATTCATAATCCTTTAAATAGTTATTGGAAACTAAGATTAAATGCCTTCATAATATATATGATGTTTTTGTAAAACCAATTTACATAAATGTTGGGAAAAAATAATACCACAGACTAAGAAATTAAAAACAAGATTTTGTTCTTTATAAGAACTGAATTGTGAGAAGGAAGGAGAGAAGCACTCATCAGTTGGCAGTACCCCAGTACCATCACATGTTAAAATTATTGACCTTTTGTTTTTTTTTATTTTTTTTTAATGTTTATTTTATTTTTGAGACAGAGAGAGACAGAGCATGAATTGGGGAGGGTCAGAGAGAGAGGGAGACACAGAATCTGAAGCAGGCTCCAGGCTCTGAGCTGTCAGCACAGAGCACGACGTGGGGCTCGAACTCACGGACTGTGAGATCATGACCTGAGCCGAAGTCGGACGCTTAACTGACTGAGCCACCAAGGGGCCCCAAAATTATTGACCTTCTGTATAAACAAATATAATCAATGACTCCCTTTCAGATTAATTTTGAGGTCACCAGGGGAGTAAAAGCCTAGTAACCATAGGTAGAAGATATATAACAGCACATATTCAACTAGGAAAGAGAGGGATGGGTTTGTAGTCATAAAGCAATTAAAAGCTACTTAAGTGTGGCGCTCCTATAACATAAGTCACATGAGTTGTGCAGTTAAATACTTCAAATCGGTAACTGGCTTATAGTGTTTAAATAGAGAAACAAATATAAATATCTGCATTAGTTGAGATTTTAACATACACTGAAGTTCTGTTTCACATGGAGACTGCTTTCTTCAGCATAATTACTCTTGTATTGATGGGGCAATTAAGTTATGTAAATTTTTTGCTATTTTAGAAAATATTAAATCAACTTCCCTTTCATCTAGATTTTAGCTGAATTACTGATACTTTTTCATAAATAATTCCTAGTAAAACAATTAATGGGATAACATGAATTGTGTTATGGCTTTTGGTAACCATAGACAAATTACCATTAAAAAGATCTCTTTTTTGGGGTGCCTGGCTATCTCAGTCGATTAAGCTTTGGACTCTTGATTTTGGCTCAGGTCATGATCTCACCATTCATGAGTCTGAGCCCTATGTTGTGCTCTGCATTGACAGCACGGAACCTGCTTAGGATTTTCATTCTCTCTCTCTCTCTCTCTCTCTCTTTCTCTCTCTTTCTCCCTCCCTCTGGCGCTTCCCTGCTCACATGCTCTTTCTCTCTCTCAAAATAAATAAATATTTTTTTAAAAAGATCTCTTTTTTGCTTATAGGTTTTTGTGTTTCACAGTTTATAATATCAGCATATGTATCATCTATCATCATCTAACTTCATCAATGAAATAATTTCACATTTTGTTAGGGAAACATTACTCTATTGCTTAAATTACCCATTTCACTTGAGAAAATATCTTTGTGTTTACAACATGTGTTTTTGGATTTGTTTTCCTTCAAATAGTTTCATTTCTGAGAAGCTTACAGTACTTGCAGCTTTTCTGTTAAAAGTATATATAAAAGCAAAATTTGCCAGAACATAAAATCTATTATTAAATTGAGTGTATATTTTGTAAAAGTTTCAATTTATACAAATATACATACACATCCATGAGTAGCAGAAAAGTATAAAGGAAAACAAACATATAGATTGCTTCTGGATAGTTTTTATTATTTTCTTCATGCTATTCTGTGTTTTTATTTTTATTTTTTTTTAATTATTTATTTATTTTGAGAGAGAGAGAAAGAGAGAGAGGGAGAGCATGTGTGCACAGAGGAAGGGTGGAAGGAGAGGGAGAGAGAGAATTCTAAGCAGGCTCTGCGCTGTGAGCCTGATATGGGGCTTGATCTCACTAACCATGAGACCATGACCTGAGCTGAAAGAGCTGGACGCTTAACCGAATGAGCCACGCAGGCGCCCCTGCTATTTTTTGTTTTTAATATATGCACAATGAGTGTCGTAGTTTTATAACTAATCAGTAGATAAAAACTTATTTTTATGAATGCATATTTAATACCAATAGGTTAATGATTATGTGTAATCAAAGTGTATAGTTTGATGAATTTTAACAAGTACATACACTCATGAGACCATGACCACAATCAGGGTAAAAATATTGTCATCATTCCCAGAAGTTCCCTGTGTGGCCCTTGCAGTGAATCCCTCTTTCCATCGCTGGCTCCTAGATCTGTTATTGTTATATATTATGAGGAATTGGCTCATGTGATTATTGAGGGTGGGAAATCCCATGATCTGTAAACTGGAGATCCAGAAAATCCAGTGGTGTAATTCAGTCTCAGTCTGAAGGACCTGAGAGCCAGGTTAGCTGATGGTGTAAATACCAGTCAAAGGGATGAAAAAGGAAAGAGGTTCCAGCTCAATTAGTGAGGCAGAGAAAAAAGGGGTGAATTCTTCATTCCTCTGCCTTTTGTTCTAGTCAGACTGTCATGGGATTGAATGATGCCCACATTGGGGCAGGCTATTTCTTTACCGAGTCCATCAACTCAAATGTTAATCTCGCCCAGAAGCATCCACTCAAACACACCCAAAATTATGTTTAATCTGGACATCCAAAGCCCAGTCAAGTTGACACATAAAAATGTCTACCACGTTTCCCATTTTCGCTGTTTTTATTTCACTAATTGTTGAACTGTTTACACTCTCCAACTTATTTTCCTCCCTTAGGAAGAAGTATTTTCAAACCCTAATATTTTCAACCTCCATAAGCTAGAGACTATCTTTGCAAGGTACCTAAGGATGATGTGGACAGAGTGGCAGATTGGAAACTATGGAGTAGTTCAACAGCAGGGACTCCTCACTAAGACTGCTGCTGCTGAGACCAACTTGTCAGCAGCAAAGAACATAATCGAGCCCCAAATATGGTACTTTCTCCTTCAGGGAGACCACCAACACCGGGTATCAAGTCAGTTCATCACAACCCTTTCACTTTAGGCATCAACGACTCATCCTTACTGGAAATATACCTACTGCAGATGGTGACGTGACTTTCCTGCAGGCAGTGGCTTTGACAGCACCACAATCCTAGGGCTTCACAACATGTTTTGTTTACTGACATGAAATAATGCATAATTTGGAATTGCTTACAGAAGGGCTGGTGCTAGCCTGGGTTGTTATGCTTTCTTCCAGGAAGGTATATAGTATATTTATTGAACCAAAGACCAGCATATGTTGCTGTATCTCCAAATGCCAGAATAGATGGGTCTAGAAAACAGAAAGCTATAACTGACTTCTCCCACCATTAGTTCCACTAACTGTCCTGTGGAATTTGTCCTTCCTATAATGCTGGACAATTGGTGCTAGATCCCAGGAGCAGAACGCTTCCACCAGTGGGTAGAGTAAGGATTACTAAACCTAATACCACTGTGACCAGGGTATTTTGGGATTCTCGTGCCAGTAGACTCTAGACGCCTAAATAAATCACTATACTGGAAGATGTTATTGGTTCTGATAATATTGAGGGGATAGGGCTGTTGCTACATAATGTTATCAAGGCATAATAGATCTAAAAGTCACACAGAAGTCTTTTGATACTTCCATTCCTGGTGATAAAGTGAACAGAGAATTGCAGTAACTATAGTCTGACAAGAAGAAAAGCAAGGGTTCAGACCACTCCATAATTAGGGTTGGTGTTACACTACCAGGCAGGCTGCCTGCCTCACCTGAGGGCTTGACACGGGTAAAGAAAATTTAGAAAGTGTGGTGAAGGACACAGATAACGGACTGTCACCTTGGAACAAGCTAAAGCAGTGGTGAATGTAGTTTGTTTCACTAACCGCCCTATTACTCCTTTTTAGAGATGATAGGTGAACACCATGATGAAGAGGGAGTGCCAGAGTAGACTTCAAGAAGCAAGAAGGGGAGTGTCCTGTGGAGGAAAGACTTGAGACCTACAGACCAACTAGCCTTCCTATTTGTTCCTGGAGGTCCAAAGTCATGACTTTTTGAAGTGTTAAGACTTTCATGTATCTGGCTCAGTTATTCCGCACTATATTAAGGTCAGTGTTATTCTTTGGTGATTTTTTTTCTGATATATTGCCACTTGCTCTTTTGTGAGCCCTCACTAAGAAGAGGTATATGGACACAATAGACACAAACTTCCTAGCAACTTGTTTGCAATCTATTACATCCACATTTTTCTTGCATATTTAACACTTTCTTCAATTCTGATCTAGAAGAACATGCAGAACTTAGCAATAAAAAGCTAGTCCTGATACCTGGGTGTATCTACTACTTTCAGCTCATTAGGACATAAATGAGCCTAAATAATGAGGCTACTCCTTCTGTTAGTGAATCTATTGATCTTCCTATGAAAAATGAAGTTATGTTATGTCAAATTAATAAAGGAAAATTTTAAATTTATTTTTCCTATAATTTTGAATGACCTATACAGTAGTGAAAATTTAGGGCATTACTGTCAATTATCAGAGTTGACATCCTCTCACATAAGGATTTCATGAGGTTTTTAAGGCATAAGATTATATATGCATGAGAAAGTGTGACTGGAAGCCATCAGGAATTATATACAATATCTGAAAAATAATGAGAAATGCATTTATTAGTTCAGAAATCCAGTTTATGAAACTTACTGAATAAAGTGTTTTGACAGGCAGTAGAAATTATAGGTAGAGAATTAATAGCATTTCCAAATTTAGCCAGAACACAATGACTTTCTTTAATGTCTTATTAATATATTCCAGCATTTTGAGACCAATGTATAGGGAAAAGAATATATATTTTATTTGAATTAGTAGGACAGTTTGGCGTTAATTTAATGTCAGGAGTATACGCAACTAGCTACAATATGATTTAAGGAAGATTTTCCATTAACCTACTGAACTGAAATTATCAACTTTAAATTTTCTAATGATTAAGTTACTATAGGCTTTTAATAATTGGAAAAAAAGGGGGGAAAGAGCATCAGGAATGAAATCAGTAACTAACTGAAAATTTATAGAACTGTTCACAATAAATGCATACCAGCCATCTCCTTCCCAATTTTTATGCTCCTGTTTTAAGGAGAGAATGTGTCCTTGTATCAATGATTAATCCTTTCCAAGTATCTGAATCACAGAAACTCTTTCCTTCTCAGTAATCTTTCACTATCAAATATTGTCTATTTCTGTTGTATATTCTTACTCCTCTCTACAATATCCAATAAAAGAGCATTAAAATCTTTCTTTGGAAGACACAGCTCATTCTAGTTACTGTCCTATTCTCTCCTTCCCCATCATATCCGTTTTAATGGGTCCTTTCTTCACTACCCCAGCCACTGCAATGTAGAGTTGTTACTATCACTTTGATAACACTGTTCTAACTAACTCATTTCAGCAAATACATATTATATGTTTACTCTCTGGCAGACATTGTGACTAGGCTGGGGAATGCAACTATAAATAAGACAGCAAAGGCCATTGTTCCTCTAGTAAAGTATAGAGAGTAAGTAAAGAAACACTTCAGTGTTTTAATATATTTTGAAACAATGATAAAATTTTAAAGAAAAGTAATTTGCTGTAGAGTGGTGTTGCCTGCCTAAAACGTTAAGAGAAGTGTTTTGTGTATTTGCTTGTTTTTTAACAGATGATAAGCTGAGGGATCTAAAGCCAATTACATCTGAAAAAGAAACATTCCTGGAAGAGGCACAGCATGACCAAAACCCTAAGGTGACAAGAAGTTTGTGGTATTCTTGAAATTTTTTTTTTTCTTTTGAAAAAAGGCCCACAGGAACAGTCTAGTGAGTAAGAAAAACAGTGCAAGGGAAGGGATTGTAATGGTAGTCTAGATGTTTTAGATCAGGATCTAAATTACAAAAGCCTTAAAATCCATGGTAGAAAGATAGGGTTTTATGAGAATTGTAAAGAAAAGTCCCAGGAAATTTTTAAATAGGTAATAGATACCATGCGATTTTATCTTCTAAGATGATGAATGGAATGAAAGGGTACAGGGGGCAAGGGTGAGAACAGAGCCAGGTGGAATGGTCTAGGTAAGAGGCAATGGTAGCTTGAACTAGAATGGCGGTATGCTAGGTCAGATGAAAGGGAGACGTGCAAATATATTTTGAAGGTAGAAGGGCCAGGATTTGTTAAAGCACAAGGACTTGGAAGTAGATAAAGTTCCGATCAACAGTACACCCAAATTTCTGACTTTAATAAGTGAGTATATGATGACAAATGGGTGGAAACAACTCAGGTGATATGTGAACATGGGGCTAGGGAGGAAAGAAGCCAAGAATTTTGACAAATGACCTCAAACAAATAAATCAGATGGATATTTGTGAAGTTTCCTTTTTCACTTGACCTCACAGTTACTTGAGCCAGTTTATGATGCCCTCTTACAAACACATTCTTCCTTTAGACTTTCAGGAATACCATACTATTCTTTACTTTTCTTCCTGTCAGACTGCTGATTACTGGTTTTGTTTTCAAAGAAAACTCTTTGTTTCTAAGAGCTCTATAGTTGAAGTTTCACAACATTCTGTTCCAGAACTTAGTTTATTTCTTATACTCTTTGCTTAAATGATGTAGTCTACATTGCTCTTCTACAGTTTGCATGTGGACAGATCCCATATGCATATCCCTCAGACCTCCATTTTGAACCACAGACTCAAATTTCCAACTCTCTCAATAGCCTTATTTTGATATCTCAGAGCCTTCAATGTCAATATGTTCAGAACAGATAATAATCTTCCCTTACCTAAAATAAATCATCACACTTCTAGTTGTTTATGTTAGAAACCTAGACATTATCTCTCTTTTTTTTTTTAATGTTTATTCATTTTTGAAAGACAGAGAGAGAGATAGAGCACACACAGGGATAGGCGGACAGAGAGGGAGACACAGAATCCAAAGCAGGCTCCAGGCTCTGAGCTGTCAGCACAGAGCCCGATACAGGGCCCAAACTCATAAACCACAAGATCATGACCTGAGCCGGTCAGACGTTCAACTGACTGAGCCACCCAGGCACCCCTAGATGTTATCTTTTATTTCTTTGTCTTCCAAATCATTCTCCTAATCACATCAAACTGATTTATTAAAAAAATGCTCTTTGCTAAATCATATGTCATGAATGGTAACTTCAGTGACAAATAAAAAGAACATGGAACCTGTAGTCATGGGCTTTATCAACTAGTGAAGGATAGTATGTGAAAAAAGTGACAACATAAAAAAGAATATTTTTACAAGTTTTTGAAATTTTATTACAAAGTTATCTAATTTAGAGAGATTCAGCATTCGCATCTCTGAGGAAGTGCTGCTACTTTTATTTCCCATTTTTTTCATCAATCCACGTCTTCCCATATTCATTGGGTAAGTCACCCTCTTCTCTTGGATTTTTCTACACTCTAAATGTTCTTCCTATATCCCTGCTTGTCTCCCTATATTCTAATTTATACTCATAAAACAACATTACAAAAACAATAAAAGCCTCCACCAATATAAAATGTCAAAGTCTGATATTTGATTATATCTTCACTGCCTTCTCAAACTATAGACTACCCCTGTCCAAAATATATGTGCTCAGGCCACTGGACTTTATCTTATTGCAATCATTACAGTTGCAATTCAATCATTATTTATGTAGTTATTGGTTAATGCCAATATGCTCTGATACGTCATAAACACAAATAAGGTAGAAAATGTAATTGTCATTATTTGTATCTCCTGTATTTGGAATACAGACAAGCTATACCAACAAGCTCAATAAAGGGTGATAAAATGAATGGATGTCTCACATTTAGAGTAATCTACAACTGGACCAGCTTCAGTGCAGTGATAAAATATGCACAAATTGATTATAATACATTCAATATATTTATCAAAGTTGATTTATTGCACCATTTAAGTAAGTACATGGGTAATTATAATTTAGTATTATGCAATATATTACTGGAAGATCCCTAATGTGAGACAAAGTGTAAATAAGTTATTCTTTAACTTAGTCTAATTAAATTTTGCAAACATTACTAAAATTTCAAATCAATATGTGATAGTAGTGGTGTTATTTCCACATTACTATTTAAGTATTTCTTTTGAAATCGGAGTCATTTATTTGCTCTAATTTTGTGATAATGACCATTGTTCCATAGTCAAAGAAAGTGGGTTGATGAAATCTGGTAACTATTACTTTTAGGTACCAGAAAACACTAATGTTCATCCTTCAGTTTACATAAGGTTTCATTCTTTCTTTTAGATAATGATTTGAATATATTATAGATTTATTCATTATCCTCACTACATATCTCTTATAATACATAGTAACATTCTGAAGGCTAGATATGTGTTGACTCTTGATGACGTGAAAGGAATTCTAAAAATTCTCATAAAATGCAAATGCAAAAAGATGCAGTACTCATGAAATAATATAATATAAAGAACTACTTTCTTTGTCTAAATTACTGTGCTTCTAAAATCCTATCATAATTAAGTCTGATATCTTATTAGGTTTTATGTCAGAAAATATAAATTTTAACATAAAAAATTGGAGCTATGTAGTATAGTAACTCCTAGTGCTATTCCATGGATTAATTGTAGGTTGGTTATATGAAAATCATTTGTGAAATTTTATAAAAAATATATATTAACATGCCCCCACTCCTAGAGATTCTAATTAACAAGGTGAGAAGGGAGCCAACATTTTCCTTTCTTAATTTTATAAAGCTCCCAAAGGGATTCTCAAGGGCACTGAGCTCATCCATGTTTCGGAATCAATAATGCCATTTAGAGGTCACAAACTGGCTGCCAGTGGGCTGAATCTAACTCACAGAAATGATTTCCCTGGCCTATGGAGCATTTGCAACTGTTAGAAATTAACATAAATTTTTCACATTTGCAGCTTCTCTTGAAAAAAAGAAAAATCTGACAAAAGAGAATCTACGTTATTGAATAACAGCAGTGTACTAGAGAGGTTGACAACTGCCTCTTTAATGTATTTATTCCTTCATTTGCTTATGCAAACTAATATTTATTTATAGCCTGATATGCATAATATTCCTCTAGTTGCTCAGGAAATTAAAATGAATAAAATAGACAAAAATCCCACAACTATTGGAACTTGAACTCTTACAGGAAAAACAGAAAATCCATATGTGCTCCTTGGTTCAAGAGCACGTATGTCTCAAGGTGAGTGTCCCTATCAGTCAGTCACCAAACATAGGTCTCAAGACACTACAAGCCAAGTGTCTTCTTGTCATTTACTACCACACTTGCATATCTATATTGTTTTTAAGGTAAAGACAATTTCTCTATTCCATTTTTATTTTTATGTTAGAACAAGGAAAGTTTCTATGAGAAACAGAAACAAAAACAAAATGTTCAGTGGCTTAACCCAAAATAATTTGATTTCTCTTTTGTGTTACTGTTCATCATGTGTGTTCTACAAGGCAGTTATTTAGAAACTCGTTCTCTCCTTTCATCCTGTGACTTTTAGATCCCAAGACTTCAAAATTATCTGTGAGTGCTTAGTGAGGGGGAAAGAAAGGATGTACATAGTAATATGCCTTTCATAATTCTGCAACAATGTAATTCTATGACCTGGAAGTGACACACACCATTTCTCCCGACATTCCTTTAGTGGTAAGGTCCATGTCCTACTTAGATGCCAGGGGGACTGGGAACTGAAGTTCCTACCTAGCAGCTCCTTCAATTCTATAGTATGGAATAGAGAATAAGAGCATTTGCTGGACGTATAGCTTGTCTTTGCCAAACTCTCAAAATTTACAAGATGGAAGATATATACCAAGAGGGCTGCACAGCTCAAGAAAACAAGAGAGAACATTTTCCTTTTATTTTCTTTTGTTCAATATGCAAACTAAGAGAGTCTAGATAGAGAGCTGCAACTTGCCAATGTCATACATCTTGTTATATTCTTGGCACCCATAGGCAATTGAATTTGACATCTGATCTAGTCCAAACCTTGATTTTCAGGAGAAAGAAACGATCATAGAAGGGAGTAAGATTTTCCCAAGGCCATAACATGAATTAACAGCAGAGCCAGGAAAAGATGTGCAATAAGTCTACTAACTTTGAGTCCTATTTCTATTACACTTTTATTCCCCTCTAACATTATATAAGTATATAAAATATGTAGAAATCTGTGTACAAGTCTATACATATATTCTCTTTCTACTTATATGTTAACAGGTATTCATTTATTTTTAGCTTCACAATATTTCTCTTTCCTCTGGTGAGGGCACTTTCTTTGTGAAACTTCTATTTTCCATGATTATTTTGGAGCAACGTTTTTTGTACTATTATGGTCACAGGTTACACAAGCCTATTAAATCATAGTACACACTCATAACAAGGAACTTGGTCCATGAACGTGCAAATTATGTAAAACAGACCAGAGATCTTTCTCAGGAATAGAGTGGAATAACAGGAGGAGGATGATGGTCTAGAATTTGATATGACCCCTTCCCCTCATTTTCTATAACGTTTGGGAGATAAACAAGTCTCTCCCCTCCAAATACGTCAAGGACTGGTGATAATTGTTTGAAATGTGTTCATCCTCTGAAACCATAACACTGGGAAGTTAGGAAAATGAAATAAACATAATGGATCTCAGAGAGGTCATATGGATGGGTGTAGGGGTGAGGGCATTGTTACATTTTTGTGGTTAATGTGACAACTTTGCATGAGTTTTCTGATGAAGACACCAGCAGAGAGAGGACAGCAAGAACATCCAAAGTATATGATGTTGTTTACCGAAGATGACTTAAACAATAAACCAAGCAAGAGCAGGTAGCTAATCACAATGGATAACAATAGAAGAAAGGGTATTTTCCCTCGGTCTCCCCTCTGCTAAAATACTAGAAAATATGCCAATGGTCTTGAGGTACCCTTCAGGATGCTGAAGCAGAAAGTTTAATCATAAGTCTAATAGGAGTGGTGCTCTGAAGGGTTTTGGTTTTGAGTGTCTCATTTTAATGAGTGAAGGTTTTACTAAGTGATAGACTATTTCTGCACACAGCAGACTTGGTGTGAAACTGACCTATTCACCGTTACACTTCTGCTTTTGTTTTTAGAGCAAGCCTGACTTTCCTCAGATGGTACATCTTATTTTTCCCCACATTTTATGGAAAATATAGCACTTTAACATTTTATTCCCCAGCACTTTCTATTTGTCTGACCAGGTCTTCTGAGACATTCTTAACTGAAAGCTCTTGGGAGTTTAGTGATTTGCCTCACTTGCCAGAATAATGAACTTCTGGGAATGGGAGTAGGGATGCATAACTTGAGGAAGGGGACTGTTCAGTAAGAGCCTATCACTGCTATTTCTAATACCTGGATAGTGTTGTTTAGTCTGGCCTATTCTGCTGACCTTTTACATCACTGATAGGGATTTTCTCTTAAGAGGTACATTGTTTTTACCTCCATTGTAGTTTCTTGTAGGATTATGAATCAATGAGTGGGGTCTGTACATATATGAGACCTAATTTTAGAAAGAGGTTGGCTACTTGTTGACCAAATTCATTTCTCTTTCTCTTGGGCAAAAACTTGATTTTTATTCACCATTGCAGATAGGTATTACTATGTAACGAGGGTTTTGATAGAGGAATGTGGGTGGAAATGCAATAATGCAATATACCATTTAGAGGTCCTGGCTTCAAAAGTCCTCCAACACAATTCTCTCTTTTCTTTAGAGAAAAAGGCAAGAATATTAGGCATCCAGAAGAGAATTCAAGGGACCCAGAAGGTGACACAACCAAAAGACAGACAATCCCAAGTTGCTACACCACTTAATGGAAGGCTACTGGCGAAACATCCACACTGAGATGGAAAGCTAGTGAGAACTTGTTTCTTTCAGTAGTTCTCTACCCTAATCAGAAATAATATATATTTTTTCACCCAGTACTGCTGGGCTGCATAAAAATCAAGATATTTTCTGGGCATTTGATTTTAATGCTTAGGCACAGTCAAGGACACTTAAGACTAGTTTCGAAATTTGTTATGATCTGCATATTGGTTTGCTATGAGTCCACTCAACACCACAAGGGGGCAGAGCTACCTAATCCCGTCAGTCAACCAAACAAAATGCTCATTTATGACCCATTCAAGACATGGGCTTCTCTCTATCTAAACTCTTCTTGTTCCTACCATATGTAGTAGATTGGTATAAGACTTTTCAGATAAATAGGTATATATTTTTACCTGTTTGTCCCAGCTCAGGAACAAAATAGATTCATATAGTAAGTGTATCTTATTACTTAAACATTCCATAGATATATTTTGTATGTTACAGACATACATATACCATAGTATATATTTATGTACTTATACCAAGAGAATATTATTATGAAAGTACATACACACGAATATACATATATGTTTTTAAGTTTATTGTGAGACAGTGAGAGAGCAGTGTGTGTGTGTGTGTGTGTGTGTGTGTGTGTGTGCGTGGGCGCACACGTGCGTCCAGCACAGGGCTCCATCTCATGAATGGTGAGATTATGACCTGAGTAAAAGTAAAAATCAAAAATCAGATGCTTAACCAACTGAGCCACTCAGGTGTCCCACATATGATATATGTATATGTCAATAACCGTAGGTCCAAAGTACACTGTTATTAAGTTAGTCATATTTTCCCCCAACTTCTGACTACATTGTATTCAAGCCAATTTTAAATTATGTATATTTATACATGTATGAATTACATGCATTAAAGATTTAGAAGGTCTAGGACCCCCCCCCCCCATCATTGATAGGGGTCTTTAAAAATGTTGATTGGAGGGGCGCCTGGGTGGTGCAGTCGGTTAAGCTTCCGACTTCAGCCAGGTCACGATCTCGCGGTCCGTGAGTTCGAGCCCCGCGTCAGGCTCTGGACTGATGGCTCGGAGCCTGGAGCCTGTTTCCGATTCTGTGTCTCCCTCTCTCTCTGCCCCTCCCCCGTTCATGCTCTGTCTCTCTCTGTCCCAAAAATAAATAAAAAACGTTGAAAAAAAAATTAAAAATAAATAAATAAAAATGTTGATTGGAGTTATAGTTTGTATAAAGCTACTACTTAAATGTGTTTGTACCTGCACAAGTCCCTGAGCAAAGTCACCATTAGATGGATGACTAGAATTGCAACCCACCACCTTCAGGTAATAGAAATTTTGACTCATCTAGACCTAGTTTTAAACTAAGAGTTATAGTTGACCAGGTGGTTACGGGGAGGTAAGTGTAAAAGACAGAAGAAGGAGGGACAAAAGAGAAGTAGAAGTAGAAAAAAGAAGAGGAGAAGGAAGTGGGAGGGAGGAGAAAACAGAAATTTTCACACAAAGGGAAAAGAGAATACATGGTTTTTCCCACGGTTTTCCCCAGTGCTTAGATACAGCATGAGTCTAAAGTATAAAGGGAAATAATACATCAAAATATTAATAGATGTTTTCTTTTCCAATTCTTTATCTTTCCCCTTATTAATTAAAACAAGTTTTTGCTTCCACAACAATTTGCATTATTAATGCAGAAATGCAAAGATAGAGGAATACCATCTCAAATTCCATCTTTACCTCGCAAAATAATTTCTTTCTGCTCATTTCAAAGATAGCATTTTGAGTGTCAGAGATTTTGTTTACAAAATAAAAAGTTTTGAGAGTGTAAAGATCAAGGCCCAAAGAAGCTGAACCAGACTGGGGAGATGGATATAGATTCATTAAAGTTTTACGAACACACACACACAACACACATGTACATATACACACACAACACGCACACGCACACACACACGCACACGCACACACACACACACACTATTTGGTATTTTTTCTACTGGTTTAGATTCTAGTTTACATTGTTTAGCTTCTTGCTACTTAATCTTTTATGGCAAGTATGATACCCATATGATTTCCAGGAAAGTAATCAATACCTTTGTCTCCCTGTAGCATAATTCTGCTGTTTTATTGAATTCAAATCTAGGATCTGACTAGTTATTTTGAAATTCTTCTGCTTAATAAATTTAAATTAAGAAGAATTTCCATAAATAAATATATATGTATATACATACATATATATATTATGTAGGATTTCTTAATCTGTAGTTGGATCCTTTCTGCTATTTAGAATATATTCATTGGTAACAGTATTAGAGATATGTTCTTCTAACATAAAATTGAGAAAAAAATAACTAGATATTATGTAATGTTTTATCTTATGTATTTCTCTTCAAGTGCTTCTGGATAAATTAATGTAACTTACTGAAATTTTCTGTCATCATTCATCTTACTTGTTTTTTGTTTGTTTGTTTTAGATGCAAAGAACATTCAGACCTTAAGTGAATTACTATCTTTATTTGAGGACATTAAAAATGTTCTTACTAGATCTGAATACTTAAAAGACAAATTTTTCCAACAAATGCTAAAGTTTTGCTTTTGTAAAAAAAGAGAACAAAGTTTAAGAAATAAATGGCATGTAATATGGCTCACAATATCAGCTTACCGACAAAAAAGATTACTACTTTAAAATATTTTATATACAGAAGATAGTGATATCTAATGTATAAAATAATGTAGAGGGATTAACATGCCTGCTCTGGGTCAAAAAGTCATACGGTATCAAATAATTTTAAAAATATATATTACTCTTTTTTCCTGCCATTATTTTAAATGAATGTGATTACTTTGGTCTGTGGATTCAACAGAGTAAACTCAAGACAAAGTTTTGCTCTCTGAGAGTACATTTCCTTGGTACTTGGCTCTATCCTCTGGCTTCCTGGACCCACTTTCTGAGCCGTACTTCTTTTTCCATAAGAAACAGTCCATGTTTATAGGTAACTTTCTCAGTGTGCTTCTTCTTTATAAAAGATTAGGGGAGACTAGGGACTCGAGTATTTTTTTTTCACTTTCAACTGTTCTCATCTTTTTTAGTTCATGCTGTGATGCTTCCATGAAGACTTCACATTTTAAAACATTTGAAATATCCAGTGAATCATTTTGGGCTTTACTCTATTAGAAAGCCACACCCATAAATCTCTTAGAGATTCAGGCTCACTTCAGGCTGTGAGTCAGGATGCTGTAGGAAAATGCCCTTAAGTCTTTCTGAGGTGGTAACAAAGAGCCTTACGTCTATGCATTGGACCTCATCTTGAGTCTGATTTCATTTTTATTGACAGCTCCTTGGGTTTGATCTTTAAGATCCTCAGATCCTTTGGGAACCTTTTGTTAGCTGCAGGGAATGAAAAACATTCTTATCCCCCAACCCAGAAAGTTCTGGTTTGAGAAATGTTCTTCCAGATTCTTCCTGAAAACTGAGCAGTTTCTTCTTTAATTCATCCCTCTCTAAACTTACTATATCATATTCAGTAAAGGAAGCCTTTCAAAACTTGTTTGTCTTCTTAGCCAGTTTACTATGTACATTTACTGTTTTTCACATCTATGC
This sequence comes from Panthera tigris, assembly GCF_018350195.1. Lineage (NCBI taxonomy): Eukaryota > Metazoa > Chordata > Mammalia > Carnivora > Felidae > Panthera > Panthera tigris. The sequence continues at coordinate 89,341,096 of NC_056667.1, read as the reverse complement.
AGATGACAGCTGTTGTCACACGTTCTACCTCTACATATCACAAGTTGCATTTTTTCCAGTGTGTAATATAAATTCTTCACTGAACTTCCAGCCTTAACCAATGTCTTTATAACCTATATCCATACCACCTATCTATCCTCCTTCTATGCCCCAATTCCAATATCATGTGTTTTGTTTTGTTTTCAGCAACACCCAACTTCTAGATACCAATTTCTGTTTCAGTTATTTACTACTGCATAACAAACCATTCTAAAACTTAGAGGCTTGAAACAACAAGGATCATTTATTCGCTCATGGTTTCTGTCGGGGAATACAATTCCAAGATGGCTCAGTTGTTGTTTGATAACTAGATGTTCACTGTTGACTGGAAGTTCAGTCTTTGGTCAGAGTCTTGATCTCCTCCACGGGGCTTTTTCATATGGCCAAGTTAAGTTTCTCACAGCATGATAGTGGAATTCCAAGAGGGAGAATCCAGAGTACATGCCAAGAGAACAAGCCCCTCTATCAAAGTGCTTCTCAAGTCTTCACTTACATCAAACTTGTTAATGTCCCTTTGTCCAAAGCAATTCATGTGAACCAACCCAAATTTAAATAAAAGGATATTACACACAGTTATAAAACTGTAAGGTGTAGTTTTTTTTGGGGGGGATGCAAAAATAAGTTTTAGTACCTCCAAATAACCATGTTTATTTTAATTAAAAAAAATTTTTTTGAGAGAGAGAGGTCGCATGTGGGGGAGAGGGACAGAGGGAGAAAGAATCCCAAGCAAGTTCCATGCTCAGTGCAGAGCCCAACTCAGGGATTGATCCCATGACACTGGGATCATAGCCTGAGCTGAAATCAAGAGTCAGACACTCCATCAACTGAGCCACCAGGTGCCCCCTTAGTTTATTTGTAAAAAGTTAATTTCCTCCTTCCTTCCCAACTACCTGCAATGTTTGTTTTCATCTGAATACTTGGCAATTGCCTCAAAATTATACATTTCTCTCCCATCCAATTACCCATTAATACTACTGATTGTATCTCAGAAATGTTTCTGAACTCTGCCTGGTCCTGTGATTTTACGTTTTTCAGTGCAATAATTATTGAAACAACTCTATATCCATATATCTTCCCTTTAGGTAAAAATTCCATATATTTATAAAACTGTTGACTTTTAAATTTGTGCTCACCATTTTCTTTTCTACTTTTTTTAACTGTTAGAGAAGTTTCTCAGTAGGTTCTGATTTTTTTTAATGTGTATTTATTTTGAAAGGTAGGGAAAGGCCAGCGGGGGAGGGGGGAGAGTGGGGAAAGGAAGAGAGAGAGAGAGAGAGAGAGAGAGAGAATCGCAAGAAGGCTTCACCTATCAGAGCAGAGTCTGACATGGGGCTCCATCCCAAGAACCCTGAGATTATGACCTGAACTGAAATCAAGAGTCGGATGCCTAACCAACTGACTGAGCCACCCAGGTGCTCCCTGATTTTTTTTAAACCCTGTGATTAGGCATCAGAAATACTCATTTTAAGAAATGCTTCATGTGATCCACATGAACACTAAAACTTGAGTACTGCTCTTTTAGACCATTTCAGGATTTTTTCCTTTTTTGTATGTTTCTTCTGCCTAGAATGAGCTTAGCCCATTCTGCTTCTGTCAGTTTTTAAGTGCAATGCAAAATACATCATTATAAATGTTTCCTGATTCTTAACAATATTTTTAGCTCATACTTCCATTACAGCACTTAGTATATTTTTAATGACTAATACATCAACTGTGTAATTTTCACATACATTAAGTAATTAGAATTCATTCATTATGTGAGTTTAAAGTACTTTGGGCTCTCATTAAGTCAAAGAAATCTTACTTGGTGCATATCATGTGTCAGGTATCTGAGGTACGGGAGTGTACAAGATCAAACTCATTCTTACAGGACAATAGGAAAATATGCAAGCAAAAGTTCCCATCATAGTTAAGTACTAATGCTGTGATAGGAACCATATATGGTAATGTTAAGGAGACAGAAATGGGAGGGAGTGTAGTAGTTACCTCATTCAAGATGATCAAAGGAAGCTTCTTGGGAAAGAAAATACTTGAGCTGTGAAAGACTTAAAACGTCCTTGGAAAAGCGAGTACCAGTCATAAAAATCTGAAACCACAACAGTTTCTCAGTAATTTTGGGGAAGACATTTATTTTTTTATAACACTAAGAGATACATATTTAAAATCTTAGAGTATTGAATATTATTAATGTTATCAAGAATTTGGACTTTTTAGCCTACTAAATTAGTAATATCCTAAATTAGTTGGGATACTAGTTTATTCTAATTATTTTGTTTTTCAGTGAAGGTGCGTTGAGAGGAGAAAGGTTTATGGGAAGTTGATAATAGTAAAGGACTGCCTATCTAATATCCCTTCTCTACTTCTTTACCAAAGGAAATCCTATTTTGTTGGGAGCACGGTTCCTCCACACTTTAAAAAATAATGCCATGTTTTCTATCTCTGTAAAATGAAACTACCATAAACTTAGTGGCTTAAAACAGCACACCTTTTTTATCTTACAAGTCTTGTAGTTCAGGAGTCTGGTCTAGTTTTCAAAGGCTAAACTCAAAGCGTTGGTACAATGCATTTTTTTCTGGAGGCTCTAGGGGAAAATTCATTTCTGTGACTTCTCCAGTTTCTAGATTATCTCCCACATGCCTTGACCACATTCCTCCATCTTCAAAGCCAGCAACTGCAAGTTGAGCCTTTCTCATGTCACATCTCTGTCTCTGACCCAGCTGGGTCAGGTTCTCAATTTTAAGGATTCATGATTGGAATTGTCCAGTTTAATCTCATCTCAAGGTCTTTAACCTTAATCACATCCGCTAAGAATCTTTTGTCAGACAGAGTAAGAAATTCACAGGTTATTGAGAACAGAGACTTCACTGGAGAGCCACTATTGTGCCTTACCACGGGCAGCCTTGAAAGATGGGTCAGACTAGAGGTAAGTTTTTAGTCAATAGAAGAGTTACTATGCGACACTTCTGGGAAAGTTCCTTAAGGTGAAAACAGACTCTTAGGTTCATGGACCCTGATCCTGCACCATTCTGCTGCTTGAAACATGACCAACATAAGCTAAACTTCTGGCAGGTACACTGAGATCAGATATACAAGTGCTGGGGAAGAGAAAGCTAGAAAGACTCACTGTGCAGTCTTTAGGCTGCCTACATCTGAACTTGTTTTATATGAAAGACAAATGATTCTGTTTAAGCTATCATTTTATTAGATTTCTCTTAATAGCTTTGGGACAAATTCTTAACCAATATGCTTCATCAAAGTAAAGCTGACTTGGTCATTATAAAAGGAAAAGATCTATGTTGACTGCGGGATGGTTTCATTTTAATGACTGAATTAGATTATCCATTCAGCAATCTTATTTACTGGTGGTACAGTCTTTAACCAATTCAATTGACAAACTACACAAACCTGGACAAGTTAAGTTATCCAGAGAGACAAGGCAGAGTTGATGTTTTATTAACAGCTTAACTGTAATTAAGCCAACAGTCAGATGTCAATATACATGTCAGTATTATAAGAAAATGAATTTTGCTGCTATAATAGTATGCTAATATATTTAATTAAAATTGTAATTGCTTTTTGAATCAGCAAATCTTAGCTGCCACAAAGAAATATTAATGTTTTAAATTTGTCACATATATGCTGAGTTTTATGTCTAACGTTAAAAAACATTATATTCTTATGTGAAATATCCAATAATGTTAGAATACATTGATAATGCCAAAAGAAGTAAAAGATTTTTGACAGCCAAGTTTCAAATAAAAGCTAACAATACCTCTTTTAGGTTATTCAAAATCTGAAATGCCTGTATAATGTTATTTATTCATGATACTCTCTATATTACGACAGTCTCAAGTTTTCCATTTACTGCTTTACTGCGGATTGTCTCATTTAAAAATTAAAAAAAAGCAAAGTTACATAGTTGCTGGTGAAACCAAAATTATTTTCTAATGGTATGACAGGAACTGAGGTTATTTAATCAACAAATCACACAGAATTTGAGTTTATTTTTCACATTTTCAGAGGAATAATTTTCTGCTTATTTTAGATATGATGTCAATTCTTAGTAGTATGTTCTGTGAACCATTTTTGATAAGCATAGCACTGTGTCAGTTCCATACCTCATATTATGTTTTGCTACATTGCACACACAATGAATATCATCTATCCTAAAATGTCTGGTCTAGTAACACTCTAATTTTGTTATACATTAGTAAATAGGTAATTCAGTTTTGTTTGGTTTGTTTATCCATTTTTATCTCTTTTACAACTGAAATTTATAAGTGTTAGACAAAATTTTATATGATACATGCAGTAAGCATATTTTTAAAAATGCATCCAACTTTGTGTTCTTTATTTTGAAAAAAGACAAACATTGAAGGAAAAAATCTATTATTTTCAACAGAAAATATGGTAGGTTGAATGCTGTCCTTACCTAAAGATATGTTCTCACACCTATCTCTGGAATCTATGAATGTTACATTACTTTTTTAAAGTTTAGTAATTTATTTTGAGAGAGAGAAAGCATGAATCAGGGAGGGCAGAGAGAGAGGAGAGAGAGAAAATCCCAAGAAGGATCTGTGCTGTCAGTGCAAAGCCCCACACGGGGCTGGAACTCAAGAAATGTGAGATCACGACCTGAGCCAAAATCAAGAGTTGGATGCTTAACCCCCACTGAGCCACCCAGGTGCCCCAAACGTCACCTTATTTTAAAGAAGGAATAGCAAACATACAGAAAAGGAGAAAGCACAGAGACACTGAGAAGGCAATGTGAAGACAGAGGCAGAAATCGGAGTGATGCAGCCATAAGCTAAGGGATGCCAAGGTTGCCGTGGGTCAGCAGCACTAGGTGAG